>NC_081149.1:15751752-16107752 GCF_958295425.1 Solea solea
CAATAAAGATTTTCTACTAACACAAGCACAGACATGGTTATATACACCCGATTAAAACACAGTAGGTAAATGCAGAGTCTAAAACATCAAACCAGATGAGCATGGAGGTCCTGAGAAGGAGAGAAAGAAAAAACAGCCTAAAGTCTGTCACCGCGAACCTCAACCTCATTTAAATACACTCAAGTCGTTCCACCATAGACAGATGTGAATCAGACCCCCAATTTTGGGTCCTGAACCCCTTCATTTAGGACCTGGATCAGCCATAAGAGTTGTTCCACACAGACATCGACCCAGACAGCCATGGGACTGTGGTCAACCAGGGGGCCTCGCCTGGATCCTGGCCAGGCGCCACGGCGGTAGCGGAGTCCCTGACCATGTGATCAGTCACATGACTAAATATTGCATGATACTCAGCTCTTACCAGTGATGAGCTCTCCTGCCTTTGGTCTCTCTCAGTGTCAAACGTGTGGACGTGTTTAGATTTAGTGACCTGGGCCGTTGTAGTTTATAGACTATTCAGTTTCACCAAAAGAGGGGCATGATATCTCATTGAGGTTATACAAAATACCATCTCCTCTCTATAAGCCTGACACAATACACTAAATGGCTCCTGTGCAACTCTTCCAAAGAGGGCTTTTTTTTCTAATGGTACTGACAGCAAAAAAAAGAACATTATATTTCCCTCTCTAATCACACAGCAAGAATCTGAAGAGATTATATATCTCACAAATGCTTTGGGAAATGAAGAAGACAGGGGTTTGACGTTGAGGGCCAGAAACCCAATCTGCCAACAGTGTAGCAGCGAGGTATCAGATGCTGTGCTGCTAAAAGGGCACTGAGGACGTGAGGTATGATAGCCAGCCCAGCCGTACCGGGGGATTCTGTGTGCATCCTCCCTGCAGCTGAAGGAAAAGCGTCTTTTGTAAAGAGAGTAAGCGCCATTGTACTCCTTTGGTGTTTATGTTTGTCTTAAATTTCTCCTAGTGCACGGCACAGCCCCACCAAGCCACAGGATAGGCATTGTTCTGGGCCCGTGCAGGAATGGTAGCCTGCAGTCACCTTCTTTCTGACGGTCGGTCGCCATTGTCCTACCACCAACCCCCCAAATGTCTTTGTTTTTGCTCTCTGCCACAGACAGCTCAGATTGTTGCCTGATGTTGCTTCCTCTTGTCCCATTGTTTCCACGTCTCCTCTTATATATGACTTCTCTCCTTGTAGGTAGATGTGCGTGTCGGTTGGCTGAGTGGTTGTAGGGGATGGGAGTGCGGGGGGGGGGGGGGGTGTCAGGGTACACAGAGTGCATGTGAAGTTTTATGGCTAACCACATGTGTTTCTCAATCTTTGAGCTTCCACGTTTTTCCCAGGGTTGTGGGGTTGAGGAGAGTCTGTAGCACGAGGTTGGGGGCGGAGCGAAGGAAGTCAAAAAAAAGGGAATTAAAGAAGCGGGAGTCGTACATGTGGTTCTTGTTTGGTGCACTGCATGCGGAGATGGAGGGTCTGGCTTCTCCTTGCTCTAACCTGCATCTACAATCTAAACATCCCACTGATTATCAAACAATATGGATGCTCTCAGGGCCCCTCAATGTGAAACAGAAACTGATAAACACAGCAGGCTCGCAAATAAATAAGCCTCACATTCCGCTTTATTTTAAACCTGAGAGTCAAAATGAAGGCTTTTTCCATCAGTGAAGTACTCACAGAATTCAAAGAATCACAAGTCTTATATGTCAGATCCTGTCCTTTGTAAAATCTCAGACGTCCTATAGATCCGGTTCCTTGTTGCTCAGGACTCAGTATATTGGCGTGATGCCTCTGGGCATGCAGTGAATTTCAGTTGTGAACCACAGCCGCCTTCAGCCTGTTCGAGACCAGCAACAGCCACATAACTCCAAAGCCCTCTGGGTAAAGGGCTGTTACACATGTTCACCCCCCCCCAAAAAAAAACTCCAAGAGGCCACAATCCAAGAGCAATAAATTGATGGAGTATAATCGTAAGCAACATGGACTGTAACAGGAAGTGCTTTAAAAAAACATTATCTCAGGATAAATTACAGTGACAAATGAAGTGAGACAGAATTTGGACAGGGTTGGCTTATATTCTTCATTTATATAATTGACTCCAATAATCAGTCCAATAAAATCTAGTGAACATTTTTTTGTCAGTGCACAACAGTTCCTTAAATAATAGAGTTTGCAACATACTGTATTATCTTTAAGAGTGGCTTTTAAACACACCTTATATAAGCTACAGGCATGTTCACCACCGATGTATTGGAGTCAACCCCATCTAGTGCTCTGGAGATAATCATTAATAAGACCAAGTCAATTATGATATGCAGTAAACACTACAGTACAGTACGTGCCAAATTTATATCAACCCTTAGATTTACAGATGACTCAGAGGCAATGCAGAGGATATTCATCCTGATGAAATGAGAAAGCCAGCAAATACTTGAGATATTGTTCTAGAATCTGACAGAGAGCACAGGGTCTTTAAATGCGGTGGCTTTGTACTCTTGGACGTCAAATGTAAAGTGAAAACACAGATGTAGAATATGCTGAGTCGTGATCTGTCTCGTCCATCACACACGCAATTCATTGTTTCTTTTTCACTTGTTCTTTCGTAGCTGTGTTTCATTCTGTTTAGATCTCGTTCTGGTGAGACAACTGAAAAACAACTGATCGTTCAGTGGTTTAAAGGGATAAATGCTGCTGGTGTATACACACAAATGCTCCCTCAGTCAGGTCTGATAGTGTCGCATACAAGTGTCACATCATTCCTGCTCACAAAGACGAAAGAGAGTCGGAATAATAATAACAAAATCATGCAAACATTATGCTGTGCAGCTTTAAGCATTTACAGAGTACAGAGAACAGTAAAAGACCTTGGTCAAAATCATTATCTGATTTCCACATGGCCTTACACAATCAAAACTGCTCATTACTTGGCTTTCATCATGTTACTGAATGATGTCACCTCCCTGTCCCCGGTCTAAACCCTGATAGAAAATGAATAAAGGAAATAAAGGAGGGAGAAAGGAAGCAGAGAGAAAGAGCAGAAAAGGAGGTTTTTATCACGCGCTGGGGTCCTCACTCCTGCTGGTCTGCCGTGGGAAAGGAACGAAGCTGGCTAGGAATTGTTTAAAGGAGAGAATTAGAAAGGATGACAGGGAATGTGTGAGAAGCCAAGGGAAACATCACGATGATGGGGTGAATAAAAAAAAAGAAATGCTGCACGATTGTGCTGAGAGAAGGATTAAGGCTTCACAGGTGCAGGGCAGGAGAAGCGAAGAGAGGGCAATTGATTTCATTTGAATGTGTGCAGAAAGCTGAGGCCTACAAAAACTTTGAGTGTCTGCTGGACAACACTTTCCAGAGGCAAAGAGGGCACGGGGAGTTATCAGGAGGACGAATGAGGCAGGGGAGGGAGGGAGGGAGGAGACGACTGTGATCCAACATGAAATGCAGAAAAAATAAGAAGCCAAATGTGGAAAAAGAAAAAGGGGTTGTAAAGCTTGCTCGTCTCTGGCTGGGCGTGGGTCAGAGCCGGAGTAAACAAACCCACAGCTTAGCAGCACATTTGATCTGTTCAACAGCAAAACACTGAGTGGAGTAAACAGAAAAAATTGGACTGGGTCAGCTACAGAGGAGGGCTGTGGAGTTATGTGTGTGTGTGTGTGTGTGTGTGTGTGTGTGTGTGCTGGGCAGGGGGGGCATGCACACCAAAAACGTTAGCTGTTCCAACCCAAAAGCAAACAGAAGGGGGTTCTCACCGGCGTCCACGGTGACCACGTTTCAGCACCTCAAATTCAGCCTGTCATCACGTATTTTGAGTTTCAGCGAAACATGGCGCCGTCTAACAACGCGGGCTCCTGCATTAGAGGAGGATGTTATTCTTGCAAGGCGATGAGTCAAACACATTCCTGTAAATACATTATATGTGTTACTTCTACCCTGTGTTTATGGGGACTTTTCCTCAGCAGTGAAACAACATCATTAGTCATTTCTTTCTTCAAGCAGCTTCTCGTTACCTTTATATTAAAGCGACACAGCGGGAAGTAGAAGCGTCACAGTCTAGGATTTAGCACCATGCGTGCTTGTGGATGATGTGCTAGTGCAGGGGCTCGTTGATTAGGAAGTAACTTGTGAACCATTTCAGTTTACTAAGGGAAAGGGTAGTTACTGTGCTGTGAAGCCTACATACACTCAATGACCAATTAATCAGGTGTGTTGGAGCTTCTAAAACCCCAGGATCAGGAATGAGAAACTCTTTGTTTGTTTGTTTTTGTATAAATATATAAGTCATATATGCTGTGACATTGTGCATCACTGCCCCTAGAGGCCAAGTCATGTGCTGCATCTATGCTTCACAGGAGCTCCACACCTGTGGTTGATTCTACTCTGATCACTGTTTGGCTTCTTTGTCTCCACACTCAGATGAAGGTAAGGGCATTGGTGTGTATTTTCTTTAAGCCCTAAACATAAATGCATTTTTAAAACCACAGCACCAACGGACAACTCTCTCCTCATATATTATGGTATGTTTGCATTCATTTTATAACTCTCAGCCCACTTGTGGCATTCAGCGAACAATTGTGTGTTGTAGAAAACTGGAGTGGCCTCGTGTTTGCTTTGTCTGACTGGGGGTTAGAGATCGCTGTGGACGTACCACCCGTGCATCACAGACACGGCTTTACTTTGGTGGCTGCCCTCGATCACTCGCTAAAAAAGACACGCATCGGGCAGAAGAAGCTTAACGATGTGTCTTTGCCTGCTTTTTATTTTTTCACCCCAGCCTTGAAGAAGTTAAAATTAGTCTCTTTTTTTTTTTTTTTTTTTTTTTAAAGGCTGAATTCAAAGCTGGGAGCATGAAAAGGTGGGGAGGGGTGGTGGATGAAATGTCGGCACTGCAGTGTTGAAAGGGAGATGGAAGATGAGAGATCCTAGTGTCTGACTTTGGTGTGACTTCAAAAGGCTGTGTTTAAAGCGGCAGGCCTTAATGCTGGCCTTATAGCACAACTGTCATGTCTGTGTGACCTCCCACAGCTGGCTAGCCACGGACACAGGTCGTGGGTGTGTGTGTGTGTGTGTGTGTGTGAGCTTGTTTTCTTTTTGAATGTTTGTGTGTCAGCACTCTTGTGGCTCTTGCTGTGTGTCTTGATGTGATTGTCTGTGTGCCCTTTAATGTTTGTGTTTTGATGTTCAGTGAATGTGTTTGCCTCAGCCGTGACTTTGCACACGTGTGTGTGTGTGTGTGTGTGTTGCGTGTGTGAACAGAGGTTAAAGATCTAAGCATGGCTCTCTCTCTCTCTCTCTCTCTCTCTATGCACTGGGGCCTTTTTTTGCTTCTTGTTAAGATTCAAACGCTGATAGGCTTTGTACTGCAGCTGTTGGCTCTGCAGTCATTTCACTACTTTAACTCAACTAGCTAAAATTGCCCTTACACTGCCTGCCACACTATCACTGCTGCCATTACAGAATCCACGGGAACTGCATTGCAGTGGTTGAAGGCGTGTGGTGCCATTTATAAAAAAGCAAGAATTTGCCTTTGATGTGGCAAAACAGACAACTGGTCGTAACATGACTAGAGCAAAATATTCCCTTTAGAGCAAAATAGCTGATCTAATGCCTGATAACCTATGTGGTTAACAGCTCCCAAAATGGATGTATTCATTTAAACCTTTGCTAATGTTTTTTGTTGTGCAATTTTGCTCCGTCAGTCAATCCCAGTAACCATTGTATAGCGTTGTTGACAACATTTCCCAAACATGGAAGGAGCTGCATTTATACCTGGAGTGGTGCACATTCACATCTGTCCCACTGTCTGTTTTATGTTTTTTAGAACTGAATTTATTTGTGTAATATTTGCCTGTCAGCAACCGGTGGAGACAACACAGCAACTACAAGAGCCATTGCTCCATCTAATTTGTATCGTAGAACCATCTCGCTGTTAGCTGTTTGTTACACATACGGAGGCGGAGTCAGACGTGCACGGCCAATAAATACATTTTCTGCTCCACGTGTAAACTCGGACCCAGCAAGTTGTCCGATTGCCTGTCTTAGTCAGACTCCGGCCTTAGCTTGATTAAACTGTGCACGTAAACGTACTGACTGTGTTTGAGCGACTCAGCTGCTAACCTGGGTGTTGAAGTGCTCCAAGCTTTATTACTGGGCACGTGGTCGTGGGTTTTACAACACAACAAAGCACCAAACCAAAGAGTTTGAGTCTGCAAATGAAACTTCTGTTCCGAACAAAGCGTTGTTATCAGTCAAATCAGTTTTTCAATTCTCTTAATGACATTTCATGGTCATTTTATAACTTCACTACAGAAGGACTGCTGCCTTCTGTCTGAACTGAAGCCAGTCTTGCACGCTGCATTGAATTGGTAGAATGAGAGGAATTCAATTTTCCAATTGACCGTCTGAATGTTTAGAGAGAAGTGGAGAGAAGACTGAGAGAAGGAAATGCATTGACAGTCTGAATTCATCCATTAGTCCTGTTGTAGGAATCACAAACATGTCATACCACAGTATGAACAAGAACTTGTGCAGTCAATGAATAATGTCCTAAACTCAATATTTGCTGTCATAGTTTGTGTGCATGTGTGTTTTCCATGATTTTTTTACTGTCATAAAAACATTTGAGGGATAAAAGTCACACTTTTACATAAGAAGTAGAAAATACATGTCTGAAATTTGTTTCAATTAATTTGAATGACAAATATTTTGTATTCCAGGATTCTCAGCAGACTATTGTCATAATTTAAGTTTTTATGTTGAAGCAATCCCTCTAATAATAACAATAAGAATAAGAAATGTATAAAGCCCCTTTAACCAACCACCCTTGCCAACACTCTGAACATCTTCTTCATGTTTTATGACAGCCACAACCATTCTGAGGTCCTTTTGAGGAAGTACTTAGTACCTTCCCTTATCATGAGCCCACACACTCACCCTTCAGAGGATGTCTGACAGCAGCTGAACAGATGTAAACCTGGCAAAGCACCAGGACCAGATGGCATCCCAACCCGGCCACTTAAACACACTGAGTTCTCCCCCATCTTCTCGCCCATCTTTTGGGAATCCTACAGGACAGCATCGTTTTCCACTCCCCAGAAGCGTGCCAGCATTGAATCTAAAGGCTACCCACCACTGATCCCTCACTTGGCACAATAGCAATGTGATCTTGCACACCATCCCACCAGCTGTCAGGCCACAGGTAGATAGACAGTATGTGTGGGGCATGGAGAATGCTGTAGCATGTCTCCTCCACTCTCTATTCCAACATCTGGATCTCCTGGCAACCTTGCTTCAATGCTCTCAATTGATTTCAACCCTAAGTGACAGTTCAGGTCATGAGTTACTAACACACACACAGGCTACATGCACATTACGTCTTTGTCATTTAAATCTCATATATTCTGCTCAGGATGTGTGCCACCCCTGCAAAACAGAGAGGTTTGAAAACACTTTAGTCTGGATGGACAAACATGAAAATGCAGTTATCTGTGTTCACGTCCTGATTAATTATTATCACTAACTTGACTATCAGCTGTAAACAATAGGCTCCATTAACAGGCTCACGATCATTTGGCAGCCCATGGACAAGTGGAAAGGGAACTTGGCTTGTAACGGAGGGTTGCCAGTTTGAGTCCCCACCGGGCCAAAGGGCTGGGGTACCCCTGAGCAGCTCCCCGGGAGTCTTTCATACCCATTCACACGCTGCTGGCACAGCTGTCACGAGCAGCGTGGGGTTAAGTGTCTTGCCCAAGGACACATCGGCACGTATAGAGAATCAAACCCACAACCTTCGAGTAGAAAGACGACTCCATCTAGCTGAGCTACCGTCGCCACTATTATGTTCTCATAATAGAAATCCTTCCTCGTATTGTTCACAAGTTGTCGTTGTTTCTCATCAGTCGCACTTTCTGAAGCTAAGCAAACAAAACTGCAGAGGAGTTGAGCAGCCACACGTCTACGCTCAGGCTTCTTTCTAGCTACAAACAAATAAACAAAAGCAGCGTATCATGGTCAGTTTGTTTTTTTTTTTTGTTTTAGTTTGGTATCCTGCATCTTGAACAGTAATCAGAAATATCAACGGGAAAAATCCCTGATTTTAAAGTTCAAAGTTCCACATAGGAAATATTCAAGTTGTTGCACAAAGACAAAGATAGGAGAAGATACGAGAAGATGGTGCTTTATTAGTCTCATAGCAAAGGCGTCAAATATACAGGTTATTTTATATCGGAATATATACAATATGGACAATGTGTGTAACCAGAAAGTATACAGCATGAGCTAAATATGTACATACAAGAGACAACAACGATATTGTACATTATTGGATCAACGGAGGATGAGTTTCATATGGTCAGCTGAGAGCAGTGCTGGTTGTACAAACAAATGATCAAATGAATGGATCTGGGTTTGTTTTAGCTTTTTGAACAGTTATCATCTTGCACAGGCCTGAGGATAACATTTCTCTCTCTGTTTCTGTCCCTCGTGTTCTCTCTCCTTATCTGTTGGAGCTTTGGAGGCAAGAAACGTTGACCAGCCTGTTCCCTGGTCTTTAAAATCCAATCGTCAGGACACTGCAGAGAGCTGCCTCTCTTCCCCTGCACTTGTTTGTTCTCATTTCATCTCTCTCCACCTTCTCTCAGGAGAGTGAAGATGTTGTGAAAAGAGCACTATACACACACACACACACACACACACACACACACACACACACACAGCTTTGACACACCTTTGTATCCTTGCACCCTTTATGTTCTACACACAGAGAGGAGCCCATCAGGGAGCCTTTCTGCATTTGCATCCTGCCATGTTCATATCCTTGATTCCTGTTTTGAACTAAGCTGGAGAAGGGGGCCTGCATGTGCTTATCAGTTGATCAAATGAAAAGTTTCCAGTGGTCTTCTCCCGGCTCCTGACTGTGTGTCCGCTTGGCTGACAGCGGGAGAGCGAGGGAAACATCGGGAG
This sequence comes from Solea solea, assembly GCF_958295425.1. NCBI lineage: Eukaryota > Metazoa > Chordata > Actinopteri > Pleuronectiformes > Soleidae > Solea > Solea solea. Next base: position 15,760,735 of record NC_081149.1, read on the forward strand.
ACGCTTCTGTCACACCCCGATCCCCGGCTTTGATGAGTTACATCAAACGATGTCCATATCTAAACGTCATCCTCAAAGGAAAAACCGGGGGTGGTGTGCGTGGGGGAAGATGCACCAAAACAGAGAAGCTCATAAATACACACATAAACATCTTATTTGTTTTTACTTTGTTTAGGCCAGGCCGTTGATAAGGTTTCCCTTTTCGAAAAGTGCCACATACAAGGATTGCAGTTCACTTTAAAGCTCTGTGTGTTTTGTCAAGATGCAAGTTGCCAGGGAGAGATAATAGACTTCAAAAAGGGGATATTAAGTCTTGGAAGTCTCACGCCAGGCTGTTCATGGACAGAGATTTGGCCACTATTCTCGCTATTGTGATGAATCTGAACAACTGTTCAGTTTAGGGTTTATTCCAAGCGGCGGTGTGTTTACGAGGAGTCTGTGATGCAAAAAGCAAAAGGGAAACATCGAGCACTGTTCAGCTGATGATATTACCTGATTACATTTGAAGTCGATCTACTTTTTCCTCTCCTTCATTTTCGTTTTTCCCGTCTCCTCATAGCTACTGCGGCTATTATCAGTGTCACTGCTTGTAGTTAATTCTGTTTCATTTCTCTTGTTTTCCCTCCGTTGTTTTGTCCTCTGGCTCTTGTTGGCACCGTGTTAAAAGTACAGCTGCCAATAAAGAGGCTTTTTCCTGTGATGAAGATTTAATGTACTTGTCACATGGCACAAATGGCATATGTTTGCCCGCGTTGCTGCTTTGTCAGTATCAGCCAGGGAGAAGGAAGGGGGGGGGGGGGCGTGATTTATTCATCATGTCCTAGAGGTTCCACTGCTGGTTTCATGAGCACATGAATAAATAGAGTTACGCACCAAGTTGGTCGGAGTTTATAAAATGCTGCTCCGTTTGAACATATATCTGACGTAGCATCTTCCCTTTGTGTTTTCTCTTCTCCAACGTTGAGCTCAATCGCTTTTTCTTTTCTTTTCTACTGAGCTTTTCTTTAACGCATAGACAAGTATTTATTTGAGATGGCTCCGCCGTGCTCCGGTTCAGTCTTTTTGAGTCTTTTGAGAGCTTTTTGGAAAGCCACTCAAGGGTCTTAGCTTAATTGGAGCGTGGAGCACTTTTTTCAACAAAAATGGACGAGGAAAGAAGCGGGAGCTAAGTGAGTCATAGTGAGATGTGTCTCTCTGTCTTTAAAAAGATGGCGATGGCAATTTGAAAGAAATGTGAGATGCAATGTGTCACAGTCTCTCTTTCCCAGACGACTGGACATGCGTCCATGTGTCTGTGCGGCTGCCCTGCCCGCATGTATGTACTTTCTTTCACAGCCCTCCATTCGTGCCACCCTTACATCTCTGCTCTCTTTTGTCGTCCTGATAAAAGTGATCTGGCATCTTGTGCCAGCACGGGGGCCCGGCCCGCTGATTAAAAATGCTAATGTCTCCCGCCGGGTTTTTGATGTGAGACCCAGGCACACAAAGCCAGCCAAGGTTACCGAGGGCCTGTGTAATCCTTTATTCGGGGGCCCAATGCAGCGAGACATCCGGCTGAGAGCCGTATAGCTGACAGTCACAATCAATCACATCACGTCAGGGACGCGTCTCACAGGTCTCTGTGTGTGTGTGTGTGTGTGGATTAATTACTGTAACATTAATGTGTTAAGATTCAGATTATGTGCACAAAAGTCTCAGCGACTGATCACTCTTTTCTCTTGGCAGCAAAGCAGTGGTGGTTAAAAGCAAGTGAGAGAGAGAGAGAGAGAGAGACGGAGCTGGAAGGATGGAGAGAGAGACAGGATGAGAGTGTGTGTGTGTGTGTGGAGGGGGTGGATGAGAGCGGAGGATTGAGAGGGGGTTGTTTTGAAGTTTGCTTGACATCATGTTAACAAAGCTTACCTAATCCCTATATGGCAGGCTGGGCAAGAGCTGTGAGGATGACGATGATATGTGTGTGTGTGTGTGTGTGCGATGTACAACACAGCAACACAAATCTATAGCTCCCCTTTTACTCTTCTAGCATTCATTATGCTTTGATTTTGTATCGACGAGGTTTTTTTTTGCATAAAATGAAACATCGTTATAGTTATAAATATATATGCAATTAAATAACATTAGACATCAAATGGGCAAACAGTTTATTCAATTGAAAGGGAAAAGCTTCCTCACAGTGGCAAGAACAATATTTCACAATATTTTTTTGCACATAAAATGTTTATATTTCCATGTTTTGCTGTTTTATAACACTCACTCGCACACACACACACACACACATCCTTGCTACAGGCTTGAGTATAAATGTGGACAGACTGCGAACAGAAGCGCTGATATTATTTCACCTCGCATTGTTACATCACCTCACGTTACATGCCGTCCAATTTGAATATTATTTGCACAGTTTTACGTCGCGTGTATTTACATACTTTAAGCTGCTGATATTAGAATTCAGAGCAGGCAGGTGGATGTAGAGCTTCCCTGAGGAGCAGAGTTACTTTGCTCTTTGTAACAAACTTCTGAATCTGCTGCACACACACAGTAGGCTCAACTCCAAACAATACCTGAGCATCCTGCTGTCACATTCGGCTTTTATTTTGTATATTCTTGGCTTTCCCAGCCCTGAGCGCTTGGCACAAAGCTTCTGTGTGGCCTCATCATCATCCACTGTACTCAAAAATAGAGTGCTGCTTTTACTTCAGAGTGAGGCAGACTCTTGTTTGCTGTGAATCCTGACAGCAGAGCAGTGTGGTTGGAAGGTGGCATGAAAAAGACAGTGCAGACCAAGTTTGTGTGTGTCCCGTCCCCCCCCCCCCCAAACCTTGATGAGAGCAGATTCCTGCTGGAATGAATGTGATTACTTTCTCTGAGGGAGCACAGAGGTGATCAGTTTGGCATGAGACAACCTGTTACATCCCTTCCTCCTCCTCCTCCTTCTCCTCTTTCACCTTTTCTGGTGCCACACGTCAAGGGGAGGCAGGAATGCAGGAAAGGGGAAACAACAACAGAGAATGTCCTTCTCCCTGGAGCTATCTGGCAGGATTGGATTACAAACTGAACACACACCAACGTGCATGTGCACTCACACACTCACAACTCTTTGTAGTGAATCTACCTCTTGTCTCACCTTTGCCCATTCCTGGTGGATGAAATGTGAGACCACACTGGCTCGAGGGCTTGTCTTAGGTTGCGGCTTGGCATGACCTCCACCTTTTTTTAAAGAAAAAAAATCTGCAAATTCCTAAGCCTTTAAGGAAGTGTATGTTCTCCTCTCAGCTCTCCAAATTGTTCACAGAAATGAGATGGAAGTCACCGGCCAAGCAAACAGGAACAATGGAGCAAATGCTTGCAGGAAAACAGTCAGTTATCAGTCAGTTGGTACGGTACGGCTGGCTGACAAACATTTAGTCATGCTGTCAGTCAACGCAACCCACAAACCAGGTGCTCTGCGACTGGAAAACACAGAGTTGACAAGACGAGCAAGACCAGAGAGAGAGTGTGCAGTAGGGGCTCCAGCTATGAGATGCCAAAGGAAGCAACACTGTGTCACACAACACTTTAATTACCTGTGTGTGCACTCCATGTGTGTGTGTGTGTGTGTGTGTGTGTGTGTGTGTGTGTGTGTGTGTTACTGTGTCTGCAGCAGAGCCAGACCTGTTTGGCCAGATAGGATGACTGTCACCTCTCATCTTCTCAAATGAGTCCCGCCACCTCCACCTCCACCTCCTCCACCTCCTCCTTTGGGATAGTCTATACCAAGTTTCAGCAGCACACTTTTCAACACATTCCGGTGTAGCTTACATAGAGATATTTGGTGCTCAGTTTCCTCTGCAGGATTGTAAACATATCCTCTTTATCTTTTGTTCAAATCTTTTCTTCTCCTGCGACTTGTTTTAATGCTTCTCACAGTGAATGCTCTAGTCCACGGGTGTGTGCGTCTTCGATTCATCCACCTTTCACTATCTTCGTTCTTTGTAGTGTGAAACAGAGGCATGAGGAACACAACTCCAGCAGGTTGCTGTCCATCGTCGCGGTGCATTTTCAAACATCTCATGTTCTTGGAAGAAATGTCAAATGCCAGAATGGAACAAATTGCAACTTAAAGCTGGGGATGACTTTGGGTGTTCTAATTCAACTGCATCATGAAAGCCTTTCAGCATTAATGTGAATCAAGTGATCTGAGGAAGAACTAGGTCGGTCAGAGAGCGAGATAAAGGTAACTACTATTTGCTATACTACAAATCCCTTTTATATTCCACTCAATGGTCCCAGCTCGCCTGCCTCGGCTCGGTTTTCCATTACAAAATACCTCCTCGATGTGGGCGGGGTCATCACACCACGGCTGCATGAAACTGACATGCCTTTGTTTTATACGTGACTCACACAAACTAGTGATTAGTGACTTGTAAAGCAGTTATTTCCGATGTACTGAATCATTAGAATCAGTTAATTAAAAAGATTTGCTCAGTACTTCCTGCATGCTCGCCGCTCGCTATCGTATGCTTTCAGCTAAATACACCAGACACCAGACATGTCCTTGCTAATTTTTGATTAACCCACGTTTTCAGGATCTTTTTAACTGATCTACAGTTGTGTCGGACATCTTGCTCACACTCTGACCAATCAGTGGACGGCAGTCTGTCGTCGTCACGCATAGTATCGGCTCAGCTCGCTTAAAACCTCGCCTGAGCAGGTACTAAAAAAAAGTACCAGGTACTATCGCAAATGGGAATGCAAAAATAACCGTGCCATGGCGAGGCGAGTAGCACTAGTGGAAAAGGGCCAAAAGCATGCTGAAATAATGGAAAGTCTAAGATGAGAAGAGTGCCTGTGTCATCTGTTTATGAATCTTAACAACCTGGGAAATGAGGTGCTTTCCAGTTGGAGTTGGAAGTCAAAATTTCCAACTCGGAGAGTCGGAGCAACTGCGCCAACCCCAGCGTGTATTTGCATCCATGTTGTGCACATTTTAATCTCCACTTTAAATTGTGACATGCAAATATATTCCAGTGGCTGAAGAAGAATGTCGACACAAGATGGTGGCCTCTGTAAAAGCAGAATCCTTGCCTAAAGTACCTCTAAAAGGCTCATTCTATGGCAAAAGTTCAAAGTTTTATTTATTTTAAAGAGATGATACAGAAATATTATAAAGATTCTGATTATTGTTATGACAGTCGTAGCATAATCATTCACTGTCGGTTCTCTCCAGCTAACCGTCACTGCCCTCCTGACCGCTCACCTGCACATACTGACTCAAGGTGTTCGCTTACCCCCCTCGCTTTGCTGCCTTCCCCTCTGCCAAGTGCCGCCGATACGCACAAACACACACCTGCAGCCAACAATAGAGGCCTTATTCAGGGGCGGGCACGCTGCTTATCCATCCGCCTTCTATCAAGGACTGGGATCTGGACCACAGTGTTTCAGAAAGTCACTTAAAAGTAAGTCAGTGGTGTTTTGCTTTCTGTGAACTTGAACAATGACTTCATCAGTCAAAACAAGGATATTATCCAAAGAGTGTCATGGCGTTGTCACTATAACTGTCTGATGTTTCTCTGGACCACTCTTCTATGGAGAGAAGAGAAGACGTTGAACAAAAACAGCTGAACTGCGCATTCTGTGACATAACTGTCAGCCGTCTATATACTTTGGATACCAAGGCCAAATTTAACCACGTCTAAATCCTGTGTTTTTTCCCTTCCGGTGCTGCTCGGCCTCAGACATAACATTACGTCCCCACGGCTATGACATCACTGTCTAAATAACATGCTTGTTAGGAATCTGCCTTGATGTCTGTTGCTGCACAGAGGGATGAAAGTGACTGAATGAAAGAGAGGGCAAAAGCCATCAGACGCCTCTTCAAGAGCAGCATTTGGCTTCAAAGGCAAACCTCAGGCACTGTGACAGAGAACAACAGCTGGTGACGTCATGGAGGGCACAGGACATTTAACCAAAACTCCTCACGGCCCCGGAGAACTCCTCAAAGAACGAAAGCAGAAAAAATAACAACGATGCAGAAGAGGGCTGAAGCTTAATGAGGAAGAGCGAAAAATAGAGCGACCCAGTGAGTGCAGGGTTTCGCCATGTGTGCACACATCGGGGCAGAAGATCAGAGCAGCGGGGAGTGTTCCCCTGTTTGGTATAGGAGGGAAAGATAAATAAGCTAGGATGGCCGCTCAAAGAGAGGCGAGGAGGAAATGGCAATGTTGATATTCCAAAAAGGAAAATCTGTGTCTCTCCATCACACAAATACACACACACACACACACACGCACATCTGTTTACCACTTAGTTTGTGTGTGTGTGTGTGTGTGTGTGTCTGTGTCTGTGCACTCTCTGTAACCATGGTACATGACTTTCAGAAGTTTGTTATGGATTTGTTTTCAAAATGACAGGCTTTCACAACAACTCCCTTCCACGGCTGCGTGCCAGCAGAGAGCGTATGTTTTATATCATGACTCTCAGCCTTCAGACCGAGACGCTCAGTCCTCAAAGTAAAACCAGCAAAAAGATCTGGCCACGCTGTTGGGATCTGAGAGTGTGGCTTGGACTCTGTGTGTGGGGCACGGGAACGGAAACTCGAGTTGATTGAAAAGGTTAAATGAGAAAAAAAAGTTCTAAGACAGAATGAAGGAATCAAGAGGGACTGTTGTGAGAATCACCGATTCTGACATAGAAGCAGCATTTAAGCTTATTTAAATGAATGACTACCTTTGAAGAAAGGCAGGTTTCCTCAGTGTGGCACACTATTTACATGAAATAATCATTTATAATGCTACATTAATCTGTAAATATTAAACTTTATTGAGTGGGGGGCCACATGAAGTCAATTATAGGAGGAATTTTCAGCCACATCCTTCCAATCCAAATGTCCAATGATCACAGAATTTCAAGTCAAAGATGCAACAACTGCTGAAAATACTGCTCGGAGGAGAAGAATTAGGGGGCGAGTGAAGGAATTTGCTTATTTGGGTGATTTAATATCTTGGGATCTTAGCATGAGAACATAGCAATGGCTACAAAAGTAAAAAATGTGTGAAACACTGGTCATACCAATCTTAATGTACGGCTGCAAATGTTGGACGTCGAGAAAGGAAGACGAGAGAAACACGGAGGTCGCAACTGGAACAAGATCCAGAGGAAGACAATGGAAACGCTGGACAGATAAAATCACTGAGGTCATCGTCAGAGACGAGCTGATGGAGGAGAAAAGGAGATGATGATTCATGGACTTTGTTTTAGATGCAACTCACAGGTGAGAAGCGGCAGGGGAGAGAAAGAAGAAGAAAGAAAATGAAGTGTAAGTTTAGCACATTTTCTGTGTTTATAAAAACACATTGGCAAACTTATCAAACTAAAAGTAACAGGAACTTAATGGCGCTAACAGAAATCCTGTGATTTATCAAAACCATTCATTATGGAATCTGATCAGGTCTGTGTGAAAGTGTGCCGTAACAAGCTCCACCCAGATGGTTCCTCAACTATCAGAACACACTACCCCGAGCTGGGCCGCTTTGGGGACCCAGTACTTTTCTTTAGCTCCGGCTTTCTGCAACACATGAAGGGGAAAGTCCCTTTTGGGACTAGTTCCTGTGGTGGAAATGCGTCTTAAAGTGAACAGTGTCTGTGATCTAAACATGTTCTTCCTTTGTTTTGAGGAATGTAAACTAATACCTGCAGAAATGTTTCTTCTTTAGACAGAGACTAAAGAGAGGATGTTGACACCACACAATGGTGTTAGAAATCCAAAGTATCCCAAACAAACTTCATCACTCTCTTGCCTGCCCTATCCTTCCCTTTGATCTCTCTTTGCTTTCATCCCCCCCTTCTGGTAAGGCCCCCCTCTTCCTCTCTCTCCGTTGTCCCCATTCTCGCTCCTTGTCGTTTCCAGGCAACAAAATTCTGAGCAGAAAGAGAAAGAGAAAGAGAGAGAGAGAGAGAGAGAGAGGGGAGACAGAAAGCGGTAGACGGAGAGATAGTGAGCTGCTCTTGAAACTTTGGAGACAGCTATGCCAGGAATGCAGGTGCCTGCTGTGAAGACAACAAAGTGAGGAGGACCTCCGTAGGAGCGCAGCGTGGGCAAGCAGCACGTTGGTGTGAGGGAACCCAACCCACATTTTAACTTTCAACCTGCTTCTCATGCAAAGCTGTTGTTCAAAGTTGAGTTTCAAAGGTACGCTTGTCGCCGTGTGAAGCTCCTCGAGAGCCTGAAACTCAGGAGAGGAAAAAAAGCGACATTTGTACTGATTATCCCGCTGATTATCCCGTTTTATAAGGAAAATTCACTTTCCTACTCATTAATTCTGTCTCGAGTGTCGCTTTTACTCTACCTCTATTCTTTTTTGTTTTTAGTCTCTCTTTCTGTCTACATTTCTCTTTTTCACTCTCTCCTTTTTCTATCTCTCTAACTCCTCGTCTGTGTTTTATTCAGCAAAAAACAGAGAAGCCACATCACAGGGAAACCAAATGTGTTTGAGGAGAAGAGAAGAGAGGAGTTTTAAAACAATGTGGAGGAGAGGGCTGGAAAGCGAGTGTGTGATGTGGCCGAGTAAAAGGACACAGATGACAGAGAATACTTTAAACACAGATGTTCAGTCAGTAGAAGGCCATTATTTAGCGGCGTTTGTGTTTGGATGTGTGTGTTCACGTCGATCTGTTTGTCCGCGCCACTGCATGAACGCAAGCGAGTGGAAGGAAGGTGTGTTGATTTGTGTGTCATATATGTGAACATGTGGCACACAGATCCACGTGTGAAACGATCTCTGCTCCCTGCACTCCTGACGTTCATACAAAAATGTGTGTGTGCGTGTGTGTGCGTGTGTGTGTGTGCGTGAGTGCACGCGCAGCAGTCCATCTGCCTGGCGGAGTCTCAGGGCCCTGCAGCCAACAACTGATGTGATTTAGTGGTACAAGTCAAAGGTCAAGAGCCCCTAGTCTCCATCTGCGGCTGAAGAAAAGGCCATCAGGAAGGGATTAGAGTGGAGTCAATGGTCCTTGTGACATGACTGCCACCAGTTCAACACACACACTAGTTTCCATGTCTTCAGAGGACATTACATTGACTTACATTCATTTATGTTATGTGGACTTCATTTTGTCCCCATAAAGAAAACAAGTCCCGACAATGTGACTGTGTAAACAGATGTACGTAGGTCCCCACAACATGAGGAATACCACACACAGGTTCATGCAACTATTTTTTTAAGGACTCTGCAATGACTTCCATTCATTTGGACAGCCTAACTAAAGTCATATCCCTAACCTTAACCATAACCTAACACAAATCTTAGCCATAAATGGAACCAGTTCCACCAAAATTAGGTTCTGCCTCATTGGGACCAGATTTTGGATCTCCATGAGGACTATTGGACCTGACAGGTTCAGTGCTTATGCCAGAAAATGTCTTAAAGAGGTAACAAACACAAGTACACACACTCAAACACACAGGTTTGTATAGTTATTCTTGTTGGGACACTGCATTGACTTCCATATTGTTAAATTTACCCATAATCAATAAATGCCTAGGCCTAACCTTAACCTCAAGTCAGATCCTGATCCTAGCTTTAACCGGGACCGCAGAAATTAGTTTATTCCACATTAGGACAAGACTTCCGAGGTTTGGACAAGAACCCAGAAATGAGGCTTGGGTCGGGATCAGTCGTGTCAAATAACAATTTCAATTTCTTAGAGTAAAAATCACATGAATTCAAAATACTTTTTTTTATTTTAATTGCACTATTGAAAATACGGTGTAAACATTTAATAAATACATGTATAATGAGTAAAAAATAAGTAGAAACTGATAATTGACCTAGTTTTTTCTGTTTAGACGCGACGTTTATGATTAACGCCGTTGAACGTAACACATGGGCTTATTGAAGCCATGCACGGTGGATACTCTCCTGTTCCGCGACAACAACTCATAATATACCATAGTGAGATCATGTGAATAGCTATCAGCGGTTACAGTTCAACAAGAGGTCATAAAGGAGAGCTGATTGTGGTTGATAGTGAGTCTGACATTTTATTATACTCATACGTGCTGCTGATAACTCATGGGATGTGTACGTGTGCCTGTGCATGTGCGTAACTCATGGGTTGTGTACGTGTGTGTGTGCATGTGTGTTCATGGGGCGAGTAGCTGCTCTCTCCTGGGTATAATGTTAACTTTTGTCGTTGGCTGTAAACCTTAAATAAAGGAGTCCACTTCAGCTTAGTCTGACAGGCTTGGGCGAAAAAATACAGGACACAGATTCAGTCTCTTGGGCTCTGATGAGGACTACTGGTCCTAAGGTCCTAAAAGGGCGACAAAAACAAATACACAGACACAAGAAAAACAAGTTTAAGGTCTCCACAACATGAGTAATTCTTATACATGCACACATCATTGCAGTTGTGAGGAGACTCAAAGACATGATGTGTCTCATAGCCCTTAACCCTTTCCCTAAATGTCTGACCTCAAACAAGTTGCTTGTTGTTTTGAAGAGGAGGAAACCATCTTTGGAAAAGCAGGGGTGGACCTACTGTCAAAATGTCCTCAGAACAATGGTTTTGAGACTAAATTTGTCCCCACAACCATGGACTTGCACCTACACATAGGCTGCCTAAACCTAACCTTAAAACAAATGTCTTACATAACATTATCATGGCGAGCCATACAACCAAATGTAGGTCTCCACAACATGAGTAATTCCTCCACACAACAAAAACAAATTAACATCTAAAATGCTCCAGCGGGTTTCAACCGTTCACTTCAAACCATCATCAGGCCTCTAATGGGGGCCAAGTTCAAAGCCTCACTTGCCTCCCACTGCTTCACTGACACAGAGGAACGACACTTTCCTCTCTCCCTCCCCGTGTTTGTTTATCCTTTGCTTTTGCTCTCTTTCAACTCGTTCCCTTCTTCAGTCTCTCTTTCATTGCCTCCCCCCTTTGTTTGTCACACCCCTTCCTTTCGCCCTCACTTTATTTAAACGTAAAACCCTCTCTCCTCTTTCTCTTTTTCTTTGCCGGCTCTTTCCCTGTTTCCTTCTTCTCATGTATTTTCCAATATTGGCACATTTGGTTCCCTCTTGTTCTTGCTTTCTGCCTCTTTATATCTCAATCCGGCTTTCATCATTTATGCCAGTCTTTCATATCTGACAGACATTGATCAGTACGCAGCAGCAGGGATGCTGTCCTGGTGCAAGTTTGTTCAGAGAGCTCCATCTAACCTTGGATCCGAACCGAGCCTTGAACAGCGAACTCTCAAAAGACAACCACTGGTCCAAGATAGATAGTTGCTCAGCGCTGCCCTGCAGATATCTGCCGGGATCAAAAACCCTTGCCCTCTTTCTATCCTCTTGCTTCTTTCTCTTCCTCTCCACCCTTTACTTCTTCCAAGATGGCACTTCCACAAATGTTAAACTCCAGCTATCTGCTCATTAAGAAGTCTTCAAAGCCGTCCACTGATGTAAAAAGCATCCATTTGAATTTGTAATCACCCTTTGCCGTTCAGCTGCTGAGCGCAGCGCAATTTCCTGCGGATTTTCTGATAGCCAGCTCAAAGTACTAACAACCAGTTTTCTCGTCTCTGAAGAGCGAGAGACAGAAGGAAAGAAAAGGCCTTTATTAAACTTTGGGAAGTAGCGAGGTGCACATTTGTAAAGGCCTTGGGTTTGTTTATATATGCTGACAAAGAAAGTAGGAATATATCGAAATTCACTTTGCTGACAACACTCATAAAAAGATAAGAGCGGTGAAGGAAGAAAAAAAAACCCTGCTAGAACTGGATAAGGTTTGTTTGAAGATAAAAGTTTGGTTGACATCATAGTACGACCCGTTTTTCTGAAAGGGACTCAAATAGCCCAGAAATTGGTTTGTCTGTAGGGAGCACCTTTTAACTGATATGGCCTTTAATGGGAGGCATTTTTAATATTCCACCTCTCAAACTTAAAGATGTCTGAGACTGTGAGAAAACGCTCCTTGCCTACATCATACATTTAAAAAAAGAAAGAAACAACACATTCAGCAGCAACCTGTATGCATATTTAGCTCAAACACCCTCTGTGTGTGGAGATGATGGAGAGCCAGACTCTGTCACTCCATCATGGCACTAAAAATAGGAAATAATACTTGAGGGGGAAAGGCAGAAAAAGAAGAAGACTTTTTTTTTTTTTTAGATCTTTGAGGCAGGAGAACATACCTTTACTCTTGACAGAAATCTAATACATAAACATTTTTTCCCCCGGTTAGCCAAGGTTTTCCCTTTCCTACCTGGGAAGGGCAGGCTCTTTTTCTGAGCCACTTTGGGGAAGTTGTCTACAACACAGTCTTCCTTCAGTAGGTTAAATAACAGGGTGGACTGGGATTTAGTCCCTGCCATGTTCCACGAGTGTCTTCAGATCCCCTCGTGAAACGCGTCTGCCTCAGGTTTCCACTGGCGTCTAATGAAATGTGAATATTAAACAAGAATGTATGTTGAATTTTCTGACATCTGGGAAATATGGCAACAGCCTGCTAATGCTCATACGACCGCTAACACTCGTGCACATTGATTTATTACAGCGCCTTTTCTTTGTGGCTTTATTGTGTGACTTTAAAATATTAGCAAATGTCTGATTATCTCTGTATAGACAGAGGCAACAGCAACATTGCTCTAGTAAAGTGAGACGGCTGCAGACAGGTTTGCTGCAAAAACGTTTCAGAAGAGAATTCTATCACTCAAACATCCTGTTGTTACTTCACCCCAGGGAGTGGGAGTGAAGCATTGTTTTTAGTGGCTCTGTGTGTCTGCTTGTCTGTTTGTGTTTCCGCACTTGCCAATATGACCACTAGTGGCCACTAGTTGCGTGAATGGGGTGAAGTCTGCCATCTCTGATTGCCTTGTTCTGCGGTGTGATGGGATAACTGTGCTTTCCAGTGCCGTGATTTAGCACTACCCATGTGAGACTAAGCTCCGTGACACTTATATTGCGCTGTTCATATAGTACAAATACCTTGTTACAGTACTTAAATGCAAAATTCACATGTGCTTTACTTACTTTAGTTTGTTATTTATATTTCTAGCAACTTTTACTTTTACTCCATTACATTTCCTCTAACTATCTTCGTTACTCGTTACTACCAAATCAAATCAGTAGAGGAAGAAGAGTGGGTAATGGTCTGTATTATTTATATAGAGCTTTTCTAGTCTTGATGAGCTGCTTTACACTTTAGTTTTACCATTCACCCATTCACACGCTGCAACTCAAGGACACATATAAACTAATAGAGCCAGGAATTGAACCCACAACCTTCCAGGTACTCCTCACTTTTTTAACTTAAGTACATTTTACATCAGAAAATTACTTTTGACACTTAAGTACAGTAACTGTCATATATTTTAAGACATTTACTTAAGTAATATTATTTAAAAAAATTACTTCAACTTCTACCAAAGTCATTTTCTGGTAAGATACTTTTACCCAACTATCCCACTACTTTATACAAGACTGTATTAAAGGTGACCATCTGGGATCCTTGAGGATCTGAAGTTTACAGAATATGCAACAATTTGTGATGTATATTAAATATAGATTACTCCTATTCTTCTTCTTATTGCAGTAGACATTAAGTGTGTGTGGTGGGGGGGGGGAAAGACTGCTGGATGTTGGAGCCAAGCTAGATAAGGTCAGCTGACTTTTTTTGTTTATAACCTCCTTGCCCTCTGACCTCTGCGTCACATTTCACCATCAGGTCTACGGCAGTCGGTCAGATCAAAGAGTCCGTCTGGCACCACCACCTCCAGGTTGACTCCCAGCTTTTGTCCCTGATTTTCCCTCGTCGGGTTGACAGGCTCTGGAGGGACGAATGGGACGGCGTCTTGGGGAGGTGGGAGGTGGGGGGTGCTGGTCATGTGACTGGATGGGTCTGGTGTGTAAACACTGAGCCTCTGTGATCTGCTGACACATGAAAGAGGTCTGCCTGTGGGGTTGCCAGCCCGTCGTCTATATGTCGACGTCCTCCACCCGCACAAACACACATGCATACACTCACACCAGATTTATGTATTTATGCATTGGACAGCTCAAAGGGCTTTGGCTGGAGGGGGGTGGGGAGAGTAGAGGGATTTGAGGCTGTTTGGTCTGCAGACAGAGACTGATGGGGTGAGGGTGTGTGTGTGGGGGTGACATCTGGAGAGCGATGATGCTGATTCAGAGGTTACTGCTTTAATCCAGACACCAGTTGGAACTGCAAAGGGTTCTTTGGTCTCTCTCTCTCTCTCTGTGTGTGTTTCTCTCTAATGATGTTTTGCTCTTATTCAACTATGAAATACAACAAAATTAAGGTGTTTATTTCAGTCTCTGATATCGTCATCTTGTATGTATGTTTTTAACCGTAGTGTCAACAACATGAAACCCCCCACCCTTCTGTTTTTACCCACTGTGTAATTATATGTTTTAGTCAGTTTAATGGCGCATCACATCTGAAAATGTAGACACTACAAACTGATCACTGCATGAACATAAGAACACTGAACTGCTGCTGCTGCTCAGTCATGTTGAAGTATCATCCTGAAATATCTGAAACTCAACACTAGAGGGCACAAGATTCTGCCTCCACAGAGGACTCATTATATACTGTGGCTGTACCCAGTCATGTATAAAGTACCTTAAAGGGATACTTGAGTAAAAGTATCTTACCAGAAAATGACTTTGGTAGAAGTTGAAGTCACTTTTTTTACAATATTACTGAAGTAAAGTATATGATACTTACAGTAAGTAAGTATCAAAAGTCATTTTCTGATATAAAATGTACCTTTTTTTTTTAAAAGTAAAAATATTAAAAAAGTAAGGGGTTATGATTGAGCCATGGTAGCTCAGTGGTAGGGTGAGTTGTCTTTCAAATGGAAGCAAGACACTTGACCCCATGTTGAAGCGAGTGAATGACAAAACTATAGTTCATCAAAACGAGAAAAGCGCTATATAAATACAGACCATCACAAACTCTTCTTCTTCTGATTTGATCTGGTAGTAACGAGAAATAAAGACAGTTAGAGGAAATGTAGTGCAGTAAAAGTAAAAGTTGCTAGAAATATAAACACTGGCTGTACCATCATTAGTTTGTCACCTGTCAAGTACCTCAGGCTCTAGATTTTCTTTAATCATTACAATGTTCATTGTATATAGAATTGAGCAATGTTTCGTGTCAGAAAAGACAGAAAAGACCAAGAAGACCATGATGATGCACCAGAGTGTATCATTTTTAAATGTCATTCATTATTCATTATTTGTCATTAATGGAGGGGGTGTTTGGTCTTTAAAGGATATACTGTATGTCACCTTTTTTTTATCTCAAGTTAGACAAATTGGTTGAACCTTGTTATGTAGGTGCTTTGACATTAGATTATGTCAAAACTACACAGTACATATAGTTCACAGTGACTGTAGCAGTAGCAATAGTTGTGTCTTGGACTTAAATTCTGCATCACGTTTTAAAAGAATTGTTCTCTATAGGAGGGACTTTAACGTTGGATTGTTTCATGGTACGCACGTGGGACTTTGAGAATAGAATATCAGTTTAATAATTAAAATAGTTTTGGGATGGACAAATGGTGGAATTTAGTTTTGAAGTCATATACATTGACTGATGCAGTTTTTTGTCAGTTCATATGGGCAGTTCAGGCTGGACTGCAGGAAACAATCAACGTCAACGTCACCGTTGTGACAAAAAGCCTTTCCTGTTAACAAGCAGATCTTGCCAGCAGCCTTTTTCTTACTCCATTGAGTTTATATATAAATACCAGCGTTGTCATTAACATTTGCAGACACACCTGAGGCTCTCGTCAAGCCTATTAATAGGAGTCAACAAGCCGAGACATTTTGGGTGTTAAGGGTTTTCTAAGGTTTCGGCAGAAGGGGACATTACAGATCTCTGTTCTTGTCTTTCCTCAAATGTAGGCAATCATTTCAATTTCCCCACGTTTTACAAAAACTCAGTGTGCTCCTTTAAGATTGCTTCATTTAAAAATAGTGTCAGAATTAACCAAACAAATCATAAATTGGCTCGGCAGACAGGCTGTGTGTCCTTAACACATCAGTTCAGCCTGTTCCAAGAAGAGGAATGGTGTTTTTAAAAAGAACGACAGGTTCGGCTACTTCCTTAACAACTTAAAATGATACTGTCCAGCAGTTGACCCAACATTTAAAATAATAGCATTATGATACAGCTTCAAAGGCCCCATCATGGCCCCTCATTCCTTTTCATCCTCTTCATACCATTGTCACTGCTTGTTTGTGTTTTCTTTCCTTGTTCTATTCTCTTACTCTCTGGTTGCTGTTAGTTCTCTGCTGGAAGTTGTTTTGCAATCCCATTTTATTCCCTTTTTTTTCTGAGATCACAAACTGTACAATACAATAGCAGAGGGGGGATTTGTTAATTTAGGAACCAGTGACTTAATCAATGCATCTCTGTTTCATGTTGGCCCCTTAATTTATTAGTAAAAGCACACGAGACATAAGACTGTCCATATTTAAGCCCTGTAGGTAGAAATATACACACAAATCTCCACGTCTGTATTTTAAAACACACTATTCATCATTTCTAGACAATAAATCCTGACTAAATTGAACTGAAATAATTCAGGGTGAGCTCCTTGTGCTCGCAGAACCCGCGCTTTAATCTCACACTGAACCGACTCTTCAAACAGTTGTGTCATGTTATGCTTGCTCAAACTCACAGATGGTATTTTCATCATAAAAATGAACACAAGCATCATTTCAGCTCTGAGAACAATCTTTTACTCTTTTCTTGACAGGCAAACAGCTAAGCCCTCAAGAGCGGAGAGAAAGGAAAAGAAATAAAGGAGGATGTCTGGGTAACTTCAATAGCCTCTCTGTGTCCATCTAATATGGAGGGCTAGCATGCTGGGAGTTGGCCCTTTCCATTCAGACAGACCCCAAACTCATAAAGACCTCTTCTATGGCCCCCAACCTGAAACCCACCCACCAAAGCCCTCGCTGGTATAGGCCCCTTCCATGGGAACTTGCAATCTGCAACGTAATCCCACTTTGGCCCCTGGAGAAGCCTTTCCAAACAAACCATGTGAGTCCTAATACCCAGGGGTTCACAAGTGGCTCCTGGCTAGGCCTGAGCTCCACCACCAACAACAACAACTTGGCCCTCCTTCTTCTTTTTTTCCTCATTCTCTCGCTTTTCTTCTTTCCACAGACAGACAACAAAAGAAAGGGATCTCCTTCTAATTGCTTCGAAGATTGAAAAGCTGAGAGGGCTGGTGGGCGGCAACAGAGGGAAATGAGACAGAGGCTCTGGAGGCAGCAGGGGACTGTCAGTCTGGCTTTGCCCGCCCTGGGTGTGCGGTAGCTGGGATAAAGCAGCTGGCAGGACAGCCTCTGCTGCAGAGCCGGCCTGAGTGGATCAGAGTGGAGGCGGGTGACTCCCAGGGCCCAGCTTTACAACTCTGGCCAAATGGAGGACTATGAAATGTGAAGGAGCTGAACCAGCCCTGCTGGAGGCCCTCTTCACACATGGGAAAGGACGTCTGGTCTTCACAACTGGGATTCCGAAACCATAGGCTGCTGAGAACAGCTAGTCCAAGCCAAGAAGGCGTAGAGGGCAGAAACATAGTGTACTGGTAGTCATCCAATCTCTCTGCCCAGTATGAATAGCCCAGTCACTGTTGATCGCATGGTGGTTGATGATGAAGTGTGTGAACACACAGTTGGGGTGGTCCATGACCTTTGGATCTGTTGCTGTGATACTCAGAACTGCTAATAACACTCTCACTCATGCAGACACACACCTTGACCTTTGCAGAAAGCACTGCCGCGATTCCACGCCTCCTTCTCTCATTTTGCCATCGCCCAGCAGCAGCAGCTCCTTTGAAGCTTGGCAGGGCAGTTTTGCTCAGCTGTCTGAAAGAGTAAAGGTTCCAATGGGACAAAAAAAAAAAAGAAGAAAAAAAAAAGGGAAAATGTTGCCTTTTTTTCCATGATGAAAATCTGGGTAACATTAGCAAGAAATTCACTGCTTCAATATCAGCCAAAAAAGCAGATCAGAAACACAAGTTCATAAATCATACTTAAAGTAAAAACACAATTTGAGGAAACAACAAGATAGCAGAGTACAAAACACATCATGTTTAAGGTCAGAGACTGAATAGAGGAGGGCCTGTTTCTCTGTATGTGTGGAGACATGAGATCCAAAGGATTTTGGCCTCACTAGCTTTCAGAAAGTTCCCTCATTCTCCCTCCATGACCTCCTTTCATCCCTCCATCCCTCCGCCTTTCTTCTTTTTTAATACAAATCAGCCACTCAATGCCATGCACATGTTTCAGTGTTATTTGAACTCTGGCAGAGGACTTCAAACAGCTTTCAAAGTGAACCAGAGTTTTTTTTCTCTCTCCTTTCCTCCCTTGCTTTATATCTCTTTCTCTTTTTGAACGAACACAGCCGCGCTTCCAAGCACACCTGATCAGAAAGGTCGCGAGATGGGGATTATGATATGCAAATGAGACATTGTTAACAGCGTTGACATTCATTATAAAGCTGAGCAGAGGAGAGTTAACATGAAAAGGTGGCAAATCACCTCCCTCTACTCTTTTTTTTTTTTTTTTTTTAACACGACCTTCCTTCTTGAAAACATTGGCCTTTTTTTTCATTTAGATCAAAAGGTTATAGACAACAAAGAACGGCCTGTGTGGAGAAAAAAGTTCAAACTACTGATTGGTCAACTATCCTAAAGGTGTGTGCACATCTGTGTGTGTGTGTGTGTGTTTCTATCACAGACAGTGTTTGCACACAAAAAAAGAGATGATGTCTGGATTTGAGCGTGTCCTGATGAGGCTGTCGTCTATTTTGCTGTTTAGGCAGGAGCGGAGGACGTCGCGGTTACCAAACACACTGTAGAAAGTCTTTCATGTCTCTCCCCTGCTGTGACAAGATAAGGATGAGGATACACACACACACACACCAAGAAACTGCTCCTTTCAAACAGACACAGAACCATGCGTACAGTTGCCCCCCGTTCAATCTGCATATGGCTCAGTTCAAAGGAGTCTTGAGTGAGGTGGTGGCCTGTGCTACTTTTCCAGCTATTAGCCTCACCCACCATCTGTGGTGATGAAGTGAGGAGTGGGTTTTATGAACTCCATAAAGGCTTAGTTATTAGAGCGTCAGAGTGGGGATGGCCTCTCTAGCCTTCACATTTAGCAGCAGTCCTGAATGCTTTGATGTTAATCGCACTGTTAAATAACTTTGAGAGGCAGAGGGAGATATTGAAACATCACACGTGTGTTCCCTGTCATTTACATAACTGATTATTGATTATCCTTCTTTCTATATATTTGTATTTTGGTGAATGAGGGCCACACAGGTGGTGTAGTGGTTAGCACTCTTGCCTGTGCAGCCAGAAGACCTGGGTTCATGGAGTGTTCTTGACGTGACCCGTTCACGTTGGAACAAGGGCCTTTCTATATGGAGTTTGCATGTTCTCCCCATGTGTGCGTCGGTTTGGGGATTAGGCAAATTGGACTCTGCCCTTTGCCCTATGTCAGCTGAGACTGACAGCGCCCCCCGCAAACCTCATGTAGAGGATAAAGTGGTAGAAGATGGATTAATGTCAGATGAATTAAGAATCATTTTTTGGTCCAGAGAGAAAAAAACCCACTGAACTTGAAGTTGTTATGGGCAAAATAAAACAACAAACACTTGATAAACATCTCAACATTTTTATAAATCTGAGGTGATGTAAAGCAATTGCAGTGTACTGTGTTTTTATATTGAACTTCTGTTGTATCGCCTTTGAAGAAAATGATATTCTAATAATTATTGTTTGTTTGAGTGTTTGCATGGCAGAGATGATGATAATGAACATAATGGAGGATTCCTGTTTACATCCAATCGTTGGATGATCTCACCCAAGACGCATACAAACAGCTATTTTCTTCCCTGAGTCAGTTCAAAGGTTCACAGCATAAACAAGTGCTTACTGTGGCCTGAAGGTGGAGCTGCTGACCCGTGTAACGCATCAGGTCATGTTGATTCCAGTGCTCAGGAAGTTCATCCTGCCTGTTATGGACCAAGGGGAAAAAAAAATCATCAACCCTTTTCCCAATAGAGTCACACTGAGGCACATCGTATAGTTAAATCCTCCATTCAGATAATCAACATTATCGACTTTAACAGCTGTTCTAAATGACAACAGCAGTCTGCAAAACAATCCAAAACAATTGTGAGACAGTTGCATGATACAATTTTGTATTAAGTGCATTTTTACAGGCATATCACGCTTTAATAAAATGTTGAACAGGGTAACATCATAAAACAATAAGGTGATATCATTTTCTATTGATATTGTCCACCTGTACTTGGTGTTGCAATTTAACAATGTACAGATTATTTTTTTACTGTACTTAAGTACAAAAATCACATGCATATCTGTACTTTGTCATTTGTAATTCTAGCAACTTTTACTTTTACTCCACTACATTTCCTCTAACTATCTTTGTTACTCATTACTGCCAAATAAAATCAGAAGAAGAAGAGTTGTTAATGGTCTATGTTTACAGTATATAGAGCCTCTGTAATCTTGATGAGCTGCTTTACACTGTAGTTTTTGACATTCACCCATTCACACATTTCAACATGGGGTTAAGTGTCTTGCTCAATAGACTAGCAGAACCAGGAATTGAACCCACATCCTTCCCGTTTAAAGACAACTCACCCAACCACTGAGCTACCATAACTCCTCATGTTTGTAATACTTCTTTTACTTCTAAAACTGGAGTAAAAGTATGTTACCAGAAAATGACTTTGGTGGAAGTTGAAGTCACTTTTATAATATTACTTCAGTAAAAGTCTGTAAAGTATAAAACATGTTCTGTACTTAAGTATCAAATGTCATTAAGTATCCCTTTTAGGTATTTGATACAAGAAAAAGTTGTACTGAAAACTTGCCTTTTTTCCCAAAACAATATGGACTATTTTACACTTGACTCCTGACTAGACTTGATGCTTATTGGCCCTCAGGTGATTTGAGTTTGAGGCTCCTGGTGTAGACACTTTTCCGTGTGACGTAACCACCTCAGGCCGGTAGGTGGCAGCATTTCCAAGCAAATGTAATCGAATTAAAGGAGCTGATATTCGGATGGAGGCGCTGTCACTGTCAGAGCACCTGGTGGATCCGACTCTGGGGTATTTTCTTTCTGCAGCTCGTGGTGATATTAAAACATGGGAATGATCGAGAACTTTCTGATTACATATATATATATGATTACATTTTTTAGATCTATTTGCTGTATATAATCTGTGATGGCTCTGTAGTCTTTATTTACGGAAGTCGGCGAGGGTTTAAACGCTATTTGTGGAGAGCAGCTCGCGTTTCATGGGCATCACTGCAACGCCATGACGCATCTCACACTCTTCTCCTGCTGCAACTCAATAAAATATGAATCACCAGATCGCCGGCGAGGTGACGCCGCTTTGGGCGCAAATGCCATTTAAATAGTCAGGGGAAAGGGGGTGTGGCGCTAAACCGTCGCCCATTCACCAAAACAACACACGCCCAGATCTCGTACAGTTCGGTCTCTGCAGGGTTTGTGTGTGCTCGGACTCTCGGTGGAGGTGCACAGGCCGGTCCATCCTTAGCTGCTGCAGGTCGAGGCAGATTCCTCCTCGCGTTACGCACATCCAGAGCCTATAGATGTGGAGCCCGAGAACAGCAGTGGCCTGCACAGGAGAGAAGATGCGACAGCGACGGTAAGATTAAAGCTGCTGTCTGTCTCTCTCTGTGTGTGTGTGTGTGTGTGGTGGGTGGGTGGGTGGGTGAGTGGGTGTATTTGCTTTCTGTATCAGCTGTTTGGTCCCTGCACCTATTACACCCAGACCACATCACCAGACATGAATCAGTGCAGAGCTGAAGCCAAAGACGTGCAGAGGACAAAGGGGCGGATGGAGATGTAAATATTGTTGGAGAAGCACAAGAGAAGCAGCAGAAATGTCAGAGTGATACACTGAATACAAAATGTATGCATGGAATATACTATACACTGATATTTCCCCTAATAATGACAGAAACGCACGTGGTTGTTTGGGCATGAAGAGCAAGTCTGCCAGTGTCTGATGCTGTAATGTAGGTAAATCACAGCTGTGAAGTGGGAGTCTATTCTAGGAAGTGGCAGTGTCTGTAGGTGGACAGATGCAACTGTGACTCATTGTCCCCACAGTCAAACAAATCTGCTGGTCTCTTTTACGACATAAAGCCTGTATACACATTTCCATTGAGCCCCAACGCTTCACACGACTCTCTCTGTGTTTCTCAGTAGAAGATTCAAGACTCAAGATTCCTTTTAATTGTCATTGGAAGAAAGATATAGCAATATTGTGTTGTGCCTATGTAAAGAAGGTCTATGACTTAAAGCAAAAACCCTGGTCATTTTACTTTTCAGGCAAAGGATCAGGACACAATTAGGGTCACAACAGAATCATTTGC
Source organism: Solea solea (assembly GCF_958295425.1). NCBI lineage: Eukaryota > Metazoa > Chordata > Actinopteri > Pleuronectiformes > Soleidae > Solea > Solea solea. The sequence continues at coordinate 15,783,200 of NC_081149.1, forward strand.
TGTAACATTTCCATTTAAAGTGTATTTTACTTATCTGATGTGTGACTTGTTTTTCATTACCACACACACTGAGCCTTTTTTATTTATACAACAGCCCGGTCAGCTTTTACAAAGGACCACCATGTCTTTACGATATATAATAAGGTGTTTATTTCAGGTAGAAGTCAGTGTAGGCCTGTAATAATGATGGAAACCTTTCAGTCCTCAGTGTCCTCAGGTGAACCGTTGTGTTTGCAGACATGATCCCTGGGTCATGTCCACAGATTAAGGTCCGGACATGGTCCCATGAACACAGTGAGCCATTGTCAGGATGAGACATGTTCAGACCGTCAGGGGAATCTCCAGAATATTCAGGTGGTGGCTGCAGGAGTGAAAACATTGGAGAATCTCTGGAGTGACCTCTGCGGAAATTTGCACTCAATCTGTAAGCAATACACTGGTAATGTATTGCTTACATCCTTCTGCCTTGGGCCTGCAAAGTCTCTTAAAACGCCCCTGTCAAATCATGCACGTTTCCCTCTACATTTACTGTATGTGTTATATAAATACACGTATGTGACATTCATTTAACCAGAGGGCAGCAACCTACAGCTATTTTGATTACTGAAAATTCAGACTTGCGTTTAAAAGACGTGCATGATTTTTTTTTTTATTTGACTTCGGTGATAAGCATCACGTGGCAAAGCCGCAGTTTGAACATAGACGATATTTGTGGTAGAACCGAAAGATCACAGCTGCACGGGATCAGTCCACGTGAGGACCATGGATCGTGTGCATGAGAGACGTTTCTATTTTGTCACTCCATGTTGTTCTTTTTAAATAAATCAATAAATAAAATAATGCCCATCTCTGTTTTCCTCAACATGTTAGGACCATGGTCCATGGTTGAGCTGTGTGTGACAGAGAGGATATTGAATGCCTCTAAAAACCTCAAGGTAAGCCTTCTCCTCTTCTCCACTGACCTTGTGTTTGTGTGTGCGGGTGCTGGAATTGATCCATGGCCTTGAATGACTTGAATTGCCTTTTCCTTGTCTCACTTGCTCTCGGGCTACATCCACACAACCATGTTTCATTTGGAAACAGTGTTGTCAGATATAAACGAGTGTTTCAACTCCGTATCCAAAGTGATGTGTGTGCGACCAGTTAGACACACTGATATTCAAAGAAAAGATGAAGTTCGGCTTGAGGATGTGTGGCGGGTTGTGTTCTCTCTTTGTGGTTGGGTCAGTGTGGTACATGTTCACCCTCATGGATCCACGCTGCGCTGGTCAAGGACTGGATGATGTGCAGTTCCATATGCATACATGCATGTGTAGGTTTCACAGCTTTAAAGTGAGGACATTTTCTGGGAAGTGTCAACTTTGTGAAATGTCATGTGCAAGAGGAAGTTCAGTAGCAACACTTCTGCAACCCAGCGCACATCACTTCCTCTTAATCTTTATCAATCAACGATCGAGTGAGGTGTAGGAGGTGAAAGAACCTTGTCTGATAACACCAGTTTATTTTTCAATTGAATGAAGAGGAGAATATTCATTAGAAGGAGCTCTTTATAAAGGGACGGTAAATATGTCGCACTTCTATAGTCGCGTTGATGACTCAACATGTACTACAATACATACCTACGTGCATGTGTGTGTGTGTGTGTGTGTGTGTGTGCATGTTGTTTAGCACTGATTAGCTGCAGCTGCAGAGCAAACACCTGTTTGTGATTGCACTGATGAGAGAGAGGCACTGGGTGATAATATCTGGCCAATCAGGAAATTGTCATGACAGAAAAAATAAATAACATAAAAGGGAAGTCTTTGTTGACTGATCCCACACAGAGATACTCTGTGCATCCGTCTAGTTATGCGTAAGCAGTGTTTGATCAACAAGGACCAAGAAGGGTCATCCTGGTCATTGTCGTCTTCAGTAATGAGCTGTAGTTGCCCACAGCTAATTACTACAGCGAAGCTAAACATCGATATACTGAGAAACACAGAGGGAGGCGCGTGGAGCTGCTAGGCTTCATCAGCGCGATGTGAACTCGTTTGACAATGTGACATTTTTTTATGTTCCAAACTTTAAAAGTATTGTTTCTTTTACGGTTATCACTGCCAGTGTATTCCTTCCCACTTAGTTTACACACACACACACAGTACATTCCTGCTGTAAATAATGAGTGGCACATGAAATGTGTGTGTTTATCTCAAATACATTCCCATTGTACTCTTGTTTGAGTAACATATACTGCATAAATTACAGTATGTGTTGGGGGAGAATTCCACACCTTTTAATATGAATAAATTGGCTGAATGAGAGAGCTGAATCTGGTTAGAAATGTACCCCCTTTCTTATCTCGTGTAATTAATATGCTAATTCCGCTCAGCCTCTGTCTGTGCTCATGATGCCTCTATTGTGCAGCACATCACTGTCAAAATGGGGGGAAAACATCAATAGACCAGATATTTTGGGCAGCTTTCAGTGTCCCAGATTATTTGTATGATCTTGTTTTATACAGACGGTGGCCATGTCTGGGAATTTGTGGCAAAATAGTGTACATTTTTTTATTTATTATTCACTATTATCCTAATTCTGTTCATAACCAGGAAATGGTTTTTTCTGCCCCACATCCAAAAGTGCCACATGATAAACATGTGTGTGTATATAATTGTGAGTAACGTAATTTTTGTTTCGCAAACATGAGCTTGCTTGCGTCCGAGGTTTGCAGACACGGGCACCAAATCAAATATCTACTGTGGACACGTGAGATCGAAGTACAACAATTCTAAAAGCAAACTCTATCTGTAAAAATGCTCGCACTCTCTGTTTTCCTGTGTTCCCCTCATCCCATGCCTCCCTCCCTCCCTCCCTCCCTCCCTCCCTACCTCGCTCAATCATCCATCCCTCCCTCAATCGCTCCGTTTATGGTGTAATTGGGTAAATTATGACTAATATCAACATTTTCAGGAGTTTGCAGGCTGTCGAGCAGCTTTTACGATGATTACAAATCACTTTATTCTGTATATTTGGATGACTGTGTGTTTGTGTGTGTGTCTAAGCATTCACCCAGCGTTGGATTTACGAACTGTCAAACTGTTTTAGGAGATGTTGACATACAGATGCGACTCTGTTATTTGTCACAGAATTAAAAGTGAAGGATTGATTAAATCGTCACGTTGTGAATTTAATTTTGAGTGAAGATTGAGGTCAACATCAGGTCAAGAATGTCTTTTGATGGAGACATTATTGATCAGGTGTTCTTTCAGCTTTGGGATCGGTTCCCCGATAAATAAATGACTCGTACACAGATAAATCCTATTACTGAACTTCACGCACCAACTAGACCAAGGCTATATGGAGAGAAGGAGCTTCCAAACACAGAGAACGGGTGCAGGGATAAGTGTAGAGCGCGATGAAGGCTTTACCGTTGGCATGGCAACCACCTGATCGGTTGCACGGCGAGGTTTGATTGACGTGGGATTCTGGGTTATAGACTGAGGGAGGGAGAGGTGAGGGAAACTGGTTTGATCCAGCACAGCTGCGCGAGTGCTCTTCATCTCCCTGGCTGTTGTTTACTCTCTCCTCCTACTCTTCTATAAGAGGAGGGCAGTTTGATTCGGAGCAGAGTCACAATCACCGTCAAACCGCCTCTCAGTGTTTCGGTTGATGCTACTTGATCTCTTCATCCTGGACTGGAACAGGATTGTGTTGAGCTTTGTGCATGGTTTATGTTTTCATGTGTGCGTTCGGAGGTCTGTGTGTTCATACTAGAGCTGAAACAATGAATCGATTATTAATCGATTACTTTGAAGTTTTTGTCATGATTAAAACAAGATTTCCCATTGTTTCAGCTTCTTAAATGTGAGTATTTTCTTCATTTCTTTGCTCTGCATAACAAAGAAATCATTAAAAGTGAATCATTTTGGTTTGTGGACAAAACAAGACATTTGAGAACGATTCATTATGAACATAATCGTCAGTTGCAGCTCCAGTTCATACTTGTATTTGTTACATCTTTAAGCAGATTTATGCTCCTTCTCTTTCTGTGTGTGTCTGTGTGTGTGTGTGTGTTACTGTTACTCTAACATATTGAACCAAGAGGCATATTGACACAGTACGTGACACTGAATGGACTGCAAGAGGCTGCAGTCCATAAGGACAAAAACCTTCATTCATTCATCGTCTACTGCTTTATCCTCCACATGAGGGTGTCAGGGGCGCTGGTGCCAATCCCAGCTGACATAGGGCGAAATGCGGGGTAGCATATCATGGTGTTGGAGTTGACTGAGGCCTGTTTTGTGTGGCGAGAGCAGTAAAACATTAGAAAAAAAGGTCTGTGTTGTTTATCATCTGTGATTGTGCTGCAGGACAAAATGTTCCTTGTATTTTTCTGTCTTTCTCCCTCCACATGATTTTTAATTGAATTTATTTATCTAAGTAAAGGGACACTCACTCACTCACTCACTCACTCATCTTCTCCCGCTTTATCCGCCACATTAAAATGTAAAAATGCCAGGTTGTAGCCTGGTATAATATGTAGCCTGTAACCTCAGGTGCTCTGTACTCATTAACATGATTCAATTTCCCTCCCTCCCTCCCTCTCAGTTTGTGTTTGCATCCAGGCAACTGCATGTGTCATGTGAACACAGGGCTCATTTCTTCCGTGCATTCATGTGTAATTCTTTGTACACATAATAGCGAGAAAACTCAAATCTGGCATGCTACTTTAGCACCCTTGACACTTGCACGTCCATGTGTTAAGGGATATCCTTGTGGCACACGTTGAGGTAGATCCAAGAGATTAGTAATGTTGAGCAGAGGAAAATAAATCGGTAAATAAATAAATAAATGGGTAGAATAAATATAACAACTGCAAAGCAATATTCAAATCCCAGTGGGCAATTTAATAAAATAAAAAATAGATCAACCCATACTGGTGTAAAAAAATAGGTGAGGAGCCAAAACTCAAAAAATACATGTCTCAGGCTTGTCTCACACAATGTCTCGCTGGGAAAAAGCAATGATGGAATACAGCGGTGACGACGCGCACACGCCATGCGTCTGGTCTATATGCGCAGGTCAGGTCATAAGATATTTGTCAGGGCATGTGACGATGGGGGTCTGGGGGTTTTTAGCTGCATGATGAAAAAAGGAGAAAATAAAAACATAAAACTTTACTGAATACTCGTATCTTGTCTGAGGCAGAAGGGGTGTTACATCAATTAAAAGGGTTTTTTGGCTCTTTTGGGTAAATCTGGTTCCTTCACTTGAGACCTGAGATACAATTCGCTGAAGGCGGCACAAACTGTTCGCCATAAATACGTCTCCATCTTGCCCTCAGGGCCCACTCTGTCTGCTCGATATTGTAGTGGGAAGGAAATGATTTTAATTTGTGGATAAAGGAAACGTGTCCAGGTTAGCCATTACTTTAGTAGTTCATTTTGCTTTCCTGTTCCATTTTTTTTTAATTTTCTGATTTTCTCTTCTGTGTTTACGCCATGTTTCCCTTTCTCTCATGTCTCTTTATCATATATCTTGCCTTTAACCTATTGCTTTTAACCTCCCTCCCCTTCTCTCACCCCTTCCATGCTGCCTGCAATCACTGATTAGAGTGGCTCTGTCTGCTTTGATTAATTGGATGAGTCTTGTCTTAATTGGATGAGTCTTGTCTCCGGGCCAGTCTACTCCTCTCTTCTATTCTCTTCTCCTCTCCTCTCCTCTCCTCTAAAAAGCAGCTAAAGCAAACACAGAGCTTTTAACGGCACCTGTGCATGCAGAGGGAATAACATAAACTATGGGCGTGACGGCAAACATCACCTATTGCACTTAGTCAACTTGAAAAGTGCTATACATATTTCCAGTGTGCCTTAGTTTTCATATAACTCTTAATCTGGTATGTGTTCAGATTACATTTTCTTTAAATTATAATTATGAATAAACAACAGGCATGAATATCAAAACAAAACATCAGGGAAAATAATTTTTTGCTCTCTTTTTCTACATGGATCCATAAGCCTAAACAGATATTAGCCACAAATGATGTGCAGTTATTTTTTGTCAGTGCAAACTCAAAAGCAATGAATGTCCTAGAGGTCACAGTGGTGTCTGTTTGAATTCCATGATTAATCTTACAAAGAAAACATGCAAATTGTCATATTAACAAATTGATTTAATGAGAAATTGCAGCTGCAGTGTGCTTTTGTGCCTCTGTGTGTGGCTACAGTGCCCTCTGTGATAATTACAAAATAAATAAATGATTCATTTGTCAGTTCTTTAGTATTTGTTGTGTTAATGTGTTGATTGTTGAGGTGTGATGCTGAGTCGGCTCGTTTGGCCACTCCCTGTTAAAACCCTGACTTTAAGACCTGGAACCATCTCCTGCTGTTTACCCTGTGTTTTAAAGAATCCTTCAGATTTAAATAATAACAACAGCAATTACAACTTCTGTTGTCATAGACGTATCTCTCCTCTCATTTCTCCCTCCCTCTTTTCTCCCCCTTCTCACCCACTTTGTGCCTCCTCCATTCCTATTAAAGTGAATTCCACTTCAGAAGCTCATCTCTGAAAGGTCTCTACAGACTCCCTGTGGCTCCTCATCTCTCTGCTTTTTGGTTGCTCCTTTCACTGTCTGTTTTTTATGAGATCCATTTTGTCCGCATAGCAGAGCCAGGGTAGAAGCATCACACACCTACTTACACTCAAAACAACACACACACACACGTCATGTCCCTCGGTGTCAACTTACAGACGCACAAGGTACCCTTCAGCATCTGAAAGAGATGCACCAGGTTTTCCTTTGGACTTGCATGTTTTTGGACTTTGTGAGGAAACTGCAAAACCCATGCACACACGAGAACATGTAAACTCCATGCAGAAAGGCCCTTGCTGCAAAGTCAAGAGTGCTCACCACTACACCAACCGTGTGGCCCCAATATTATTTCTGATTTATTATTGGTCATGGAAATGTTGATATTAATAAGATAAAAGCCATCCACTAACCATAACCCTGGATATTTATCTTAACCTAAACCACAGTCCTTCTCTTGGCCCTAACCTTCTCCCATGCAATAGATATCCACTGTTGGCTCACACTAATATTAATTTTACCCCAGCTCTGCTCCGAGCGTCTAAATGCGCCCGCCAGTTGAACACTGCAGTTTTGATTGAAGCGGTTTTATGTTCAAATTTAAATTAATCAAATGCATGAATTTTCCAAAACACAAAAGTTGTTTTTCCTAAGCAGCCTCGCTCCGTAACCACCAACCTCTTACCATGCAGAATGGAGTTAACTGCAGCTGCTATTTTGATGTTGCTTTGTTTGTTCTGAAGTAAACTGTTGACACAGTGGTGGTGAGCGAGACTAGACAGACGAAGGCCAGACCTAAGAGGGATTCAGTCTGTCAACTGCATAATGAGAGCTAGTGGATATACCTGTCTAGTCTACTAACATTAGCATGAATGGAGAGCTGCAAGTGTGTCCTATACACTATTTGTGTTTGCACGTGTGCGAGGAGAGATTGCGTATTTGCACTGCAATTAACAACGCTATTAACAATGAATTTCCATCTCTTCCAGGCTGTGAGCCCTGTGCAGGGTGGTGATGAGCAGTCAGGGCAGCAGCAGCAGGGGAAGTGGCCAGCATTCTGGCACTCCTCCCCCTCGCCATGTCCCTGGACCCAAGCTGCAGGTGCAGCGCTCTGTCTCTCGTGACACCATCACCATCCACTTCTCTGCTCTGGGAAAGGAGGAAGATGATGAAGAGGAGGAGCTTTATGGGGCACAGGTTGGAGCTACATCTGAGCTGGAAGGGGCTGAGGAGCTGCAAGGACAAGACACCTCTGGAGCCGACAACCAGTCGGTTACCACGGGATTGGAGGCAAAAGAGGAGCTGCTGTTTGAATCCGCTGGCATGGACGCATTATCTGGAGCTACTGTGCTCGCTGTTTCTTCGCCCACCCTGTCTGTGCAGCCCTCAGACCCTCACCCACACACACCCTCTGCAGCCATGACTATTATCACCAACTCCACCCTCTCCCACCTGAGCTCCACACCACCTACCAGCTCCTCCTGGCCCTCTGACAGACCCACAGCTAATTCTCCAGCCACAACCTCCAGCTCCTTTTCCCCTTGTAAGTCTGCAGCGCTGTCATCCTCCAAACCTTTTCTCAGCCTCGTCAGGTCTTTGTCCAATGACATGGAGTCACGAGAATCCACCTCTGCGCCTACCACTGTTACACCATCCCACGCACGGCACCGACACTTAATGAAATCTTTCGTTAAGTCTCTGTCCACGGACACTTCGAAGGCTGAACATCAAGATGGGCCTCCTCATCCCTATCTTCATCAGCAACTGCAGCAAACACAGCCATCCCATAGACCTCCACCTCGCAACATGCAGCTCTTCAAGCAGTTCTCCCAGCCTCGTTTATCCTCCAGCCCTGTCATTGTCACTCAAACAGGTGGCAACTCCAAAACGGCCCCTTGTTCCCCAATCATGTCCCCAGATGGTAGGTCGTTCTTCAAAGTCCAAGAGGTGGAGGCCAAGATAGAAGACACCAGGCGGCGGCTGTCTGAGGTGATGTCTGACCCGCTGCAGCTTTTCAGTAAGATCATAGGGGATGAGTCTGGTATAGCAGCCGGCGGAAGTGCCACTCAACGAGCCAAATTTCTGTCCTCCAGCGCGTCAGAGCTCAGCGGAGCAGCAGCCGTAAATGGACACGTAGAAGGTAGCAGCAACTACAGCATCAAGGAGGAGGAAGGGACAGAAGGTGAAGAAGAGGAACAAACACCCACAGGCAAAGGCTCAGACTCTGTTTTTTTCTCCTTCCCATCACTGACACCAGCTCCAACCCTCCCTCAGGCCTCCTCATCCACTCTCCACAAGTCTCCTTCGCTCACTCTGGGCCACTGCTCGATGTCAGCTCTGGTAGCTCGACAGGAAGATGAGGACTTCTGTGAACTGTACAGTGAAGACTTTGAGTTATGTACTGATACCGAGACACCAGATGGGGATCATCCTGGGTCTCGGCAGCCACATACTGGTAGCACTGGTTTATGCAGTGAACTTGATGCGGAGGAGGAGAAAGTGGAGGAGGAGGAGGTGGACAGTGCGCCAGTGACTGGCCTCATCTTCTTAACACAGTTGGTGTACTGGTACTTAGTCCTTCCAGTGCCACCCTGTGCATGTGCAGTGGTGCATGGTATAGCAGTAGGGTTCATGCTGGCCTTGTTGGTCCTTTGGCTGTCCTCTCCACGGCGCTCCTTATCAGGCTCAAGAAGAAAAAGAGGAAGGATAGGGCACTGGAATGTTGCCCAATTGGATATAAAAGAACCAGGAATATTCAAGGTGAGTGAAAACACAGCATGGCTGGCCACACTATGGCATGTAGATAAATGGCTTTAAAATTCAAAGTAGTTTTTTCCTTCCACTCCTACTCTGCTATAGTTTTATCAGCTTGCAGTTGCAAGAGGTCCACCCTTTTTAACGGTTAAAGGGAAGTCACAGATTGTATTGCCGTTCAGGTTTTACATGTGTAATTGATAGGATTGGCTTGTCATGACTATTATTTTATCCATATGCCATATTATGCACATTGTGCACACTTTCTGTCATTTTGTGTGTATGTAATATGTGACCACCGATCAACAACGACAATCAGCGTAAGACATGAATAAAACAACATCAAATCGCTGTCCTTGATTATGCTGTCCTAGAAGTGTTTGATTTAAAAATGTTGATGTTGATTGGGCATCAATGAAAGCTCACTCCCTCCTGCATTCTACACCCTCTCAGGGCTGGATGAATGAGATCCACTGCTATGACCCGGAGATGTACCATGCCACCCTGACCCACTCTGTTTACGTCCGTCTAGAGGGCTCCATCTTGCGTCTGTCCAAGCCCAACCGGAACATCTCCCGCCGTGCTACACACAACGAGCCTAAACCTGATGTCACCTACATCAGCCAGAAGATCTATGACTTGACCAACAGCAAGGTGTGTTGGGCTTGGGTGTTTGTGAGATGAAGGAGCGATGCTGAAAGTTTGTCTAGTGAAATATGACTTTGACATAAATGCATGATATATATTATCTTGTGTTTAGGCATGTTGAGTTGTGTTTGTGTGGATATGTGTGCGTGTGCTACAAATAAAAAGCTTAGCAGATAGTGACATTAAGCACACGTTAATATTATTAGATTTTCCTTTGCCTGAGTGGATGTTTGGTACAGTGATAAGTCATGCTCTGTGACAAACCTACTTATATTCAGAGTCATATACTCTGTGTAAACATAGAATGTCTTCCACACAGCTGTGTCTCTTGTGTCTGTGTGTGCTCACTCAAGGACAGGACCATAAGAAGACACTGTGTTACAGAGCAAAGCAGTCATGGTTGTCTGCATATTTTAATATAAGCATTTCACTTCCAGAAGCCACAAAATGAGCATGCATGTGATTGTATGAACTTGGTCTATATGCCCCCATAGATCTACCTAATGCCCCAGAGCTTGGCTAGGAAGAGGGTTTGGAATAAAAAGTACCCCATTTGCATTGAGTTGGCCAAGCAGGAAGACTTCATGTCCAAGGCCCAGGGCGAGAAGCCTGAAGCTGGGGAGGACAAATTAACAGGGCCGGGGGAGAAGCTAGAACGAACAGACAAAGTGGAGAAAGCTGAAGGATCAGAATCAGCAGATGAGTCCAAAAGACCAGCTTCTGGAGGAGGGGATCTTACAATCTACCTGTTTGGAAGGACGGGTCGAGAAAAGGAAGAGTGGTTCCGGAGATTTCTCTTTGCATCCAGAATGAGGACGGATGGGAGAGGTGGCAGTCTGTCTGGCATCTGCAAGAGTGGTGAGTGTCTGGCTGACTTTTGCAGACACACACACACACACACAGAGACACACACATCCATTTTCTCAAGTTTACAACTGCACAGCCATCAGATCTGTGCATAAACCCCCAGCTTAGAGACCAATCCCCTCAATTCAGCACACAGATGAATGTAAAGGGGTCAGCAGGATTACATGCACCAGCATATTGTAGTACTGGTCTCCACTGTAGAATATAAGCCTCCGTGAATAAAGGGACACACTGTGTGGGTCCAGTGATATAAGCAGTTAGGATTACTGGGAAGATAATTGAAGAATCAAGCTGTTTTGTGGATATATATAGCGTTTATGTTGAAAGTGGCTGTTTTTAGGGCTAATGTGAATCACAGGATACAGTCTGTGACATATCGATTCATAGTGATGTGATAGCTTGTGAGAAGTGAATATAAAGGAGATCAGATTCCAGCTCTCTAAGGCCAAAGTGCATGCATTATAAATGCAAAATATTATGCATTGATTGGAGTCACTGAAAATGCTGTTGATGCGATGTTATCATATCACATTAACCCCCACTCTGCTCTCTTATTTTAGCCTTCCTATCGTCCTACAGCCGCAGTAGCAGCACCCAGTCTGGTGGAGGCCTGGAGGCTGACAGCAGGAGCAGCAGCCGGGGAAGTTTAGAGGAGCTCGCGCAGTTGCGTCACAGAGAGACCTCCTCGTTTCTGTCCTGTGGCTCCACTGTAGGGATGAAGCAGAAGATGCTGTTGGATTATAGTGTTTATATGGCCAAATATGTCAACCCAGAAGCACCACATGAAAGTCCAGCTGCCACTGACAGTCCTGAAAACAGCCCCGTGAGCAGCCCCAAAACTACCAAAAAGGTATGACCTGAAACTAAACAGAGAGGGCGTTTGCTATGAAGCCTCAGACCCCCGGGCCTTAGAGGTCTGTACCTCAGTCCAAACCTTTTCATTTAATCTGAGGGATCCACACATTGTGTTTTTACAAGAAAGCCGGTTCTGAAGAGTGGCCAGCTGTCAAAATCCACCTTTTCAAACTTCATAATTAAGCACTTTTTTTGTACTTAAGTGGGAGAGTTTACTTTATCAATTTAAAAACAGGAAGGTCAAATGGTGTATACCACTAACAGATTAGGTACTGCATAGAAATAGTGCCCACGCTTACTATAGACTGTCGCACACACACAAACTTAACCTGGAAGTTCAATTTAAAGCTGCAGTGCATATGTTTTGGTTATTGTTATTGTTGTTGTTGTTGTTGTTGTTGTTACTATTCAGCTTGTATTTGGGCTTTGTGAACAAAAACAATGCAACGGTATTTGTATGCTGTGTCCTTCACCTGAAAACTGAAAGTACTTCTCAGAAATGACTGAGCACAATAATTAATTAGTAAAGAGAAAAAGACACACAAATAAGGAGGAGGAGTGATTTGAAGGAGGAGAAGCAGAACAGTCACCGATGGTTTGGGGTAGTGAGTTCCAGAGGGAGGGGGCTGCAGCGGAGAAGTTGTGGAGAGTTGTGTGGAACTGAATCAGCATTATGTGGACTCGTTTCACAGGGATTTGAATGTAACAAACGTTTGTTTTTATTTATATAAGTTGCACACTACAGCTTCAATGTCAAGAAAAAAAATAAAGCTACAGTGCACACCTGTATGTATCGCCTCCAGTTGCGCAGGAGTTCAGAGGAGACCGAGGAGCCTGAAGCGTGGGTCAATGCTTTTCTGGGAAGGATATTTTGGGACTTCCTGGGAGAGAAGTATTGGGCCGATGTAGTCTCCAAAAAGATCCAAATGAAGCTTAGTAAAATCAGGGTGGGTACAAATATACATCAGAATCAGAAAGAACTCTTCATTGTTTGATTAGTGATTATTGTGTCTCTGCTTTCATGTCTAACCTCTTCACTGTCTTTTGTGTTGCAGCTACCATATGTTATGAATGAGCTGACTTTGACAGAGCTAGATATGGGTTTTTCCATCCCTAAGATTCTCCATGCCTCTAAACCCTCTGTGGATCACCAAGGTAGGTTATGTCATGCTTTAATGTTCTTTTGTTAAATTCACCTTGTTTCATCATTTCCCCCGCTGTCAATGAGTTCACTTTCTGCCAGAAATGTATGATCTAATAACAATTGTCTGCACTGCACGGTCTTAGCATGCTATGCCAACGTCCATATTGATAAAGCCAATCTTTGCATGGAAATGCATTGGAGGGCCAATATTAAATTTTTTGCATCTCATACAGGTTCTGTCTTTTCATCTTCCAGATCCTCACCCTTCCTCCCTCTTGCTTTGCTCTTCCTTTTTCCAGATTAGGAAAACTCTGTACCCCTCTCTCCTCTTGCATCCCTCCACATGCCGCACTTAATTAAGCCACAGCAAGATCATACCTTGGGTCCCCCTCATCCATTACTGAGGCACTGACTAAACCTGTCTACTGCCTGTCTCGGTAAATGAGACCAGATAAGTCTCTGAAGGGGGAAAGAAGGGAGGCAGATTGTGGGAGGTGTGGTATTTGTTTTAAGCTTGCTTCTGTTTCCTAAATCATTATGAATGTAAGAGCAGGTTGCCACATTTGTACTTATGTCTGAAATGCTCATTAAGTGTCTGGAAAAGTAATCTGCTTTCACATTTCGATTTGTCAAGGTTATACCTGTTGCTATGCAATCAGTCCATGAGTCATTCTTCTGTAGACTGCACTTCAAGGTTGAGTCTGCAATTCTTAATTTGTGCTGTGTGAACCTGCGCACCCGCAGATATATACCTACAAAGTATTAGCAGTTGCTGTCGGCATGTAATTAGTCCTGCGGGAACGACATCGCCGCACTGTAGAGGGAGATGTTGAAAGAAAAAGAAAAAGCAGCAGTCATAGTAGTAGTAATTCCTCTAAAATAAATGAGATTGTTGCTCCCACCTGTGCCTCTTCTTTTAGACAGGCCGAGAAGAGATATGTGCTCAAATATTCCATAGTGCTGTCATTAAGCTCCTCCTTGACACTGCTGCTACAATGTACAATGAGAATGTTGATGGTGTTTGGGAGATAAATAACAATGAGCACTTCTCAGTTGTTGGGGTAAGGATTCATTGAGCAAACAGCAGAAGGATCAAAATCTAAACACTTCTCCTAACGTCTCACGGGAAGTGTGGTGTGTTCACAGGGCGTTGTAACAGTTGTCGCTGCCTGAGCTGAACTTTTCAGATAGATCTTCTTCGTCCTGGCAGCTCTGCAGGAGACCTCAGGCAGGAGATCCTGGCCTTTTCACTGAAAAAGCATTTAGAGTGTTTGGCGCTATTAAGGTGTTGATGGGAGTGTACAACAGTCATGCTTTTTTTTTTATACTGAGTGTCATGTCTCATTTTCTGTCCAGGCCTGTGGTTTGATCTGGAGGTCACATACACGGGATCCTTCCTCATGACACTAGAGACTAAGATGAACCTGGCCCGTTTGGGGAAGGAGGGCGAGGGACTTGGGGAGCATGGGAAAGAATGGTGAGGTTTTTAATTACGTCTCATTTTTCATTATAAAGTGTATAATGCAGCTTATGAAAGTGATGCCGATTGTCTGTTAAATATCTCACTGATAGTCCTTCACAGAATGTCCTTTGTCCACCTTCATGTGTGACATTCCTTTTTGTCTTAATTGTACGTACATTATCAGTGACAGGGCCAAGCTCTTAGCTAATAAGCTAGAATCTAAGAAATTTAGAGCCATATTCGTTGTCATATCTGCTTTTTCACAGCTCCTACCCTTTTTCTGTTGGTTTTTTTCTCCCTTCTCTTTATATACTAATCCTCTCTCTCTGGACGCTTACCACTGTGGGTTTGTCCAACAACTGGTGAGTATGGGAATAGAGGTCCACTGATGCCTGTCACTGAGTCAGATTACATTTCTGTGTGATTTATATCAGTAGGGATACCTTAATAGGAATCATTTTTGATTATTAATGTGCAAAACCACTTGTGCCTGACTTTCTAACAGTGAATGTGTGTATTTGTGTGTGTGTGTGTGTGTGTGTGAGACAGGCCCAGGCCACGGACTTACTGCCTGGCAGACAGTGACGAGGAGTCATCTAGTGCTGGCTCATCGGATGAGGAGGATTCCCAAGAACCCTTTGGTGAAAAACCTCTTCTGCCCGGAGCAGAGGGGTGAGCAAATGTGTCTTTAAAACATCAGTACAAATGTGAATCTTAGGTTACATCCATATTACCATTTTCATTTAAAAGCACATAAATTGATATACTTGCCATCCACATTACCTTGGCAACAGAAGTTCTCACAACAGGTGAAAGTTAGGAGGAAGCTTTTTGAGGGTGCTGTTTTCAGTCAAGGAGGTGGGCAGTGATATCAGACTCTGCCAATGCCTCAGGTTAGCTTGCAGAGCTTTGTGAAAGGATGACTCTAGGTCAATTTTGTAAACTTTCACAGTTGTCTTGCTCTACTAGGATAGAAGTAATGTAAGAGCGCTTTCACTTTGACGCATCACTCTGTGCGCAGCAGGGGAATGTCGCCACAAGCATGAAAACAAAACACTGCTGTACTGATCAACAGAGAGAGTTGTGAGGAAGTGGTAGGCTTAATCAACATTGTGTGAACTCGTTTGACAAAGGCTTGAATTCAGTTATATTTAAAAGTCATGCACTTCAGCTTCAACACTTCCAGCTTTCAGTTTTACTATGATGTCAGAAACTTTTGCTCATTACCATTGTTGTTTATTGTTAGTACTTTCTGAAACTAAGCAAACAAATGCAGAGGAAAGAATTTACTTTCGTTCAAATGAGAACATGGACAGGGCATAAAATTAGGCAGAAACGCACTCACGCAGACTATGCTGCCCTTTTAGTCCAGCTACCTACTCTCTCCTGCAGGTTCGAAAGCTTGCTGCTGACTTACACGCATTCATTGCCCTCATAGTGGGTGCTTAGCAGCAATAGATGTTACTATGAATAAATGATGAACCTGACTCACTCTTTGCCTCCTCTTCTCCATACCCTGCCCATGTAGCTATGTGGGAGGCCACAGGCCCAGCAAGATCATGCGCTTTGTGGACAAGATAGCCAAGTCAAAGTACTTCCAGAAAGCCACAGAGACGGAGTTCATCAAGAAGAAGATGGAGGAGGTGTCCAACACGCCGCTGCTGCTCACCGTGGAGGTGCAAGAGTGTCGTGGGACGCTTGCTGTCAACATCCCACCTCCCCCCACAGACAGGATATGGTACATTTACTTCCAGGGAGGAGTACATTGAAGACAGTAGGATGTAGTCAGTTGAGAATATAACACTGGGTTGAAAATATATCACTGCACCCTCTGCTGGGCAAATTGAACCATGCATGCTTTGAAAGAATAACAACATGTTCAGTCACTAATGAACTAAATATATTTAGATTTAAGAAAATGATGGCAAAACATTAATTAATAATTATTAGACAGTTTACTGCATGCACAGCAAAGCTTCCCAACCTTGGAGTCAGGATCAAGAAAAAATAAGATGGGTCAAATTAAAAGAGAAAACATCCACAATATTTTCAATTGAGTGTTATTCAGTCAATCTCTTTGTCGCTCAAAAAAATGTTAAAAACTCTGTGATGATGAGGCTTCATTTCCTACACGTGCTGACAAATTGTAACATCTTCTCAGCTCTCATGACATTATATAACTTTGACAATGAATGTATCGTTGTGGCCGTCAGGTATGGTTTCCGAAGTCCGCCTCACCTGGAGCTGAAAGCACGGCCTAAACTGGGTGAGAGAGAGGTCACTCTAGTGCATGTGACTGAATGGATTGAGAAGAAGCTGGATCAGGAGTTCCAGGTACGTAGTAGTGAGGAGACAGGAAACTTTTAATGCTGATAAATACAACTTATTACTCCTCTAGTAAAGTTAAAACTACTACCTTACTACACTTAAGAAACTTGACCAGGGGGCTCAAAGTTTACTGGAGCACAAAGAGAATCTCATAAAGCTCATAAAAGAGGACCCCATGGCTTTCCACCTCCGTGCACTTAAAACAGTTTGCATGAGGCTTTCCCACCCCTCTAATATAGCCACAATAATGACACACTTGCAACTAGATAACTGCCCTGAGGCAGAGGTGGAAACTGCTGCAGCATAGTGCCCCTGTCTATTCTACCACACGTCTACATTTATCCCTGACCAACTCTTCTGGGGGTTATTATTATGTAGTAACCCCTCAAACATGCCTCCAGTAAAATACAGTGTTGCACTGTGCACTGTTGTCATGTGTGAGTGACTGTTTACATCTGGTTTTCAGAAAATGTCACACTCGGCTTTTCAACAGTTTCCAGACATGACAGTGTAAGGTCATTTCTCCAACTCTCTAAAAATGTCATTATGTATATGTATATGTATGTGTATATATATATATATATATATATATATATATATATATATATATATATAAAATGACATTTTTAGAGAGTTGAAGTTATTTTGACTACATTTAAATGTATCTTCAGTGTTGTAATGTAACAAAGTACTAATACTTTGTTACTGTACTTAAGTACAAAATTCACATATCTGTACTTTACTTTGTTATTTATATTTCAAGCAACTTTTACTCCACTACATTTCCCCTAACTATGTTACTACCAAATAAAATGAGAAGAAGAAGACATGGTAATGGTCTGTGCAACGCTTTTCTAGTCTTGATGAGCTGCTTTACACAATAGATTTGCCATTCACACGCTTCAAAATGGAGTTGTGTCTTGCTCAAGGACACGTATAGACTAGCAGGGCCAGGAATTGAACCCACAGCCTTCCAGTTGAAAGACAATTCACCCTACCACTGAGCTACCATAGTAGTTCTAAAACTAAAGTACACTTTATATCAGAAAATTACATTTGATACTTAAGTCCAATAAATGTCATATACTTTAACCAAGTAATATTATAAAAAAGTGACTTCTACCAAAGTCCTTTTCTGGTAAGATACTTGTACTTTTACTCAAGTATCCCTTTTAGGTACTTTATACAAGACTGTGTATATTTCAGTCTCCCTCCTTCAATTTTGTTTGTTTTATTTATGACTTTGCTTTTCTCTGCGTTTGTCCCGCTCACAGAAAATATTTGTGATGCCAAATATGGACGACATATGGCTCCCTATAATGCACTCTGCCATGGACACGCGTTCAAATGCCAACTTGGTTACTGTGACAAATGATGCCTTGAAGGACCCAGAACCAGAGGAGTCTGAGGTCTCCGACATGTGAAGACTGCTGGCCAAAGTGTACACTGATGGGACATTTTATCACCATGGCAATATGACAAGTTCCCACCCGCTCAGACACCACACGAGCAGCAGTGGGCCAGGTCCGCTCACCAATGTTTTTACCCATTCCCTGGTCCTATTGTTGCACCAGTCATTAAATGCACTCACACAACTGGAAGTGCTGGTGGGCTTGCAATCATTTTTTGCCACTATAAGCAGTACAAAATAATTTTTTGTGTGTCACCAAATATGATGATTCTTTAAAGGAAGACAATTTAGGCCGCGTGTTTAACAAAAAATATGGTGGTGGATTAAAAAATAGCCATCTGATTCAATCAAAAACCATTGTACCTGTGATGTACAGATAATCCAAACATCGTAGTTGTACAGTGTTAACCTTTTGTGCAGCCTTTCTAATTGGGCAGTTTATTGTTGCTCGAACTCGAAGTGTGAGTGAGGGAATAATCCTGAAATGTAGGAATGACTTTGCAGAAAGACCCCCCCCATGTCTGTTAAAACTCATTTCAAAGGGAAATCTAAAGTCATTTATCACTCACCACACTGCTGCCTGTGTCAGCCGCCTGGTACTCACTATATGCAAACAGAAGAGTGGCGCTGTGTATATGAAAGTCAGTTTATAACCACTATGGACACTTATAATGTACAGCTAGTGTGCTTTGTGGTGGGGATTAGAGCTGAAACTGACTTTTAAAAAAAATATATCAGCATACACAGGAGCTCAACATTGCTTAGGTCTGATGAATGTATAGTTAGGAGTGCAGCTCTCTGTCTCACTTGAGGAAGAGCTCATTCACTGACAGTGTGCTTCAATGCAACATGCTTCAAGACTTCTTTTTGTATTTCATGAGGTGAGCAGAGGTTAGAGTTTCAGTTTTTCCAGTTCTTAAACAACTTTGTGAGGTGATGAATAAGCAATTAAATTAAAGTGTTCCCATCAAGACCACTTCGGTGAAGGCCAAGATTGGATATTGTTCCGTAAATGTGAGCAAGGGACCAACAGGAGACTGAAACCTTTACTTATACACAACAGATGTTTTCAAGAGCAGGGAAAAAATACCCATTTCTAACCATTTTATTTTGGTGACATACTGGATATTAGCCATATTACGTACTGTTGTCGGCAGACATCCAGCTAATGAATGCTCATTTCTGTTGAATTATTCATGGATTTGTTGTTTTTGTAGTGTACACGGATAAGAGGAGTAACACAAATGAACTAGAACAGCAAATTTTAAATTTGCCAAGACACTCCGCTGCTTTACAGGTGAACTGTACATATTTTACATTAAAATGTGTGTGTTGGCTAAGTGTATAAGGCAGAAAGTGCCTTTAAAATAAACATTCCTCCATTGTGATCCACCACATTAGTTGCATCAATTGAGGTCAGATTTAAAAAAGAAAAAAAAAAGTTTTTGTGCCATTACTTGTCTGTTAAGACATGTCCTTTGTTTCCACAAGTTTCAGTCAGTGTTGTTCATTTTCAGTGATGGTAAAAAACATTACTGTTGTGTTCAGTGATGTCACAGAATGTTAGTTCTGATCATTGTGGATCAAATAAACCCTTTGCTTGTAAATATTTACTGTATCTCTGTTCTTGTGATATAAAAAAGTTAAATTGAGGACAGGACCAGGTGAGAAGGCATCTAGTAATTGTTTGACCTACAGAAGACAAATTAACTTAATTTTTAATCACACCAACGATGGTCATCTCAAAACCTATAATGCCACGCCCTTCCCACAATTTGCAGTAAATACAAATGCCTCCCGAGTACTACTTATGTTTGGGAGTTTTGAGAAAGCATGACATTGGCAAAATTATATTTGTACCTTGCTCTAAAAGAGAGACTTGGTAAAATTGCCAAGAAACCCCAGTTATGACAAGATATGCTCTTGCACTGCTTTTGACCTTTGTGTATGACCACTGAAAAGGCCATTCCGGTTCAAAAATGTGCATTATCAAAATCAATGGCTTATAAAGAAAGAGGAATATGGAGTCAAATGCTTTATTCACACAGTCATTTATTTTCCAGTATATGAATACATGAGGGAAAGCAAAAACATTGTCATTTGTAAGACCACCATCGTGTCACCTTGTGATTTTTATTATCCTGGTCCATTTTCACACATCACATCTGAACGGCAGCCCCTGCAAAAGAACAATACATTAAAATGTGCTTTGTTGTTCAAACACCATTCACACAAAGGCTGTCTGTGGAATGTGGGTCATGTCAGATATAAGATTTCTTCAAAATGAATCAGAAGTCTAACGCATCAGGATCATCACTCATGACCATTTAAAGCAAATGAGATGATGCAAGAAACTTACAGTGCTATTGATTCAGAGGTCGATCAAACACGCACAGCTCCTGTAAGGACATGATCAAAAGTGTGAGTAGGCTTCATTGTTTGACACACACACACACACACACGCATACATAAGGCAGAATGGTGGCAAATCTAGTCAGACTGAATGTTGACTTCATTAAACATCAGAAGTCTAACGCACGTTAATCATCACTTTCGATCCAAGGAAATGGTAAATACAAAATAAAAATAAAATAAAAAAAATCAAGCATGGCACCTTTATCGTCCTGTCCACGTGGATTCACCCCAGAACTCTGCAACGATCCGATAACATCATCCGCCCTGCGTAAACATTTAACTGTATGAGTGATTTAAAATCAACACCGATTTATTTACATAAATATTTACATTTTAGATGTTATAGTTTGAACTTACCATATCTGTTTCCTCGGCAATGCGGCCTAGTTACACTGATCCGTGCAACCTTTTGGCTCTAAATCAAATACAGTCACATTTTTCTGCAATAATTATATGTAATGCTGATAATAATAAGAAAAAAATGCACACGTCCCGCTTCACACCCATCTTACAAGCACAGATTTCTAGTTTAACGAGTCTAAACCGATTAACCACTGAGCACGCTTTCACACAGGAACGGACTTCAGCAGCAGCAGCAGCAGGAGGACGAATCTACCGGATGGACTTTAAACCACATCCGGTGTCTGTTGCCCCGTTGTGATTGGTTCACGCAGGGCTGTACGTCTCTCCCCCTCCTCCACGCGTTTGGATGTCTTTCCCGAAGTCCAGCCCCCAGGGTTTTCATTTCAGGAAGAAGCGGATCTCACCAACGTTGCTTCTCCCCGCTGGTGGATCAATGCCTTTAACGTTAAACGCCGATAAAATATCTCGTAACGTCAGCATCTGAGCCAAATCACGTTTTCTATGTAGCCGACAGCCGTGCGAGCTAACTGTCTAACCCGGTTTGAGACCACATAATATGGACTGGACAGCGAGCAGCCGGGCCCGGCTGTGGTGCATTTTAGCGTTGCTTTGCTGCGCTGGTCTCCCACAAAAGGTAAGAGTGCTAACTGGATAAGCTAGCTTAACATGGATAACCATAGCCCAGACTTATCCATTAACAACATTTTAAACTTAACACAGGCTCATTTTCTGACTCTAAGCGCATTGTTGTCAGGAGTCCAAACCCAAATGTTTTCTCTTTCGGTGGACATGGGATACGAAAGCTAACTCAAATGTTAGCATTTTCGTTTTGAAATTTAGTTTGGAAACCGTTGTAATTTACCTTACAATGTCGCATTGTTGCTATACTCATGGCATGTTGTCACCTTACAAGTCTGGGGTCACAAATCGACGAAAACCTTCCAGAGAATAAAGAAGAGGGTTTCCATCTTCTGTGTTACCATCTTCAAACTCACTTTGGGACAGAAAACAGTTTGTGAAATATTCCTCAGTCTTAGTGTTTGTTAATTCTGTGTCGGTGAACAACTTTCAACGTTTTTGGTCCTAAAGAATACAAATAAGTGCTGTATGAAGTAATACACATTTGAGACCACACTAACAAGAATCTCAGTAGAACACTAAAATGACACAAACGGCCTACTACAAGCATTTGATAGACACAATTATGTTTGTCAATAATATAAACCGTTCTATGGATAGAGGTATGTTCTATATATACTATAGTCTCTTGAAATTGCAGAGAACAACACTAGACAAATGCATTTAAATGTCTACCGTTACAACTGCAATGCCAAAGGAAACTGTATGCAGCTGTATGAGTGGTGACTAGTCAACTGGCATTTACCGTAACTTAGGAGAGCTTTGTAAATTAATTAGATGGTGTTGTTCTCATTATCACTCCACTGTCTCAGGATCATTTTGCCAAACTAGTGAAAAAGACTGAACTATCTACATCAAAATGATTTATTTTAATATATATACTGTACTTAGTATATCTATATCTATAATTTTGTCACACACTTATTATTTAACAAGACTGAATACACATGTGGTACATGTACATATACATGGGGTTGCACACCCCCATCAATCTCACAAATTAACACCATTTGAGCAATGCAGTTCACAGAAGTGGCAACCCAGGCGTCAATGCTATGGTTGGATTTTATGGAATGTATATATATACTTTGAATTGGCATGCTCAAATAGATGAGGAAGCAAGTCATTGTCTTTGTATTGCTGTAAAGAATAAAGGCTGATTCTCACCAGTGCTTGAGATTCAAACTTTGAAATTCTTCCCCTTCACTTGATTCAGTCTGATATAGCTTGTATACATATCTGCTATTTGTAGTCTCTAATTTCTGAAGGGGCCGTGTGTAACGAAGTACAGCATTGTGCCCATGATGGCTCTTTGTGGTTAAGTTGATTAAATCCTACAGAAACTGCACAAACACTCTAAACCACACAAGCATCCGTGTTACTTTGCAAAATGCAATACGTGCTAAAAACCTCTGTCTGTAAATATAAACCAGGAAATTGTGCAGTGTCACAAAGTTAGATTTTTTTTTTTCTATCAAAGTAAATTGTAAGCACCTTGGATTACATCGTGGTCAGGGGTGACACAAAAAGAGCTAGCTAAATTCCTGAAACTGAGCCACAGGCAGAGGCTATTAGCTACCAAGCTAGAAAACTGCTTCAGCTCTGGGACAGATTAAAATGGCTTTATAATCCCCTATCATGTCTCCAGTTCTTCTTAGACACAGTCTATTAGAGTAGTGGGTGGCAAATGATAGGCTGTGTCTATAGATGGCAATAGTAACATGTACGTTTTGTGTGCTCTTGTGTGTGTGAGTGACGTATACAAAGAAAAGACATATCTATCCTTTATATAAACACTAATATCCCTAATTATACGTTTGTGTTCAGTGTGTAGAGAAGCTGTGATCTCCTGGTTTAGATTGAATTGAGACATGCTGGTTTGTTATTTTTTTTTAAAAGTTGTGAGCGTGTCTGAATGACAGCCAACACGTGACATCCGACCCCACTGAAACAACACCATGCACGGGGCAACTGATAGTGACTGTGTTGACGAGAAAGATTGCTAAATGTTTTCAGAGTGAGGTCCACTAAATACAAATGTCAAACATACTGAACAGTTACAGAATCTGTGTCTTGTCTGATTCTTAATTGAATCAGACCTTCTCAGGCCCGTCCTCATTGACATGTTCACTTTAAATTACCACTTTTATTCCAAACACTGGTTAATCACCATTCACTTTATGGCACTTAGTCTCCCATGACAAGAGGACAGGCGAGTATTACTTGCTTTCTGAATTGTATTGAGCTTGCACCTTAGTAAAATTAAGAAGAAACTTCACCTTTACCTGTGTTATTTTCATACTTTGAATATAGCATTGTGCCTTTCTTTCTGACTGACATGCCTGGCCCACATTCCAGAAGGAAAGGTGAAGACCACGCAATGTGCCAAGCTTTTGGTTTTGCTCAGTTCTCTTATTATTATGCAACTATCACAGAGCCTTTCTGTCACACACAGAATGAGGAAATGGCACAATCTTTCAGTAAAAAACAAGCCGTGTAACTCCTCGCCTCATTTACTATGATGAGCAGCCAGACCTTTTAAACCAGATGACCATGAAGCTTAATCCTAAACAGTTTTTGAATATCAGTGTCCATTCAAATCTAGGAGACTAACAGATGTTCAGAAAGTTATTTGCTTGCGAAACCAAGAATCCTGACAGGGGTTATGGGGGGTGCACTGAAGGCAGCTGGGTGGGAACATTAACAGATGTACAGTATTGACTCAAATGCATGCATGGGGATGTGAGACTAATACAGGGCATCTGTAGCTTAACAGTTACAAGAGTTACATGGGATTGTTTTGGTAGATTTGAACAGAAAATAAAATGCCTTGATAGATAGTTTGTTCACCATGCACACAATCATGCCTTTTTAATAGCTCTGGTTCTTTGTTAAGAACACCTCTTAAGCCCCACTTAAGAAACTCCTTTAAATCCTCAAGGTGGGTGTTAATATTTATTAACTGTTATCTATGTTAAATGTGTGGGCTATTTTTCCTGCCCCCAGGGACTTGGTTAAGGGGATTAGTCAGGGATGTTGATCAACAGCACTGTGGTTCAGCAGACGCAGGAGGATTGGTTCATTTGCCCCATGTGGTAAAAAATGATAGTGCCAGTCAAAGGTTTTCTATCCCTGAGCCCCCTTCGGTAGTGGCCCATTAAACAGTGGAGAAGAATTCCACTGTGGATGTGTTGTGCGGGCTAACTGTCAGCACAAGTCATCCAAATTGTTGTCAATTCTGCCATAAGCCAAGCCACTAGATTTGACCAATCTGCCCGGAGAGATCCGATCGCATGCGGACAACTCCAAGTGCGACTTTTCACACCTGGTATTTAAATGTGCCCTGGATATGTCTTCTGTCACTGTATGATTTCAGATGTCTTCAAATACACGCTGATGTTCTATCTGTTCCCAAGAACAGAAATTATGGTTTTAAAAAGTCTGACCGTGTGTGTGACTGATGTATGCATAGTGAAATTTAGAACACGTGCAACCAATCAGTCCCCGCTGTGTTCTTCAACTGTCATTGTAATCTATTGACTTAGGGTCATTGAGGTAAAGAAAACATACACAATGGGCCATAGTCAGCCCAAATAATTTCATCAGTGTGTGTGTGAATATTTATTTTGAGTAAGCAGTAGCTGAAGTCCTGACTCACAAGTGGATACACGTCCTGCCTGTTCAACACTGATTGCTAACTTGAACATGTCAATAGTTGAACTGACATTCATGTCAAGTAACACTGACATTTTAGTGCCTAGCAGAGAAGGGATAGTTAACACTTTATCTTGTGTTTCTGTAGGGGTTTTGCAGTGCCGGCACAGTTTCCCTCTCTGAAAGCCTGCTCTTTGTGTCCACTCTGGATGGAAACCTGCATGCGGTGAGCAAGAAATCAGGCTCTATCAAATGGACTCTGAAAGAAGGTAAGTTGAGGCAATAAGATTTTGTATGTCTACCTCAAGGCATGGTGTATTATTTTGGTTACATTTGCAAAAAAACGAAAAGAGCTTTTGTGTACTGCCAACAAAAAAGGCAAAGAGATCTCATTGCCTTGGCCTTCAGTGATTCTACATTAGTAATTGACTTGAAAATTAAGACAAACTGTGGATTAACTGGTTTGTTCCCCTGATCTCCATTTGTTGAGAGTTTAAACTCTCCGGTTCCTTTGTATTTCTAAGATAGTAAATTGAATATCTCTTAAATGGACAAAACAAGACACTATGAGAACAATATTATGGTTTCGGAAACACTGATCAATATATTTTAGAATTTAAGGACCAAACAACTAATTGATTGATACAGGAAACAGACGACGTTGTTGCTATAGTACTTTTGTCATTTGCACAAATTGTGAGACAATGATACTGCCTCTAACACAGTCAAACTTAATTTATTACTATTCTCTAACACTATGTCTGTGTTGTTTCCACCATATGGAGTAAGTCAGCTCTATATTATCTGCACCTGTTGCAGATAATAAAGTGTTCTGACCGAGCACTGACTACTTGACTGCTCATTTTTGATGAGGCCTCTAAATTGGTATTTTTGTTGCAGCAAATGTTTCCACAATTAAATCTGGTGTTTAAGCCATCCCGAGGAACATGTTGTGAGATGTAGCTATTGGGCATGGAAAACTGGGTAATTATTAACTGAGAGAGGGGCAAATATAGCCTGTAATCAATGTCAGGAGTGGGCAAGGGTAAGCAACTTTGCTGTAATATCGCCTGCACACACAGCATTTACTGTTGTAACCATATTAATGTAGACACTTATACTTTTACATTAGATTTGATGGACTGAAGTGTTGTTGGAAAACATATGCTGAAATACTTGCTGGAAGTTTTTTGGAAGGAACTTTCATGACAATTGAAACTTTAGTAGTTTTAAATTGGTTTGAGCCTACAAGTCCTGATTAATGCCCAAATCAACAATAATCATTGGTGGAGGCTGCCTCCTCCACGTCATCTGTTATTCTGGGAGAGCAACTGAATATACATCCTCTGTCCACCTGTTGCTGTCTTTGTGCCTCAGTCAGGCAACCATACACCTGCATTATGAATGGGAAACAGATATTTTCTCTGGACCCAGACGGTACAACTCATCCCATGTGTTTGGCCACTTGCCGTGTGCCCTTTTAGTGTTTGGTGTCATTGCAAACATGTATTTGTATTTTCTCTGTGACACAGAACAGAACAGTTTTGCTGTCAGCCTCTTGAGTTTGCAAGTAATGAAAGCAGATAGTTCTTCAACACAACAGTCATTGACAACCTTCAGTTAATCCTGCCCCCTCCCCTACCATTTTTGACCCCTTTAGGCACATCAACAGAGATCAGCACCATCTGGTCCACACCCTGTATGTTCACACAGTAGGCAGGTGTGTTTTACAAGCAGTGAAGGTGTGGCCTTCACACTCATTGTAGTGTTTTTTTTGCGTTGGTTTAAAAGAATCACTCTGCAATTGTAATCTTTCACACAATGATGGACCTTTTTTGGTTCTTGAATACATTTCTCTTCCTCTCAGGCAGGCAGCAGTTTCTTATGAATATCAAATGAACTCTCAGTAAACATAATAGAATAAGTAATTGAATTTTAAATTTTTTATTAGAAAACATTTGAAAGCATGGATTAATTCTTATTTCTGCACACTTGCAACACAACAGCAATAAAACGTTGACACTAATTCTTTTTAGGCTTTTATCTGAAAATACTGACATGAGGGCAAACTCTTTTTGACCGTACAAGGATAACAATGAAAGTGCTTTCTGGATTTAACCGCCTGATTCACTACCACACAGGTTCCTGGTTTAGGTTGAAATGTTCAAGTGTGATTAGACTAAACAATTAATATAGTCGTTGACATAGTTACATGCTTGACAACGGGCTGTTTTCCAAACTGTTTACCTTTCATGTTTGCCACAGGGGAATTTGTTTAATTCTGACTTTGTGTGTGTGTGTGTGTGTGTGTGTGTGTGTGTGTGTGTGGAGTTGAATTTGTGTTCATGCCATTTTCTTACACAACTCACAACCTTGGCTTCCATTGTTGTTCAGTATTCTTGTCTATCCAGACTTGCATCTGATCTTATTTTGTCTCTCCACAGATCCAGTTCTTCAAGTCCCCACACATGTGGCAGAGTATGTATGCTGGAGTTATTTCCTTGATTGGTTCATGTAAATATGTCTTTGAATATTGCACCTGTCTGTAAATAAAGACGTTCAATACTGATGAATACGGTAACCTGTTGAGATTCCCTTGGTTGTTGCACAGACTGTTTTCTTAAATTCTCTCTGTTGCTGTATTTTGTTTCCATCAGGCCAGCATTTCTGCCTGACCCTAATGATGGCAGCCTGTACTCTCTTGGAGGAAAGAATAATGAAGGCCTCACAGTAAGAGAAAATAACTTTTATCTTAAATTGTAATCTTTGATGTTCACTAAGAATCACTGCTCAGTTTCCTGTTTCATAAAAAACACATCCTCTCTTGATACACTTACAATAACATGTAAAAAATACAAAGAAAAAAAGTGATGTTTTGACTAGCTAATGTCGAATCATTGTGGCCCAACAGAAACTGCCATTCACCATCCCTGAGTTAGTCCAAGCTTCTCCCTGTCGCAGTTCTGATGGAGTCCTTTACATGGGTAAGGCTATTTCTCAAATCAAAAATTGTGCTTTTTTAGAACACAAACACATGTCCCGGTGTGACAGAAATTAGTGGTTGCTATCTAGATTTCAACAGAATCTGTTACCATATCTTTCTTTTCCACTCACCCCAAGTCCAAAGCCTGTGTTCTTTTGCATTTATATCAGCTTGAAGAGGATAGTAACTATTGGCGTTTTTCCACCGGCACGGCACGGTTAAATTGCATTTCCACTAGCATAGTACCTTTTTACTTTTTTGTCCGACACAAGAATCAATCCCTAAATTAAAATCTGTGCAATCCTAAAAAACATGGGTTAATCTCCAGCAAACACGCTGTACTTCAGTTTAATGACTGTGTCAGAGGGAGTCTGTGCTTTGGTCATGGAGGAAGTACTGAACAAATATTTTAAATTAACTAATTCTAATGGTTCAGTACACTGAAAACAACTGCTTTACAGGTCACTAGTCACTTGTTTTGTGTGTGTGGGTACCATTTTTGAAATGGAAAACCAATCTAAACCGTGCAGCGGGGAGTCAAGGCAAGTCGGGGCTAGCTAGGACCATAGGTGGAAAAGGGGCTAATGTGGTACTGGGGGACCTTTGCCTCCTGGTCTGTGGAGCTTTTGTTTTCATTCAACCAAAGCTGCTGCCAACACAATGCAAATTGGAAATGTTAAGTTTGGAAAAGTTTCATGCTTAAAATCTCAGTTTGAGGAAAACCATCTTCATAAGAGAATCCAACTGTCTGTTGCTGAATTATCTTTATTAATCGTTTCTCACATTGATTTATTATAATCCACGTGTAGGTCATTGTTCCTGCTGTGAGACAGTTGCCCGCACAAAGATGCTATGGGTTGGTTATGAAATGTTTGGTGACACCCATCATTGTGAAGGTTTAATGTCTGGGTGTGATTTAGCTTAACTGGTTTTACACACAGTCACACCTGCTTTTTGGTCAGTGTGACATGACAGAATCTTAAATGTTAATGCCATTAATAACCCTTTAATTGAAGAAAAGAGTAACATATCAGGTACTTCAATACTAATTAACTTGAATATTTATTGTTGAATGTTTATTTTACATGATTTTAAAGTGATGTGTAAGCATTCTCCAGAGTAGAACGAGGGAAAGTTTGGTACTCATGCAAACCACCTGGGATCAGATATATTCTGTCTGTCAGGTTATGTGATGTATTGTTAAAACTCCGTAGATTTAAAGTGTGCAGTGAACTCAAAAAGCTTGATGTGTCCAAAGCTCTATAGGATTCAGTTTAATGTGGACAACAGTAGTAGTAACTGAGGCAAAATGACAAAGAATGTTACATTTCGGTTTCATTCACAGATTATGAAACTATAAAATTGTGAACAATTGTATGCAGTTGTGGTAGAGTTAGATTATTTTCTGTTTTCTGTGTGCATGTCATTAACAGGCAAGAAGCAGGACTTGTGGTACGTGGTTGACCTGTTGACCGGTGAGAAACAGCAGACCTTGACTTCTTCCTTTGCTGAGATGCTGTGTCCCTCTTCATCCCTTCTTTACCTGGGACGCACAGGTAAAATACAAATGAATTCAGCCACACAAGTTCAGCTTTTCCAGTCCCATCAACAAGCCTATTTTTTGCTCGCTCTAACCACAGGCAGTGACAAACCCTTATTATCCTTCCTGCTCCTCTACTGTTGTTCTAGTTTCACCCCCACCTCAATATAACCAATCGCCAACCAATCTGTCCCTGCTTGAAGCTGGGATGGTCATTGTAGCTCTGTAAATAGAATATCTGCAAACAATTCTTTGGTGTCACTTTGCCACCTAAGAGCAAAAATGCTGGTTTTTGTTTCAATGTCTATTCTTTGAATCACACCTTTCAAAGTTACAGAAATGTAACACCAATCTGCTTTTACACATAGAAATGGAAACCCTGCTTTTGAGTCTTTTAGAGAAGGAAAACAAGAAGTGCAAATCTTTTTTTGTGGCTGTTCTCCCTCTCAGAGTATACCATCACCATGTATGACACCAAGAGCAGGGAGCTGCGCTGGAATGCCACCTACTCTGACTATGCCTCCACCCTTCCTGATGATGACACCAAATACAGTAAGCCTCTTAGATACTATGGCTCTTTATTTTCTGACCGATGGTGCCGGTTACATTTCCATACCTTGCTTTCTTCACAGAGATGGCTCACTTTGTGTCAAACGGCGACGGCCTTGTCGTGACGGTGGACAGTGATTCTGGAGATGTTCAATGGGTTCAGAACTACAACTCTCCTGTGGTAGCCATGTATATCTGGCAACGCGAGGCCCTCCGCAAAGTTCCCCACACTAATGTGGCCGTGGAAACCTTGCGCTACCTCACTTTCATGTCTGGTGAGGTTGGCCGCATAACTCAGTGGAAATACCCATTTCCCAAAGAGAAGAAACCCAAGAATAAGTTCATGTAAGCAGACGGATCGATTGAATGTTCAATTTGGTTATTACTTGTCTTGTTGTATTTTCTGCTCTTTAAAGATATTTTTCTTTTGATATCAATAATAATCCTGAATACTATTCTGAGAGGAGGATGGGCCAATAGTTTTGATTATTACTGTATGTCAGAACCCTCAGTGTCAGGTTTTTTGTTAGCTAGCTCAATGTTTAGTTACGTTTAGACTGGTCATATCTAAGTGAGTGCTAAAGCACTTGTTTTTTACCTCCGGGTTTACATTGCAGTACTGTTTTTGTTTCATATATTTTGTTGACAGCTGTGTTGGCTGAAAATGATGAACAGGACTTTCAGTGGTTGGTTCATTGTTAAGTTTCTGCTTATTTAGGGAAGTGTGGGACATTTTTAATCAGTAGTGCCAAATATACCTCTCAAGATTGTAGAAGTATCATGACGTAAGGTACTTTTACACTTCTCTAATTGTTGGACTCTGCATAATTTTTTGAAGGGCCACTTTGTACGTGGGTAAATACTCTACCAGTCTCTACGCTTCTTCTTCCCTGGTGCATGATGGAGTCACTGTTGTGGTGAGTGGCAGTTACTATTTTCATTTAAGCAAAGCACATTTCTATCAGTCGGGCTTTGAATACAAAACATGCATTTAAGATAACAGTAAAATATGTAGAAGTATTGTACTTGCACATGTCACATACCTGGCACAGCAAAAGTAGTTTACTCCACCCCGAGAAACGCATTTTCTTTTCTCATGTAATCCTGTGAGACAGCTTGCAGGAAGTTCATCTGAACAGTGTATGTGTGTGTGTGTGTGTGTTCATAGCCTCGTGGCAGCACCTTCCCAATGCTGGAGGGTCCTAATAGCCAGGAAACTGAAGAGGATAAGGAGTGTGTCATCACACCAAGCACCAGTGTTAAGTTCAACTCTGCGCTTAGGGAGCAAAACCGTATCAACTTCATGAGGAACTACCTGCTGCTAATAGGTAATACAATAGTAGATACTGTGCTGGTACAGTGATCCAGAGGAAGTCTTGGTTTCATTTAACATTTTGTCTTTAAAACCTTAACATGTTGGGAATCCAGGTCCTGAAAGGTCACTGGGATCCCCCTCTACTGGATGATGTATCATGGCTGAGAAGTTAGAATGACAAATGCCCATGATTCCACTGCTTCTCATGATTGCATTTCAGGTCATCATGAGGTGCCACCTGAAGCTCACACCAAGATCTTGGAGAAGTTCCCGGACAGCTTCCCTCGCAACCAAGGCAACGTCATCCCCCCTACAACTGACAAGAAAGTAGAGGAGGTGTGTGTGTGTGTGTGTGTTTAATGCACAAGTTATGTTGTAAGTGTCTACGCTAGTTTTCTCACTCTCTCTTTGCTTCTCCACCCCTCGCCATGTTGTAGATGGTGAATGATAGTGGTATGGATGACATGCCTGAAACATCAATCGTAGAGCCTCGGTCCAGTGGACGCCCTTTGCGCCCAGAAGCTCCTGTGGACTCGATGCTTAAAGACATGGCCACCATCATCTTCTCCACCTTCCTTCTGGCTGGATGGGTGGCCTTTGTGATTACTTACCCTAAAGTAGGTCTAATACCACCACCTAGTGGACTGTTGTGTGTCTGCCATTACCTAGGCATGAAATAGTGCTTGCCCTGCAATGACAATCTGCACAACTAAAAACTACAGAAACATTGTCAGAAAAATGTATTGGAGGTACAATTACAAACTCTACAGTAAAATGGCACAAGACATAACATCCTGACAAATTAATTACTCTTTCATTTGTGTCGGATGACATTTGTAGATGGTTGAGGTTGGAGCTACTGAACTGTTCAATAGTTTACCCCAGAACTTCTCAATTTAGGGTTTCATCCCCTCTAAAAGGCCACAAGATAGATGTTAAGATCAATCAAGTGAAACAGCGGGGAAGTTCTTGAACGTGCGTTTGTATTATCTTTGGACTTAACTCTAATCTTTCTTATAGTCAGGGCCTCAGATAATTTTTAAAGAAGAAATTTATTTGGTAGAACTAACATCCCAAAAACATCTATAACATGACAAGATTCAGCAGATGTTTTGTTTGAATTCATAGGCCAGAAAGTTTAGAAACATCTGGTAAAATCTTGATCCATGCATTCCACAATCTTACATGTTTTTGTATAATTTTAATCTTGTAAATAATGAACTTCAGAAAAGGAGTCAACAGTAAATGCTGAAAAGGCTGCAGTCCACAACTCGTACTAGGGTGTAAGATGGACTGAACAACTTCCCAATCACATAGTTTTGTTACTTATTGTCCGTTATTGTCAGAGTTTGAGATGTAGTGTCATCTCTTGCCACAGAGTGTCCACAAGCAGCAGCAGCTTCAGCATCAGGAGTTTCAGAGACAGATGGAGGAGAGGCTTGAGCTTCTCCAGAGACAGCAGCCGTTTCCCCCTGCAGACGTGAGCTTACAAGACGGTGACTACCTGGAGGTCGCCCGCACCCGCTCTGAATGTTCCGATAACAGCACCCCGAACATCACCCCCCGTGCCTCCAACCACTCCAATCTGTCTGTGTCAGAGGTGGGCATTTCAGCCAATGAGCATGAAGATGGAGGTAAAGATTGAGATTGCGTTCACATGTTTTGACATTTTGATGAAAAAACAGTTTTTCACGGTGTAAAATCCCGTTTGCCTTTGCAGAGGAAGAATCCACTGTTGTCCGAGTAGGTAACATTACTTTTCATCCCAAAGAGGTCTTGGGTCATGGTGCTGAGGGCACCATTGTTTACAAGTAAGTCTAAACAACAAGTCAACTGTTATTTATAGCGATTTATTAAATGTACTTTAAGATATTAAGAAATATCACTTTGTAACAATGTTTTCTCATTGTTTCACCACAAGGGGTCAGTTTGACAACCGTCCAGTGGCAGTGAAGAGAATTCTTCCAGAATGCTTCAGCTTTGCAGACAGAGAAGTTCAGCTGCTGAGGGAGTCGGACGAGCACCCAAATGTCATTCGCTATTTTTGCACCGAGAGAGACCGTCAGTTCCAGTACATCGCGATCGAGCTTTGTGCTGCTTCACTTCAGGAGGTGAGGAATAGTTCAATGGATGTATGAAGCAAATCTTTTGAAGTTAGATTTTTTTTTTTTCTATCTATAAAACTTTTTTATCTTTCTAGTATGTGGAGAGGAACGATTTTGACCGTCATGGACTAGAGCCAGTCATGCTGCTTCAGCAGACCATGTCAGGATTGGCCCATCTGCACTCTCTCAACATAGGTATCCATCTTTGAATATGACTGACTTTTACATTAACATTAGTTTTGGCTGATGTGTGTGTAATCAGACTATAAATACTACTATACTACTGGCTTCTTTTTTTTGTAACTCTTAATTTCATTCCTCAGTGCACAGAGACCTGAAACCCCACAACATCCTGGTGTCGATGCCCAATGCTCACGGTCGGGTCCGGGCCATGATTTCAGACTTTGGCTTGTGTAAGAAGCTAGCAGTGGGCCGCCACAGTTTCAGTAGAAGGTCTGGGGTGCCAGGCACTGAGGGCTGGATCGCCCCTGAAGTTCTCAGTGAGGACTGCAAAGATAACCCGGTGAGTCAGTGATGCAGTTGCAGCCATTTGAATGCTGCTCCCATTTTAAGAAAGACAGTTGCACCCAAATATATTATCAGTGTTGTAAGTTGAGAGTATATCAAACTTCAGTAGGACTACACAAAATCTGTAATCTCCTCAAACCATGACTGAGGCTGTCAGAAGTTTTCCCTTTTTACGAAATACTTAGCTGAATGCCAGGAAAGGTGTGCTTGATTTATCCTGCCCTTCTTTGTTCCAACCTGTTTTTAAATTATTGATCCACTCCTCATTATGCATTAAGTGACTTTTAAACACTTTATATATATCGTGCTCTATATTTTATTTGGTTTACATTGTTGTGGTTGTTTTTTAATTATATTGTCTATACAGCACTTTGGTTAGCTGAGATTGTTTTCAAATATGCTAATGCAACAATGCTTATAGTGTTCTCTCTATTCTTTGATGTGACTTGCCTAATGCCTTATAGTGTAAGGAAATCATTTATTTTTATTGAAATGTGGCCCTTGTAGTGACCAGTTTAATATTTATATTAAATATTAATATTTATATTTCCTAATGCAGTAAAACTACAACAATGGGGGAAATCCAAATATTTTAAACTTGAATCTTTGCCCCAAAGGTACAACATAAAATATAAATGATCATTAAAAACAAAAAAGAGATATCGTTTAAAAATGTTCACATGTGTAACCTTATAAATGATATTTCGATTGATGCATTAATGCATATACAGGACTCTTCATTGAGTTCAGGCTGTTGAACCCATTTGTCTGATACTAGCCAGCATCACACAATTAACTAAGTAACCCAACAGTTCAGTACATAACTGGAAACTGTATGCAGATATTATTTTCAACAGTGAACTCCTCTAAGCTCTTTTTCTTTTTCCCTCACAGACCTGCTCTGTTGATATCTTCTCTGCTGGTTGTGTGTTTTACTACGTGGTGTCTCTGGGAAGCCATCCATTTGGCAAGTCTCTACAGAGGCAAGCAAACATTCTACTGGGCACCTACAGCCTCGATCATCTTCAAACTGACAAACATGGTGAGGATCTTGTCTCTAATAAATTCCACATTTGTGCAACAATAGTAATGTACTTGCTGGTCAATGTAGATTATCAAGGTCAGGTGGGGGTTAGTGTTGGGGATTTTGTGACTGGTTGATGCTACATGGCAGCAAATATATAACTTTTTCTAAATGCTTAATAGGGGACATTGTAGCCAGAGATCTAATAGAGCAGATGTTCAGCATGGATCCCCATAGTAGGCCTTCAGCTGACAGTGTTCTCAAACACCCGTTCTTCTGGAGCCTTGAGAAGGAGCTGCAGTTCTTTCAGGTACCTTCTTTCAGGTCTTTTTTTCTTTTTTAAATGTATCTGACAGTGTCCCTGCCAAAATGTGTTTTAAACCATATCCAATAATTTTCTGCATAAATGCATCTTATTTCAATTTAATCAGGACTGTCTGTTTTGAGCTGTATAAAGAGCTGATTCTTCAGATCTATGTCTGCAAATGTTCGTAACCTCATTGTTAGGAGCTGACTTTGTCCATACGGTCAAATATGACCCTACATAACTTCAGTACTTTTTCAATTGTTTCAAGACTATGTGACTATGTTTTGTTTAATAACAGCATTTAATATGAGATTAAGACTATAGGCTGCCTGTTCAGCTGATCAGGTGAAATTCACACTCTGTGTCTTTGTGTTTGCTTGCAGGATGTAAGTGACAGAATAGAAAAAGAACCGCTGGACGGTCCAATTGTGAGACAGCTGGAGAGAGGAGGGAGGGCTGTTGTCAAGGGGGACTGGAGAGAGCACATCACAGTACCACTGCAGACAGGTATGAGACTATGGAGGATGGTAAATGACAAATCTATACATAAGTCAATACAGAAATAAATGAAAAAATGAATAAATAAATACAGATTTTACACTCAGTCTAAAGCAGGGTTGGTTAAAGGCGTGTGATGATTCAGTTTTCAGCAGGCAGATGTAGATGTAAGGATAAATCCTTCAGACAGCCTTCCACAACAGCTCAGCATCAATGTGGAAATGCATAAACAAATACATGAATAAATATGTTATTATTTTATTTGTTTCTCTATTGATTGATTGATTTAGAGACTTGTCTTTTTTTTCCGTATGAAACTGTCATCAAAACCTACACATGCATACGTACAACACCCAAATACAAGCATCAGGAGCCACCTGGTGGAAAGTTGGCTTATAGTCTTATAGTTACGATATTGCATTACAAGGTAACCAGATAAGTATTTTACGTTAGACCTAGTTGTAACATGTCGGACTTACAGTATAATTATAGCTGCACTGCATGCTACATCCTGGCACCAGAAAATAATTTAGTGGGTGGTCAAATCTGCCTGCATTGCAACCACCTAATATATCACATATCACATCAAATGATATCTTCTTGACCTGCTTCTCTTCTCTTCGACTTCATAAAAAATGAACCATGACCTAACATTTCTTGCGCAAGGCACAGACTGCTTATAATTGTGACCTCACAGTTTCACAGTAAATATTATTTTAGTATGAAGATTAGACTAATAGACTAAGACAAATGTTTCCTTACATTTGCAAACCACTTGATGTATATTCAGTGTCAGAGGTTATCTTATATAACAAACATATTTCTCTGTGTGTTTCACTTGGGTGTAAAATAAAGTAAAACAGCTGTTAAACTGAATTTCATGTGAATTATGTGTTGACATTTTTCCTTCTTTGTTTATGTGAAAGGATTCTTCCTGTGGTTGATGTCTGATTTCTTTTTTTATTATTATTACTCCTTTTAGATCTGCGAAAATTTCGCTCCTACAGGGGCGGGTCAGTCAGAGACCTGTTACGTGCAATGAGGAACAAGGTAAAGGTTTATTTTTGTACCTTTCATGAATTGACGAAATATCGTAGCTATGATAAACTATGTATTATTATTGTACAATAGCTGCGAAAGTTGTTATTCCTGTGTGATTTAACATGTAATCTTCCCTGACAGAAACACCATTACCGAGAGTTGCCTGCTGAGGTACAGGAGACCTTGGGCTCTATCCCAGATGACTTTGTTTCCTACTTCACTTCCCGTTTCCCCCACCTGCTGATGCACACGTATCTTGCCATGTGGACCTGTGCACCCGAGCGGCCATTCCTGCCCTACTACTCCACTACAGTGCAGCTCGCTAAAACTCAGGCCCAGCACACACATACAGGGCCACAAAGACAAAATGAGCCATGCACTCAACACCTGCCAACACACACATGTCCAACATCTTCACAACCCGAGGAACCTACACATTCATCACAGCCAGTGCAGGATTGTCACACAGCACCTGCTGAATCAGTGCCCTCTACATCACCTTGTGAGCCTTTATCGTCACACTTGCCTGTACAGACGGTGGCGACTGACTCTTACAGTCAAACAGTGAACTCCACATTTGAACCAGAATGGCTTACTACTTCTCTTAAGCAAAGGGAATCCAATCAGTCTGAAATGCACATACTGCCAAATCTCCTCACACTGAACAATGATCCAGTGTGAACTGGGATCAGTGGAGCCCAGCACAGACGGGA
The DNA here is from genome assembly GCF_958295425.1 of Solea solea. Classification (NCBI taxonomy): domain Eukaryota; kingdom Metazoa; phylum Chordata; class Actinopteri; order Pleuronectiformes; family Soleidae; genus Solea; species Solea solea. Next base: position 15,820,911 of record NC_081149.1, read on the forward strand.
GCATTGCCTTTTGAAGAGTGGGTACAATGTGTGGTGTAGTTGCTGAGCTCTGCATGTGAGGACCAGGCCTGCAGTGCCTGTGATCTACTACCAGGCGCAGTAGCTGCACCTCTGTGGGTTAAGTGCCTTCCCCTCATCTGGGTTAAAGTGTTCCCCCAAAAGAACCGACTACAAGTCTCTCCGTCCAAAGCAAGTTCGATATCCTCGAGGGTATTGGAGGACATTTTCTTGACGGTGGATTGAGGAAAAAAGATGTTGTTGAACATGTGTGTAGTCAGATTGTGCAATGTTGTATTTCTGAGTGAGCCTTTTCACTGAACAGATACTGTATATATATTTTTGTATAGAAAGAGTCAGAATTTGAATCATCAATGATAAATCGTTTAATATGGCTGATGTGCCTTTTTTTTTTAAACCATCACTGTGCTGTATGGGTGCGGTTCTTAAAAGTTGACTTTACTAAATATGCTTGATTCCAGTTAATGCTGCTAAACTGCTTTTCTTCTGTCAATCAAAACTTTGTGCTCAAGACTTATTAAGAGTGGACTGTCCCAAATGGTGTTAAGGATTGCATCTCAATACATTATGTATTTTATCCTCATGTCTTTATCGAGTAATATATGAGTTCAGAGGTCAGGTTGCAGAAAGCTTGTGTGTAATAAGTTAAAAGGGTTTTAAAGTGAATTGATGAAATGCACATTAAATTCTATTTTTTATACTGTGACCATGTTTGCACATTGAATTAATATATACATGTATTTAGTAGCCTATCTAATAATATCAATGTTTTTTAGTTTACAAAAGTGCCAATTTATATAAAATTGTTCTGTCCACCCCCCGTGGATCTGACTGGACTCGCCCGGGGTTGTGTTTCGCGATAAACGAAAGCAGAGTGAGGGCGTTGTTCGTTGGGACAAGTCCAAGTTCCGTGTCCTTTGCGACACACAGAAGTAAATACACTTCTTGAAAACAACCCAGAGCAGCAACATGGACCAACGCTGTCTTTGACCAGCATTTATCAGGTAAGAACTGGTCATTTTGCGATGTTTGGCTGTTGCAGTGTGACTGATATGCTACTGTAGTTTCAAAGTGATGTTTTTGCTTCATTCAACGACTCCAGAAGTTTGACTAGATTGTATGTTGTTTTGACGTGGGACTGGAATTTATTATCCAGTCCTCAGGGTCAAATTGTGTTTTCGGTTGTTTTTTTTTCGTCATACCGAGATATTTCGACTGGCAGCGAGTCGAGTCTTAGGAAAGCTGACCTGGCCGCCCTGCACAGGTTAGCTCTGTGGAGGACATTTATAAACTTGAATATATCCCACCCACTGCATACTACCGAAGACATTTGGTAGTGAGGAGGTTAAAGAAAACTTTATCTCCAACTTTAACCAGTTAAAGCCTAACCCTACCCCTAAAACCTGGTCTTAACCCTGAAAATCCCTCGTAGGGACCTCACGGATATAGATTTGGACGTTTTTGGTCCCCAGGAGGATAGAAAAACATGTACACACGCACATCCGTGAACCATCACACACCCAATAATCTGTTCCAGGAAGTCTTTTGAAATAATAAAGCAGGTATTGTAAGAGAGTGGTTACATAAGTTTCAGCTCGTGCAACAGTAAAAACAATGGCAATAAAAACAAAACATTTACTTATTTACATATATGCGTATAGAAATAAGTGACCCTCCCTACTTAAAAGGTTTAAAGGGGGCATTTCACCCCGTTGCATATTTTAGACCAGGGGTCACCAACCTTTTTGAGACCGAGAGCTACCTGAAGGGTAGAGAATAGTATGGAGGGCTACCATATTAACATTTTATGCAATTTACCATATAAATGATTAATATTATGCAATCAATTGCGTAAACATTAATTCCGGTGCTTACTCCTCACGATTATCAGTTTTTATAGACAATATCAATTATATTTTACTGCGTGATCATATGGATAAATGCAAGTGATTTCATACATAAAACATGCGGAATTTGTGTTATTAAATTGTCTCTCTCTGTCAGTCTTTCACACACAAACACACACATACCCTGTCTCAGTGAGGTCAAACCTTCATCAGCCATTAAAACTGCTTCTTTTTGGTTGCAACCAAGTACTAGCGGGCACCATGTTGATGACCACTGGTGTAGACAGACACACCTCAGTCAATAAATCAATTCCCTGTTATAACTGGAGCTTGATTTGACAAGAACTGCAACAAACGATTATTTTCATAATCGATTATCTGGACCTGGGGCCACACGGTGGTGTAGTGGTTAGCACTCCCGCCTTGCAGTGAGAAGACCCGGGTTTGAGCCCCGGTTGGAACAAGGGCCTTTCTGCATGGAGTTTGCATGTTCTCCCCGTGTGTGCGTGGGTTCTCTCCGGGTTCTCCGGCTTCCTCCCACAGTCCAAAAACATGCAATGTGGGGATTAGGTAAATTGGACACTCTAAATTGTTTTAAAGTGTAATTAGTTAAAAGGGTTTTAAAGTGAATTGATGACATGTGACCATGTTTGCACATTTAATTAATATATACATGTATTTAGTAGCCTATCTAATAATATCAATGTTTTTTAGTTTACAAATGTGCCAATTTATATAAAATTGTTCTGTCCACCCCCCGTGGACCTGACTGGACTCGCCCAGGGTTGTGTTTCCTGATAAACGAAAGCAGAGTGAGGGCGTTGTTCATTGGGACAAGTCCAAATTCTGCCTCCTTTGCGACATACATAAGTAAAAACACTTCTTGAAAACAACCCAGAGCAGGAAAATGGACCAACGCTGTCTTTTATCAGCATTTATTCGAGGTAAGAACTGGTCATTTTGCGATGTTTGGCTGTTGCAGTGTGACTTACAGTATATGCTATTGCTACTGTAGTTTCAAAACGATGTTTTTGCTTAATTGAATGACTACAGACGTTTGACTAGAGTTTATGTTCTTTTGCCGTGGGACTGGATAATAAATCAGTCCTCAGGGTCAAATTGTGTTTTGGGTTGTTTTTTTTGTCTTACCAAGTTATTTCGACTGGCAGCGAGCCAAGTCTTGGGCCAGCTGACCTGGCCGCTCTGCACAGGTTAGGTTAAGGGTAGGGTTAGGCGTTAACTGGTTAAGGTTGGAGATAAAGTTTTCTTTAACCTCCTGACTACCAAATGTCCTCTGTAGTATGCAGTGGGTGGGAGATATTCAGGTTTACAAATGTCCTCCATAGAGGATGAATTTGAACTACTGGTAGTCAGGAGGTTAAAGCTGTCAAAATGAATGGAAGTCAATGCAGTGTCCCAAGGAGAATAGCGGCGCATAGTTCAATATATAATGCTCCCATTACATTGTGGTGGGTGAATGGACCCACACACACACACACACACACACACACACACACACACACACACACGCACATACGTGAACCACCACACACCCAATAATCTGTTCCAGGAAGTCTTTTAAAATAATAAAGCAGGTATTGTCAGAGAGTGGTTACATAAGTTTCAGCTTGTGCAACAGTAAAAACAATGGCAATAAAAACAAAACATTTACTTATTTACATATATGCGTATAGAAATAAATGACCCTCCCTACTAACAAGGTTTAAAGGGGGCATTTCACCCCGTAGCATAGTGTAGACCTAGGGTCATCAACCTTTTTGAGACCGAGAGCCCCCTGAAGGATAGAGAATAGTATGGAGGGCTACCATATTAACATTTTATGCAATTTACCATATAAATGATGAATATTATGCATTCAATTGCATACAAATTAATTCCAGTGCTTACTCCTAACAATTGTCAGTTTTTATAAACGATATGAATGATATTTTACTGCATGATCATATGGATAAATGTGATTTCATACATGCAGTTATTATGTATGTATGTTATCCTACGAAAATAAAACATGCACAATTTGTGTTATATTAAGCTGTCTCTCTCTGTCAGTCTTTCACACACAAACACACACATACTCTGTCTCAGTCAGGTCAAATCTTCGTCAGCCATTAAAACTGTGCAGGCACCTTTTGGTCTATAAAATGTCAGAAAAAATGTTGATCGGTGTTTGTCAAACCTGGAAATGATGATGTTCTCAAATGTCTTGTTTTGTCCAAAAACCAAAATGAGTCAGTTTCAATGATTTATTTGTTAAATGGAACAAAGCAACCAGAAAATATTTACATTTAAGAAGCTGAAACAATCAGAAATCTTTTTTTTAAACAATGAAAAAAGCTTCTAAACCGATTAGTTTAGTAATTGATTAATCATTGATAAATCGAATAATTATTTCAGCTCTAGATTTGACTGTAAATGACAAAATAATAGATAATGCTGTACAGAAATGTCGAAGATGCAGTATGTTGCAGTTTGTTTGAGGTTTTTAGAAATTATGTCACCATTACTGATTTTGCCCAGCAGAGAGCACTGTTTGGTTTGTTTTGTAGGGATCCTTAATAAACACTATTGGCGCATTTCCACTGGCTCTACTCGCCTCGCCACGGCACAACACAGCACGATTAGGTTGCATCTCCACTACAAAAAAGTACCTACTTAACGTGGGCGGAGTCATCACTGCACGGCTGAGTGAGACTGTGGTGACTTCGTTTTATGTGCGACACACACACACACACACACACGAGTGACTAGTGACTTTTACACCAGACTTCTGTAGTTGTTGGAGATGAAGCCACGTTTTTAGGATTGTTAAGTAATTTTAACTGATCTACAATTCGGCACTGTTCGGCTTGATTTCTGTCCACACGTCTCCAGAGTACCGGAGTACAGCCTCCTACTCCACAGACTGCAGCGGTCTGTGATCCCGCTCGCGATCGCCGGCGATGTCCCTAAATACACCACTCCACTTTAAAAGACTCCTGTTAAATATAGAAGTTTCCCTGGTAGTTGTTGGAGATTAACCCACAGTGTTAGGATTATTAAGTAGTTTTAAGTGATCTACAGTTCGGCGCTGTTCGGCTTGATTTGTGTGTGGGAGGTCTCTTCCTGTGACGGGACTTAGCAGCCGGCTGTCTGACCAATCATCGCATAGTACCTACTTTTAAGCACACTTGGAACCTCGCCAGAGCAGGTACTAAAAATAGTACCTGGTACCAGGTACTAGGCTAGTGGAAACGCTACTTAAACCGTGGCGTGGCAAGGCGAGTAGAGCCGGTGGAAATGCGCCATTTGTTAACATCAACATACACTGCATGTTCTAACAATAAATTATGGATATTTATATTTACCTCCTTTATTAAGGAATGTATATGTGTGTGAACCAAAAAAGACAAAAAATTAACTAAATCTATCTGCGGTTTCAGTTTGAAATGTCAATCATCATATAAGTGAACATTTTCTTTTACAGGTGGACGTTGACAAGTAAACCAATGTTGTTGATGTGATGAAAGGAGAAAGGAAATCATGGGTGAGTGGATTGTAAAGTCTTTTGTTTTTTTGGAATTTAATGTGAACTGATCTCTTTTAAAAAGATAAAATTGACTGTAAATATGCTTATGCACCACAGGATTGGCTCCACCAGCACAGCATACACATTTTATACATGGAGCATTTCAGCATTTCTTTAAGCTCATTGATGTCATTTGTTACAGACCACACAAAAATAAAAAAAATGTCAACAGCTTAAATAGTGTTAGGGCCAATGGAAAGAGATGAGTTATAAGAAGAGACTGAGGAAAGGCCTGTCTAATGTGCACAGGTTTATGGGCCTCACCAGTAAATACATGGTCCCCTCTGAGCTTGCTGCTCATTCTTCTTGGAAAAATTAACTATTGTCTCGCTTTAAATAATCCACTTATTCAATGTCTGTATATTGGCAAATGATAGACATATTTTTAAATGTGGAGAACATCATCTTTGATTCTGTCATTTATGAATAAACCAACATTTTTTTTTCCTCATCCAGCTGACAATCTTGTGCAGTCACCCGAGAACTGGACTGAATCTCAAGTAAGCACCTGGCTACAAACACTTGGTGTGAAAGAACAATACATAAAGAAGCTCTTTGAAGAAGAAGTAAATGGACAAATCCTTCTTACACTTGATGAGGACTTCTTGATGACAAAGATTGGCATGAAATTAGGGCCTACTCATATGATTATCAAAAAAAGAAATGAGCTCCTCAATTCCAAGCAAAACATTCAGCAGAATGCAAAGCCTACCGGTACTAAAAAAACTAAGCTGCAGCAGAAAGACGATTCAAAATCAGTTCATTGTCTTGCTTCAAGTGAAGTTCCTTCTGGACAGGTACATGCAAGAGATAAGTGTGCCTCAGAAGAAAGTCAAACCCCCCAAAAACAGTGCATATTAACTTCAAAGGAAGACTGCAAACCAAGGCCATTTGATCAAGAAGGCATTGATTTCATATATGTAAAGCACAGAGTTCTGCAACCTGAATCAGGAGCTTTTGATTTGATCTCTCCCTGTCATGAATTCAAATCTTTTGCTGTAGCTGCTGAATTGGATCGCACAAGACTGCAAGCTAAGTTTGCCAAAGAGGTTCTAAAATTTGCAACTGGTTGTATGAATATCCGATCAAATGGCACAATACATTTCGGTGTGATGGACAGCAAGGAGGATACAGGATATGTGCATGGTGAGGTAGTTGGCATCCCAATAAAAGACAAAGACATTTATGTGGATGCTTTGGACTACATTGAAAAGTGTTTCCCAACTGACAAAGAGCATGCGCGCCATTGTGTGCGCCCACCAAGGTTCGTTGAGGTTATGGATCGAAAAAATACAGCAAAAAACTATGTGGTGGAGGTTGACATTGTGCCTTCAGTCAACATTGTTAAGGGCAAGGTTTATGCAGTTATTCTGCCAAACTTCAATGAGGCAGCAAACAAAGTACAATATGAGAAAAAGGCAATTCTGCGAAGGGTAGGTTCCAAAACAGAGCCAGTGAGTGACAGTGATTTAAGTGATTTCTTACAGAGAGTCAAAGAACGGGATGCTCAAAGAGAAGAGGCAGAGAAACCTCCAGTCTTCAGTACTCCATTCTGCCAAGACCTTGGGAGGAAACTCACAATGCTAATAACTAGTGGGAAGAAGTTCATTGAAAATGATAAATGGTTCATATTCATTACAAACAAATTCAAACCTGATGACCTTTCTAACATTGAGTGGCTGCTGAATATGAAGATCTTCTCTGTGTTCGATTTTGACCCAGACTCAAAGATATCAGGCCTTTGCAGCAAATACCTTGAGCATCATGCTGCCAACATGCATTCTCTGCAGAGCTATAGGATCTCCAGAGACATGAGCATCAGAGAATTTGAAGAACAATTGCACCTGTTTGAACAAACTAGCTGGATCTTCTGCAATGGCCGTTCTGGCTTTAAAGCAAATGAAACTTGTGATGAAATGACTTGGATCAAGACCAAAATTACCCTTTTGAGGGAATGTGTGTCTTTGATTTGTCAACACATCTTGCCAAAAGGGACATTACAGGTCATTTTCCTTCTCACATCACCAGTAGAGAAACCTCTCTTGCACACATTTTTTCAGTTTTTCACAGACATGGAAGGCCACACAGACATCATCTGCATCTGTGAATCAGAAACAAACTTCCAGAGGTGGCAAAGTTTTGCAGAGGGGTCATGTGGAACAGATAATGTGAACAATTTCAGTGTAGTTGGGATGAAAATGAGTCACATTAATGCAACTATGCAAATGATACAACCAGTAAAAGCCTGTGCCAAAAAACACTTGCCAGTCTTTGTGAAAGGGACATGTCTTCTTGAAACAAACAAAGAGGAACATATGGCTTCTCTGGAAATACTGACAGTCAACCATTGTGATGACACAAGCAAAGACTTCATTAATGAGGAGAAGGCAAATATTGAACAGCAGTTTTACCGTGGTGGTAGAGTGACATGGATGAACTTTTGGCTCGCTGAGCACAAGTATGTTGGAGAGGTAATAGAACGAGATGCTTATCAGGATGTCTCCAAACTCCTCATGGATGTTTTGAAATGTAAGACCCCAGTTACTTCTATAAACATCTACCATCACCCAGGAAGTGGTGGAAGTACTGTGGCAAGGCAGGTGTTGTGGCAGAAGAGGAAAGAACTAAGATGTGCAGTTGTGAAGCCTTCATACTCAGTTACTGATGTTACACAACATGCAGTTGATCTAAGAGAATATGAAGAAAAAGATCCACAAAGGTGTCTTCCAGTGTTGCTCCTAATTGAAGACTCTGACAAAGACTACCTTGATGATCTCAGAAATGAGCTACAGGTTGCAATAAGTAGCAGACAAATCCAGCATGAAACACTATGTTTCATTTTGTTGAGCTGTAGGCGATCCCATGATCCAGAGAGAAGATGCAAAGAGTCTGCTTTACAGAATGTATCTGTCACTCACAAACTGTCTCTTCAAGAGCAGAAGAAGTTTGCTGGAAAACGACAGTTGCTTGAAAAACAGTATGAGCATCAGTTCATCCTGACATTTGTTTTGATGAGTGAAGGATTTCATAATGATTATATTCAAAAGTTTGTAACACATTTGCTTCAAGGCATTGACCTTCAGTCTACTGCCACTCTCCTCATTCAGTACGTAGCACTGCTGAACACTTATGTTGATAACTCTTTCATCTCTCAGTCCCACTGCGAAGCTTTGCTAACCTTACAAGTGCACATGGAAAGGTTTCGACAGCAAGAGTTTGCAAGATCACTCGGCGAACAGGCCAAACTAGTCTTCTTGTATCTTAGAGATGACAAGACCAACATTAAATCCATCAGAATAATTCACCCACTCGTTGCAAAGGAAATTCTGCAACAACTCCTTGGAAGCCAACAGACCCACAGCAGTTTGGCAAAGAAATTGCTCTGTGACGATGTGCTTTTTGAGCACAGATTTGGAAAGGAAGAATATCGGTCATTTTTGAGAGCACTTTTCATCAGGAGATCCAGAATAAGCAAAGGAGATGAATACGATACTTTATTCTCTCCTCTGATTGAACATGTGCGAGAAAAGGAGGGAGGCCCTGACAAAGCAATAGAGTTACTCAAGGAAGCTTTTGAACGTTTTCATAAAGATCCATTTGTTGCCCAACAACTTGCTCGTCTTCTTTATACTTATGAAAAGTTTGAAGAGGCAAAATACTGGGCAGAGACTGCAGCTAAACAGCTTCCCAACAACTCGTACATACTTGACACAAAAGGGCAGGTGTACAAAAAATGGTTCCAATTCAAATGGAAAGCCATTGAAAACGGCTGTGCACCAATCACAGCCCAAAACACAGCTGATGCTGTGGAGACTGCACTGAATGCCCTGCAGTGTTTTCAAGAATGTGAGAGAGCAGCTGATGCAGAGATGGAAAATGTAAACAGTTCAGGATATTTTGCTGAAGTTGAAGTTGGAATCAGCCTGCTCAAACTGATCTTTTCATTACAAGAGTTTGCAAAAGGAGCTAAAGGCCATTCAAAGTGTAGAGAGTATCTGTTAACAGATTACATACCAGAGAAAGTCTTAGATGCCTGGGAACCATTTCATGGTCGTTTGAAAAAGCTTCACCAGACATTGATTGATTCCTTGGAATGGATTTCAGAGGACCTCAGTTTCTTCCAGACAGATATAGGTGAAGATGAAGAAGAGATTCCTGAAAGTCCTGAAGAGAAGAGAAGCCATCCACTGAAGCGGTTGATCCAAAGCTCTTCTGAGTATGGGAAGTACTTCAGTGAAGTTTCCTCTGCTGCAATTCTGCAACCATGGCAATCAGTCTCTACCAATCTCACTCCTTTACAAAAACGCATGATCATCTATCAACTTGGTGGTGGTAACATAACTTCCATCTTGTCCAAACTAACTGAACAGAGGGATGCTGTGCATATTTTAGAGACCATAGTTTCTCTTTACCCCAGCAGTCCACGAAAGGCAAAACTTGACCAGAGGGATATTGTGAACTACATTGTGGCCCACATTACCCTGAACTGCTTGTCACCACAGGCTTCAAAGGTTGCTCCTTTTAAAGATCTACAGGCCCTTTGTCATCAATTCCCAGCTGATAAAAAGAAATGTTTGCCAGGTGCCCTGTTCCTGCTTACCTTACTATTCTGGCCAGAGGATAAGGACACAAACCATGAGAGAGAAAACAAATATGAAATTGTCCAGTCAGCTGTGGAGCACATGGAAAAAGGCTACTGGACCAAGAGGAAGGACATTCCTCAAAGAAAGAGAAGGCTTTACACCCATTTTCTTCTGGGACATGGAAATGGATTGGATAAATTTGTCCACAAGAGAAAGTTTTACAGCGTCACAAAGGTGTTCTCGGTCTCTGAAAAACGCCTGAAGTGGTTTAGTGGTGAAGCATGGGGGAAGCCTGAGATTGCTGAAATGTTAAAACACGTTTCTGGTTGGACTGAAGATGGAGTGGTTTACCTCGAGGGCCCTCAGAAAAAGAAATTCAGCATATTGCCTCTTCACATGCGTTCAGTGCCACACAGCAATGAAAACATCACATTCTATCTGGGTTTCACCTTCAGGGGCCCTGTTGCCTACAACATTACTGTAAAGAAATAGTTCATCTTTGAACAGTGGACCTGACATTGTTGACGCACCGGCTTAGTATCCACTATGGCTGAACATTTAATCGTAATTTCATCCAAATCGCAATACAGTCTGTAAATAAAAACTTTGAAGCACATGGTATGATGTCAGTAACGCATTGTTACTTCACCACACGGAGTGGGAGTGAAGTATTGTTTTTGTGGCTTTGTCTGTCTGTGTGTGCACTTCTGCACTTACTTGCAATTTGAGCAACAGAGGCAGGTTACAATAACCTTTTTAGAATTTTGACCCTGATATGGATTTGAACACACAACTCTCTGATCTGAAGTTAGATGCTCTAGTGTTGCACCACAGCGTTTGTTCTCACATATAGGCCAACAGAGGTTTGTTGCGTGGATGGGGTGAAGTCTGCCATCTCTGATTGCCTTGTTTTATAAGATGCAACATAACTGATTACATTTTATGCATTTTACTGTATGTAACAAGTCTTAAAGTTACACACTGAATGTTCATATACAGTTGACATGATGGAGTTTGGATTTCCAGATGTAAAAATACAATTTTCTATCTTGTTTGTTTGTTCAATAGAAACTTAAATGTGTCATTTTAGGTTTGTGTTCGAGCACATTAGCTCACACTAAGTCATTGATGTGTTCAAGGATACCATGTAGAATAGAATCGAAGGGAAATTTGTACAGAAAAGAAGATATGTTTCTTGAAATTATAGGTTTCAGCAAAAGCTGTATTAAGAGCTGAAGAACACATTTTCTTATATATATATTAGCAACTTTATTTGTATTGATATTGAATGTATTTCATGAAAACTGTGTAACACCTTTCCCATGTCACTATAAATTCTGCTTGGTGTGGTAGTACCATAAGAAGGCGTCTGGGTTCTTTTGTTGTGCTTCCATGCTTCCAATGGTGTGGCTTCCAATATGAATTGTATTGAGTTTTTTAAGCTTTGTAAATGCTAACAAATATCTATTGCCTTATGAAATACCCGACACGTATAATTTAAAAACAATACATTTTCTAACACATTGTACATAAACAATAACAGGTGGGTTTTGAGGCTTTATAAATATTTTCAATATTATTATTAACCACAAAATGTCTCAAAACTACATAATATTATTGAACCTGAGGTCCGAAAACGACTTATACTTTATTAATCCCCTTAGGGAAATTATTTCTCTGCATTTGACCCATCCTAGAATTAGGAGCAGTGAGCTGTCACACTGAGTAGCGCCCAGGGAGCAATGGGGGTTGTGTTGCTCAGGGGTACCCCAGCCCTTTTGACCTGGTGGGGACTTGAACTTGGGTTTCAAGTCCCCACCAGGTCGCTGGTTACAAGCGACCTGGTGGCTCCCTCTGGTTACAAGCCAAGTTCCCTTTCCACTTGGCCACGGGCTGCCATAATGTATATGATGTATATGACCAGCGAACTTGTAACTGACAGAAGACAGGGGGTTGGAGAAAACCACGTCAGACACAACACCCAGCAACGGCAACAGACTATGTTAACGAACCCACCTTTTTAAAACTGTAAATAGTAAACTGCATATCATGCCTTACATTTTAAACATTATGTTCATTTAAATATTTTTACATGTACTTATATTTTAACGTATTAACCATATCTGAATGATTTTTTATTAAATTGCTTTTAAACTCAATGTGCAAATGATATTTAGCCAGGGCTACATGTGGAAATATCCGTCCTCTGGAACTGCAAATTAACACGGACTATTGTGTGTATACATGTGTTTTGTTATATTTTACATTAGGAAATAGTCAAAAGATAAAATAAATTGCTCCATGTAATGCACTACAGTTAAATTGTAATGAAGTTAGGTTAAAAATTAAAATGCAAAAATTAATACTTAAATGAATATTAATAAAATAATGGCTGGTTATGATTTGAATAACATAACATGGCATGAAACTTATTTTCAGGTGTTTGGCCAATGAAATAGTTTGATTTAGCAGTCCATAATAGAAAAGTCCAAGTGTGGCGGTCTATCACAACATACATAAATAGTCTTTATTGTTACAGTTTTCTGGCATTAAATTATAAAGAAGTGAAACTGTTCTGTATGTTAGTATTTTAAAAATGGATCAAGTGGAGATATAACAGAAATAGACCTGAAGAGGACATTTCAAGGATGAGATCCTGGCACACCACTCTAAATAAATCAACAAAAGTAAGGACGTAACATGTTACTTCATCAGGAAGTAACATACAGGCAGTGATGAACACTGCAGGGTACAGGAGACAGTGAAGCATCGTTTTACAGTTTTTGGACACTAAGATTATATCTGTTCTGCCCAAAGAAATAAAATTGCACATTTACATTATAATTCTGTCAGAATGACAACATACTCATCATAATATATGCTTCACATGATGGCATAGGTTCCAGCTTGCAAAGTAGGCGAAACTTTGTATTAAGTGCATGTTTTTTCATTGTTTTGAGTGATTATTATTATTACTATATTGTATCTATATTTACAGACAGGCAGTCTCACAGCAGTACATTTGAGCGTATTTTTGTCCCAGTGTGCTTACCGTACCTGTACTTTGCTATTTTAGTTTTCAAGTATTACGCAGACATGCTGTTTGCATGCATGTTGTTTTATACAAATTGACGTTTTCGCAGCCTTCTGACAAAACGCCCTGTCTGTCACTGCTCCAGGTAAATAAGTTAAATTATTTACCTGGGTTTAATTTAAGAGTTAAAGTTTAGCTCTGCACTGAGCTGTTTTGTAGCTAATCGCAAGCTAACAGCTAGTTCAGGTAAAGCCAGCTCGTGAAGTGAGTCACTGAAAAGTAAAATGAGCGAAACAGCAAGTGTGGACGATTATGTAACCCATATATTTGTGCCACTAACAGCTTAGTTTACGATTGACAAGTGTTTGTGCAGAGCTAAACTTCAGTGCTCACTGACCTGCCATTGTATCTGTGGTGATAGCAGAATGGCTCTGTTGTCTAACTCTGTAGTAGCTGCTCTTGTCCTCATTGCATTTGCTTTGTCAAATTGTTTCTACATGAACAACTTGTCCGATCGTGAAACCAAACTGGTCAGGTGTGTCCATGCCGAGCCAAACGAGAGCATAGCATATGAGAGGCTTGTCATTGCTAATCCAACTGAAACACACAATAAACCAAATGAAAATCACCCTGAAAGTTTCAAAGAGACGACTAATTATAGAGATGACAAATGCACCATGGCCCCACAAAGTCGGTTTGACTGTGCCAGGGACAGGGTTCTCAGCAAGAGACAGTGTGAGGAGAGGGGTTGCTGTTATGCCCCTCTGCCCAAATCTGTTGGACCACCTTGGTGCTTCTACCCCAGTTTGTACCCTGGCTACAAACTGGGTCCCTTCACTCCTTCAAAACGAGGCCTGGCTGTCACTCTGACTCGTGCCAAACCCTCATACCTGCCTAGAGACGTCTCTACACTAAGACTGGAAATCATTGAGGAGACCACAGGCTGCTTGCACCTCATTGTGAGTGTCCAATACTATGTTGATGTTTTTTTCTCTGCTGCAACCATTTAAATAGATGTGATGAGGAAAGTACACTTTCCTGTATTTTGTATATTCAGCACCTGGAATCTACTTTGACTTCATGTGACAAAACTGAACTGATACATTCACCCTCAAGCTGAAGGACCCGTCCTCTCAGCGATATGAGGTCAAACTCCCAGCTGATGTTCCCAAAAGCAGAGCAGATAACTCTGATGTCCTTTACACCACCGAGTACCAGTCTGACCCATTTGGTTTCATAGTGCGACGTAAATCCAATGGACACACGATGTGAGTACATTTCAGTTTTCATCTACATCTACATCACGTCACATGTACTCACACCGTATCTTGTAATCTTTATATTTATATTGAGGCAACATAACCTAAATATGTAACAGTAAATAGATATTTCTTTTTACATGTTTGTTAATTCTCTGTATGTCTTTCCCTCCTTTTTTAGTATAAACACCACTGTGGGACCTCTGCTTTTTGCTGACCAGTACTTGCAGTTGTCCACCACACTAGCCTCTTCCCTTGTGTCTGGCCTTGGGGAACATTACACCTCCCTGCTCCTAGACCTTAACTGGACTTCTCTTACTCTCTGGAACAGAGACATGGCACCTCATGTGAGTCTGTTGTAGAGAACACACAAGCCCCGAGTTGTGGGAGAACTCAAGCAGTCACAATATACACTGTACACATTTGTGAATACTATAACTATTGGCAAATTCAGGAGCATTTAGCGTTCATCCAGTCTCTGAAACCCAAATAGAGCAACATGTTTAATAATCTGAAAGGGAAACATGCAGTTGTTTTACATTCCAAAAAAGAATAGAAATCATAATCCCTGGTCTAACATGCCAAATAGCTACCACTTGATGCCACACATGAAATAGTGTGTAACACACTTGTAAACTAAGTTGTCCACACTATATTTTTGTTGTTTTATACTTTTCCCCCTTTTGTGTATGCAAGTTGTTGATGGTGTGTTCCTTTGCAGGCTCATGCTAACCTATATGGCTCCCACCCATTCTACATTGTACAGGAGGCTGATGGATTAGCACATGGAGTTTTCCTCCTCAACAGCAATGCAATTGGTACAGAACTATTGCTTTAATAAGATTTTACACTGAATATTTTTTCGTATCATATACAAACTGTTACTGAATGCCTTAATGTGTCTCCAGAGGTGACGCTTCAGCCAACTCCTGCTCTCACCTGGGTGTCAACTGGAGGAATTCTGGACCTATACTTTTTTTTAGGTCCTGACCCTCAAAGTGTTATTCGACAATACCTTCAGGTCATTGGTTAGGTACATCTTTTTAGTGTTGACACTGGCTACTACAGCTCCTTGTGTATATACCATATGAAAAATATTGTTTTAAAATAGAAAATTATATAGAGGCACACCTATAAAGAGTGAGTTAGATTCATTAATGTGTTTAGTATATCTTATTTATCCTAAGGCCGTCCCATGATGCCCCCCTATTGGTCCCTGGGATTTCATCTTTGCCGCTGGGGTTACACCACCACTAATACAACCCGCAAGGTTGCACAACGCATGCACAATGCCAAACTTCCATTGGTAAATGACATTTACAAGATCATTTCCTTATCAAGAATCAAGATTATTATTATTATTATTATTATTATTATTAATAATAATAATAATAATAATAATAATAATTATGATAATAATGATAAAGGTAAATTAATAAAAACAGACACATATTACATCAGCTGTTTAACTGAAAATAAGAAATTATGTAACAATGTATCTCCAGTAGATGGCAGCAAAAGCCTCTCAGCTTCTGACTGCTGTGCTCTGCTGGTTTCTGCCCCAGGACCCAGGGATCAGTAGCACTAGCCCCACTGGAACTTACCCTCCCTTTGATGATGGCCTGAAACGAGACGTCTTCATTAAAATGTCACAGGACACATTTTGATCGGGAAGGTAAGAATCCTTTTTTATATGTTGTTCCGCCTGTGTGATATGCATAGCATGTGTTTTACTGTTGACCTGTGTCCAGTTGGTTGGCAAACACATTCTTGTATGGTGTTCCAGGTTTGGCCTGGCCCTACAGCCTTCCCTGACTTCACCAACCCAGAGACCAGACAGTGGTGGGAAGACTGCATCAGAGATTTTCATTCTAAAGTGCCTGTGGATGGACTGTGGATTGTGAGTGTGTACAGACACACAGTGCACATGTTATTTAGACACCAATGATATGATTATAAAAACCAAAATGTCAAGAATGTGTGAAATCAGGTTGTCAGTTCTGGAATATCCTTAGTGGTTGTGTGTTTAGTTTGCTTTGCACCTAATTTATATTTTGTTTATCTCCAATGCTCCATCCAGGATATGAATGAACCAGCCAATTTTGTCCAGGGCTCAATGGCTCAATATTTTGTTTACTATGCTGTCAGTTGTGTTACGTTAAAGGTCCAGTGTGTAACATTTAGCAGAGTTTATTGGCTGAAATCAAATACACTCTCCATAAGTATGTTTTTATAAGTTACTAACCAATAAATTATATAACAAATTTAGAATCAGCCCTTTACATGTACAGAGGGCCTTGCCTTACAGGGGTCTCCAACTTGCTTTGCAATGTTTCGACGGCAAACATTGTACTTTGTAATCCCCATTAGATTAAACACATTCTTACATACTGGACCTTTCAAAGTACATACAGTACACAAATGCTCTGCAGATACATACCTGTTTCATTGTTCTGAATGTTGCTTCAAATCATTGTCTGTGTTCCTGAATCTCATACAAACAGGAGTAGGCGGAGGAGAGTTAAACTCGGGAACTCTCTGCATGTCAGCTCAGCAGAGGCAATCCACTCACTACAACCTGCACAATATGTACGGACTGACAGAAGCATATGCCACAAACAGGTTCGAACCACAGATTGAGTTCTTTAGGTGGTATGTTAGCAGATGAAGTCATAAGTAATCAAACGGAGGACAGTAGTTGTAGTTGTGAAACAACAATAAAAGGACAGACTTCCTTTGTGCAAGTGCTAGATTTATTTCATTGGACCTTAATGTGGCACTGTGGAATATATGGATGTAGTTGTTGTTTGGCTTTTGTTATTTATATATAATAATATTAATATAATAATAATATTTTGTCTACTATATATCGATTGTGCGGTTGGTTGCTGCTCTCAGAGCTCTTACAAAGGTACGAGGGAAGAGGCCTTTTGTCCTGTCTCGCTCTTCTTACTCTGGCATTGGACGCTTCTCTGGAGTGTGGACAGGTGATGTCAGGAGTGACTGGGAGCAGCTGCGATTCTCCATCCCTGGTGAGGAGATAAGCTGTAGTTTCCAAAACGTCCACAGCATGATATACTATAACAATCTTGTTTCAAAGTGGGCTTAGTTCTGTGGTAGTCATTTTATGGACCTGCATATGGTTAAATATAACATCCAGTCCATCAATGGAAATAATTATTTTTCATCTTTTTTTTTTTTTTTTTAAATGAAACAGATTATTTGATATACAGTATTTCCACTGAGCTTTTGCTTTTGCTACCCTCCAGCTGTGCTGCAGTTTAGCCTGTTCGGGGTTCCTCTGGTGGGGGCAGACATCTGTGGATTTGAAGGCAACACCACTGAGGAACTGTGTGTACGATGGATGCAGCTTGGGGCCTTTTACCCGTTTATGAGGAACCACAATGACAACTTCAATGCTGTGAGATCCAAAATCTGTTTCTGTTGACTATATGTGTCTTTGTATTGATTCACTGAGTTAGTTCCACTTCTCATACTGTATGTGCTGTCACAGGGGTGGGGTGGGGTTATGATGGAGGTGAGGTCTGCCCTGCATGTTTAAAGCGAGTCCCTCTGTGTCATGTATCATGAATAGTGGTTACAGTATCTCCTCCCATTGTCTGTGTGTTTTTATGTGTCTGTGCCCGTTAGCCTCAGGAGCCATATGTATTTGGGCAGGAGGCTCAGGCTGCCATGCGGAGTGCACTGAACCTCTCAAACACCCGTTCTTCTGGAGCCTTGAGAAGGAGCTGCAGTTCTTTCAGGTACCTTCTTTCAGGTCTTTTTTTCTTTTTTCTTTTTTAAATGTATCTGACAGTGTCCCTGCCAAAATGTGTTTTAAACCATATCCAATCATTTTCTGCATAAATGCATCTTATTTCAAGTTAATCAGGACTGTCTGTTTTGAGCTGTATAAAGAGCTGATTCTTCAGATCTATGTCTGCAAATGTTCGTAACCTCATTGTTAGGAGCTGACTTTGTCCATACGGTCAAATATGACCCTACATAACTTCAATACTTTTTCAATTGTTTCAAGACTATGTGACTATGTTTTGTTTAATAACAGCATTTAATATGAGATTAAGACTATAGGCTGCCTGTTCAGCTGATCAGGTGAAATTCACACTCTGTGTCTTTGTGTTTGCTTGCAGGATGTAAGTGACAGAATAGAAAAAGAACCGCTGGACGGTCCAATTGTGAGACAGCTGGAGAGAGGAGGGAGGGCTGTTGTCAAGGGGGACTGGAGAGAGCACATCACAGTACCACTGCAGACAGGTATGAGACTATGGAGGATGGTAAATGACAAATCTATACATAAGTCAATACAGAAATAAATGAAAAAATGAATAAATAAATACAGATTTTACACTCAGTCTAAAGCAGGGTTGGTTAAAGGTGTGTGATGATTCAGTTTTCAGCAGGCAGATGTAGATGTAAGGATAAATCCTTCAGACAGCCTTCCACAACAGCTCAGCATCAATGTGGAAATGCATAAACAAATACATGAATAATTATGTTATTATTTTATTTGTTTCTCTATTTATTGATTGATTGATTGATTTAGAGACTTGTCTTTTTTTCGTATGAAACTGTCATCAAAACCTACACATGCATACATACAACACACAAATACAAGCATCAGGAGCCACCTGGTGGAAAGTTGGCTTATAGTCTTATAGTTACGATATTGCATTACAAGGTAACCAGATAAGTATTTTACGTTAGACCTAGTTGTAACATGTCGGACTTACAGTATAATTATAGCTGCACTGCATGCTACATCCTGGCACCAGAAAATAATTTAGTGGGTGGTCAAATCTGCCTGCATTGCAACCAGCTAATATATCACATATCACATCAAATGATATCTTCTTGACCTGCTTCTCTTCTCTTTGACTTCATAAAAAATGAACCATGACCTAACATTTCTTGCGCAAGGCACAGACTGCTTATAATTGTGACCTCACAGTTTCACAGTTAATATCATTTTAGTATGAAGATTAGACTAATAGACTAAGACAAATGTTTCCTTACATTTGCAAACCACTTGATGTATATTCAGTGTCAGAGGTTATCTTATATAAAAAACATATTTCTCTGTGTGTTTCACTTGGGTGTAAAATAAAGTAAAACAGCTGTTAAACTGAATTTCATGTGAATTATGTGTTGACATTTTTCCTTCTTTGTTTATGTGAAAGGATTCTTCCTGTGGTTGATGTCTGATTTCTTTTTATTATTATTACTCCTTTTAGATCTGCGAAAATTTCGCTCCTACAGGGGCGGGTCAGTCAGAGACCTGTTACGTGCAATGAGGAACAAGGTAAAGGTTTATTTTTGTACCTTTCATGAATTGATGAAATATCGTAGCTATTATAAACTATGTATTATTATTATTGTACAATAGCTGCGAAAGTTGTTATTCCTGTGTGATTTAACATGTAATCATCCCTGACAGAAACACCATTACCGAGAGTTGCCTGCTGAGGTACAGGAGACCTTGGGCTCTATCCCAGATGACTTTGTTTCCTACTTCACTTCCCGTTTCCCCCACCTGCTGATGCACACGTATCTTGCCATGTGGACCTGTGCACCCGAGCGGCCATTCCTTCCCTACTACTCCACTACAGTGCAGCTCGCTAAAACACAGGCCCAGCACACACATACAGGGCCACAAAGACAAAATGAGCCATGCACTCAACACCTGCCAACACACACATGTCCAACATCTTCACAACCCGAGGAACCTACACATTCATCACAGCCAGTGCAGGATTGTCACACAGCACCTGCTGAATCGGTGCCCTCTACATCACCTTGTGAGCCTTTATCGTCACACTTGCCTGTACAGACGGTGGCGACTGACTCTTGCAGTCAAACAGTGAACTCCACATTTGAACCAGAATGGCTTACTACTTCTCTAAAGCAAAGGGAATCCAATCAGTCTGAAATGCACATACTGCCAAATCTCCTCACACTGAACAGTGATCCAGTGTGAACTGGGATCAGTGGAGCCCAGCACAGACGGGAGCATTGCCTTTTGAAGAGTGGGTACAATGTGTGGTGTAGTTGCTGAGCTCTGCATGTGAGGACCAGGCCTGCAGTGCCTGTGATCTACTACCAGGCGCAGTAGCTGCACCTCTGTGGGTTAAGTGCCTTCCCCTCATCTGGGTTAAAGTGTTCCCCCAAAAGAACCGACTACAAGTCTCTCCGTCCAAAGCAAGTTCGATAGCCACGAGGGTGTTGGAGGACATTTTCTTGACGCTGATATGAGGAAAAAAGATGTTGTTGAACATGTGTGTAGTCAGATTGTGCAATGTTGTATTTGAGTGAGCCTTTTCACTGCACAGATACTGTATATATATTTTTGTATAGAAAGAGTCAGAATTTGAATCATCAATGATAAATCGTTTAATATGGCTGATGTGCCTTTTTTTAAACCATCACTGTGCTGTATGGGTGCGGTTCTTAAAAGTTGACTTTACTAAATATGCTTGATTCCAGTTAATGCTGCTAAACTGCTTTTCTTCTGTCAATCAAAACTTTGTGCTCAAGACTTATTAAGAGTGGACTGTCCCAAATGGTGTTAAGGATTGCATCTCAATACATTATGTATTTTAATCTCATGTCTTTATCGAGTTATATGAGTTCAGAGGTCAGGTTGCAGAAAGCTTGTGTGTAATAAGTTAAAAGGGTTTTAAAGTGAATTGATGACATGCACATTAAATTCTATTTTTTATACTGTGACCATGTTTGCACGTTGAATTAATACATGTATTTAGTAGCCTATCTAATAATATCAATGTTTACAAATGTGCCAATTTATATACAATTGTTCCGTCCACCCCCCCCCCCCCCCCCCGTGGACCTTATTGGACTCGCCCGGGGTTGCGTTTCCCGATAAACGAAAGAAAAGTGAGGGCGGAAGTCCAAATTCCGCGTCCGTTGCGACATACAGAAGTAAATACACTTCTTTAAAACAACCCAGAGCAGCAAAATGGACCAACGGTTTCGATAATCAGCGTTTATCAGAGGTAAGAACTGATCATTTTGCGATGTTTGGCTGTTGTAGTATGACTGATATGCTGCTATGCTATGCTACTGTAGTTTCAAAATGATGTTTTTGCTTAATTAAACGACTCCAGAAGTTTGACTAGATTGTATGTTCTTTTATGAACCGATATATTTCGACTGGCAGCGAGTCGAGTCATAGGCAAGCTGACCTGGCCGCTCTGCACAG
Source organism: Solea solea (assembly GCF_958295425.1). Classification (NCBI taxonomy): domain Eukaryota; kingdom Metazoa; phylum Chordata; class Actinopteri; order Pleuronectiformes; family Soleidae; genus Solea; species Solea solea. The sequence goes on from NC_081149.1 coordinate 15,842,475, forward strand.
GTTAGCTTAAGGGTAGGACTAGGCGTTAACTGGTTAAGGTTGGAGATAACGTTTTCTTTTACCTCCTGACTACCAAATGTCTTCTGTATATAGCAAAATGAGTTAATTCAGTAGTATGCAGTGGGTGGGAAGTTTACAAACGTCCTCCACAGACGAATTTGAACTACTGGTAGTCAGGAGGGACTGTCCAAAAGAATGTTAGTTCAATATATAATGCTCCCATTACAATGTGGTGGGTGAACGGACACACACACACACTTGTTTTTTTTCTTTTTATCTCCGTGAGGAGAACTCATAGACAATATATTACCTAGCCCCTTAACCTAACCTCAATCATCACAACTATTTAAGAACCTAACCCTAAAACCTCGTCTTAACCCTGAGAATCCCTTGTAGGGTCCCCATGGATATAGGTTTGTACGGTTTTGGTCCCCAGGAGGATAGAAAAACATGTACAAACTCACATACGTGAACCATCGTACACCCAATAATCGGTTCCAGGAAGTCTTTTGAAATAATAAAGCAGGTATTTTAAGAGAGTGGTTACATAGGTTTCAGCTCGTGCAACAGTAAAAACAATGGCAATAAAACATTTATTTATTTACATATATGCGTATAGAAATAAGTGACCCTCCCTACTTAAAAGGTTTAAAGGGGGCATTTCACCCCGTTGCATATTTTAGACCAGGGGTCACCAACCTTTTTGAGACCGAGAGCTACCTGAAGGGTAGAGAATAGTATGGTGGGCTACCATATTAACATTTTATGCAATTTACCATTTAAATGATGAATGTTATGCATTCAATAGCTTAAACATTAATTCCAGTGCTTACTCCTAACGATTATCAGTTTTTATAAACAATGATTTCATACATGCAGTCATCCTTTGAAAATAAAATGTGCAATTTTTTGTCTCTCTCTGTCAGTCTTTCACACACAAACACACACATACTCTAAGACTGTCTGGGCACTGGGCACCATGTTGGTAACCACTGTAAGATGAGGTGTGTAGACAGACACACCTCAGTCAATAAATCAATTCCCTGTTATAGCTGGAGCTTGATTTGACTAGAACTGCAACTAACGATTATTTTCATAATCGATTATCTGTAAATTATTTTCTCAATTCATCAAGTAATTGTTTGGTCCATAAAATGTCATAAAATGTTGATCGGTGTTTGTCAAACCTGGAAATGATGATGATCTCAAATGTCTTGTTTTGTCCACAAACCAAAATGATTCAGTTTTAATGATTTCTTTATTATATGGAACAAAGCAACCAGAAAATATTTACATTTAAAGGAATACTTCACCAATTTGCGTGTGGCTTTGTATTGCCAGAATAGCAGTAGTATTTTTAAAAAAAATTCTGCTTCCCTCCCTCAGTTTTCCCCTGAGTTGTAAGAAAAAAAATCAGTTTTTCCCTTTCCAATTTTGCCAGTCGCAGGGGGAGAGTATATTTATTATATATTTTATTCCTCACAGGAATTTGTGTTTACACAACTAGCACTGTCTGCTAGACAGCGAGACTCTTGCGGGGCAGCGAGCACAGTGCATGCTGGGAGTTGTTGTTGTTCATCTACATGAGCCAAAATTACATTTTTCTGCACTGGCTTCAAATATTATTTCACATTTCTACTACATAGAGGACCTAGTTTAAATAGACATTCATCTTTCCAATGGTGAAGTATGCCTTTAACAATCAGAAATCTTGTTTTAATAATGAATAAAGCATCAAACCGATTAGTTTAGTAACTGATTAATAATCGATAAATCGAGTAATTGTTTCAGCTCTAGATTTGACTGTAAATTACTGAATAATAGATAATGCTGTACATAAATGTCGAAGATGCAGTATGTTTGAGGTTTTTAGAAATTGTGCCACCATTACTGATTTTGCCCAGCAGAGAGCACTGCTTCGTTTGTTTTGTAGGGATCCTGTTAACATCAACATACACTGCATGTTCTAATAATAAATTATGGATATTTATATTTGCCTCAGTCCGATTTTATTATGGAATGTATGTGTGTGAACCAAAAAAGAGAAAAAATTAACTATCTATGGTTTCAGTTTGAAATGTCAATCATCATATAACTGAACATTTTCTTTTCCAGGTGGACGTTGACAAAACCAATGTTGTTGATGTGATGAAAGGAGAAAGTAAATCATGGGTGAGTGGATTGTCAAGTCTGTTTTGTTTTTTTGTAATTTAATGTGAACTGATCTCTTTTAAAAAGGTACAATTTACTGTAAATATGCTTATGAACCACAGGATTGGCACCAGCACAGCATAAGAATTTTATACATGGAGCATTTCAGCATCTTTTAGCTCATTGATGTCATTTGTTACAGATACAAAAATAAAAAAATGTAAACTGCTTAAATATGATAGGGCCAATGGAAAGAGATGAGTTTTAAGAAGAGACGGAGGAGAGGCCTGTCTAATGTACACAGGTTTATGGGCCTCAACAGTAAATACATGGTCCCCTCTGAGCATGCTGCTCATTCTTCTTGGAAAAATTAACCATTGTCTCGCTTTAAATAATCCACTTATTCAATGTCTGTATATTGGCAAATGAAAGACATGTTTTTAAATGTGGAGAACATCATCTCTGATTCTGTCATTTATGAATAAACCAACATTTTTTTTTCCTCAACCAGCTGACAATCTTGTGCAGTCACCCGAGAATTGGACTGAATCTCAAGTAAGCACCTGGCTACGAACACTTGGTGTGAAAGAACAATACATAAAGAAGCTCTTTGAAGAAGAAGTAAATGGACAAATCCTTCTCACACTTGATGAGGACTTCTTGATGACAAAGATTGGCATGAAATTAGGGCCTACTCATATGATTATCAAAAAAAGAAATGAGTTCCTCAATTCCAAGCAAAACATTCAGCAGAATGCAAAGCCTACCGGTACTAAAAAAACCGAGCTGCAGCAGAAAATCAATTCACAATCAGTTCATTGTCTTGCTTCAAGTGAAGTTACTTCTGGACAGGTACATGCAAGAGATAAGTGTGCCTCAGAAGAAAGTCAAACCCCCCAAAAACGGTGCATATTGACTTCAAAGGAAGACTGCAAACCACGGCCATTTGATCAAGAAGGCATTGATTTCATATATGTAAAGCACAGAGTTCTGCAACCTGAATCAGGAGCCTTTGATTTGATCTCTCCCTGCCATGAATTCAAATCTTTTGCTATAGCTGCTGAATTGGATCGCACAAGACTGCAAGCTAAGTTTGCCAAAGAGGTTCTAAAATTTGCAACTGGTTGTATGAATATCCGATCAAATGGCACAATACATTTCGGTGTGATGGACAGCAAGGAGGATACAGGATATGTGCATGGTGAGGTAGTTGGCATCCCAATAAAAGACAAAGACATTTATGTGGATGCTTTGGACTACATTGAAAAGTGTTTCTCAACTGACAAAGAGCATGCGCGCCATTGTGTGCGCCCACCAAGGTTCATTGAGGTTATGGATCGAGAAAGTACAGCAAAAAACTATGTGGTGGAGGTTGACATTGTGCCTTCAGTCAACATTGTTAAGGGCAAGGTTTATGCAGTTATTCTGCCAAACTTCAATGAGGCAGCAAACAAAGTACAATATGAGAAAAAGGCAATTCTGCGAAGGGTAGGTTCCAAAACAGAGCCAGTGAGTGACAGTGATTTAAGTGATTTCTTTCAGAGAGTCAAAGAACGGGATGCTCAAAGAGAAGAGGCAGAGAAAACTCAAGTACTCAGTACTCCATTCTGCCAAGACCTTGGGAGGAAACTCACAATGCTAATAACTAGTGGGAAGAAGTTCATTGAAAATGATAAATGGTTCATATTCATTACAAACAAATTCAAACCTGATGACCTTTCTAACATTGAGTGGCTGCTGAATATGAAGATCTTCTCTGTGTTTGATTTTGACCCAGACTCAAAGATATCAGGCCTTTGCAGCAAATACCTTGAGCATCATGCTGCAAACATGCATTCTCTGCAGAGCTATAGCAAATCCAGTGACACAAGCATCAAAGAATTCACAGAAAAATTGCACCTGTTTGAACAAACTAGCTGGATCTTCTGCAATGGCCGTTCTGGCTTTAAAGCAAATGAAACTCCTTCTGATGAAATGACTTGGATCAAGACAAAAATTACCCTTTTGAGGGAATGTGTGTCTTTGATTTGTAAACAAATCTTGCCAAAAGGGTCACTACAGGTCATTTTTCTTCTCACATCACCAGTAGAGAAACCTCTCTTGCACACCTTTTATGAGTTTTTCACAGACATGGAAGGCCACACAGACATCATCTGCATCTGTGAATCAGAAACAAACTTCCAGAGGTGGCAAAGTTTTGCAGAGGGGTCATGTGGAACAGAAACTGTGAACAATTTCAGTGTAGTTGGGATGAAAATGAGTCACATTAATGCAACTATGCAAATGATACAACCAGTAAAAGCCTGTGCCAAAAAACACTTGCCAGTCTTTGTGAAAGGGACATGTCTTCTTGAAACAAACAAAGAGGAACATATGGCTTCTCTGGAAATACTGACAGTCAACCATTGTGACGACACAAGCAAAGACTTCATTAATGAGGAGAAGGCAAATATTGAACAGCAGTTTTACCGTGGTGGTAGAGTGACATGGATGAACTTTTGGCTCGCTGAGCACAAGTATGTTGGAGAGGTAATCGAACGAGATGCTTATCATGATGTCTCCAAACTCCTCATGGATGTTTTGAAATGTAACGTAGATCAGACCCCAGTTACTTCGATAAACATCTACCATCACCCAGGAAGTGGTGGAAGTACTGTGGCAAGGCAGGTGTTGTGGCAGAACAGGAAAGAACTAAGATGTGCAGTTGTGAAGCCTTCATACTCCGTTACTGATGTTACACAACATGCAGTTGATCTAAGAGAATATGAAGAAAAAGATCCACAAAGGTGTCTTCCAGTGTTGCTCCTAATTGAAGACTCTGACAAAGACTACCTTGATGATCTCAGAAATGAGCTAGAGGTTGCAATCAGAAGCAGACGAATCAAGTATGGAACACTATGTTTCATTTTGTTGAGCTGTAGGCGATCCCATGATCCAGAGAGTAGATGCAAAGAGTCTGCTTTACAGAATGTATCTGTCACTCACAAACTGTCTCCTGAAGAGAAGAAGAAGTTTGCTGGAAAACGACAGTTGCTTGAAGAACAGTATGATCATCAGTTCATCCTGACATTTGTTTTGATGAGTGAAGGATTTCATAATGATTATATTCAAAAGTTTGTGAAACATTTGCTTCAAGGCATTGACCTTCAGTCTACTGCCACTCTCCTCATTCAGTACGTAGCACTGCTGAACACTTATGTTGATAACTCTTTCATCTCTCAGTCCCACTGCGAAGCTTTGCTAACCTTACAAGTGCACATGGAAAGGTTTCGACGGCAAGAGTTTGCAAGATCACTCAGCGATCAGGCCAAACTAGTCTTCTTGCATCTTCGAGATGACAAGACCTACATTGAATCCATCAGAATAATTCACCCACTCGTTGCAAAGGAAATTCTGCAACAACTCCTTGGAAGCCAACAGACCCACAGCAGTTTGGCAAAGAAATTGCTCTGTGACGATGGGCTTTTTGAGCACAGATTTGGAAAGGAAGAATATCGGTCATTTTTGAGAGCACTTTTCATCAGGAGATCCAGAATAAGCAGAGGAGATGAATGTGATACTTTATTCTCTCCTCTGATTGAACATGTGCGAAAAAAGGAGGGAAGCCCTGACAAAGCAATAGAGTTACTCAAGGAAGCTTTTGAACGTTTTCATAAAGATCCACGCATTGCCCAACAACTTGCTCGTCTTCTTTATACTCATGAAAAGTTTGAAGAGGCAAAATACTGGGCAGAGACTGCAGCTAAACAGCTTCCCAACAACTCCTACATACTTGACACAAAAGGGCAGGTGTACAAAAAATGGTTCCAATTCAAATGGAAAGCCATTGAAAACGGCTGTGCACCAATCACAGCCCAAAACACAACTGATGCTGTGGAGACTGCACTGAATGCCCTGCAGTGTTTTCAAGAATGTGAGAGAGCAGCTGATGCAGAGATGGAAAATGTAAACAGTTCAGGATATTTTGCTGAGGTTGAAGTTGGAATCAGCCTGCTCAAATTGATCTTTTCATTACAAGAGTTTGCAAAAGGAGCTAAAGGCCATTCAAAGTGTAGAGAGTATCTGTTAACAGATTACATACCAGAACATGTCTTAGATGCCTGGGAACCATTTCATGGTCGTTTGAAAAAGCTTCACAAGACATTGATTGATTCCTTGGAATGGATTTCAGAGGACATCAGTTTCTTCCAGACAGATATAGGTGAAGATGAAGAAGAGATTCCTGAAAGTCCTGAAGAGAAGATAAGCCATCCACTGAAGCGGTTGATCCAAAGCTCTTCCGAGTATGGGAAGTACTTCAGTGAAGTTTCCTCTGCTGCAATTCTGCAACCATGGCAATCAGTCCCAACCAATCTCACTCTTTTACAAAAACGCATGATCATCTATCAACTTGGTGGTGGTAACATAACTTCCATCTTGTCCAAACTAACTGAACAGAGGGATGCTGTGCATATTTTAGAGACCATAGTTTCTCTTTACCCCAGCAGTCCACGAAAGATAAATCTTAATCAGAGGGATATTGTGAACTACATTATGGCCCACATTACCCTGAACTGCTTGTCACCACAGGCTTCAAAGGTTGCTCCTTTTAAAGATCTACAGGCCCTTTGTCATCAATTCCCAGGTGATAAAAAGAAATGTTTGCCAGGTGCCCTGTTCCTGCTTACCTTACTATTCTGGCCAGAGGATAAGGACGCAGACCATGAGAGAGAAAACAAATATGGAATTGTCCAGTCAGCTGTGGAGCACATGGAAAAATGCTACTGTACCAGGAAGAAGGACATTCCTCAAAGAAAGAGAACGCTTTTCACCCATTTTCTTCTGGGACATGGAAATGGATTGGATAAATTTGTCCACAAGAGAAAGTTTCACAGCGTCACAAAGGTGTTCTCGGTCTCTGAAAAACGCCTGAAGTGGTTTAGTGGTGAAGCATGGGGGAAGCCTGAGATTGCTGAAATGTTAAAACGCGTTTCTGGTTGGACTGAAGATGGAGTGGTTTACCTCGAGGGCCCTCAGAAAAAGAAATTCAGCATATTGCCTCTTCACATGCGTTCAGTGCCACACAGCAATGAAAACATCACATTCTATCTGGGTTTCACCTTCAGGGGCCCTGTTGCCTACAACATTACTGTAAAGGAATAGTTCATCTTTGATAGGTGGACCTGACATTGTTGGCTTAGTATCCACTATGGCTGAACATTTAATCGTAATTTTATCTAAATCACAATACAGTCTGTAAATAAAAACTTTGAAGCACATGGTATGATGTCAGTAACGCATTGTTACTTCACCACACGGAGTGGGAGTGAAGTATTGTTTTTGTGGCTTTGTCTGTCTGTGTGTGCACTTCTGCACTTACTTGTAATTTGAGAAACAGGGGCAGGTTAGAATAACCTTTTTAGAATTTTGACCCTGATATGGATTTGAACACACACCTCTCTGATCTAGTGTTGCACCACAGCGTTTGTTCTCACATATAGGCTGACAGAGGTTTGTTGCGTGGATTGGGTGAAGTCTGCCATCTCTGATTGCCTTGTTTTATAAGATGCAACATAACTGATTACATTTTTGCATTTTACTGTATGTAACAAGTCTTAAAGTTACACACTGAATGTTCATATACAGTTGACATGATGGAGTTTGGATTTCCAGATGTAAAAATACAATTTTCTATCTTGTTTGTTTGTTCAATAGAAACTTAAATGTGTCATTTTAGGTTTGTGTTCGAGCACATTAGCTCACACTAAGTCATTGATGTGTTAAAGGATACCATGTAGAATAGAATCGAAGGGAAATTTGTACAGAAAAGAAGATATGTTTCTTGAAATCATAGGTTTCAGCAAAAGCTGTATTAAGAGCTGAAGAACACATTTTCTTATATATATATTAGCAACTTTATTTGTATTGATATTGAATGTATTTCATGAAAACTGTGTAACACCTTTTCCATGTCACTATAAATTCTGCTTGGTGTGGTAGTACCATAAGAAGGCGTCTGGGTTCTTTTGTTGTGCTTCCATGCTTCCAATGGTGTGGCTTCCAATATGAATTGTATTGAGTTTTTTAAGCTTTGTAAATGCTAACAAATATCAATTGCCTTATGAAATACCCGACACGTATAATTTAAAAACAATACATTTTCTAACACATTGTACATAAACAATAACAGGTGGGTTTTGAGGCTTTATAAATATTTTCAATATTATTATTAACCACAAAATGTCTCAAAACGACATAATATTATTGTACCTGAGGTCCGAAAACGACTTATACTTTATTAATCCCCTTAGGGAAATTATTTCTCTGCATTTGACCCATCCTAGAATTAGGAGCAGTGAGCTGTCACACTGAGTAGCGCCCAGGGAGCAATGGGGGTTGGGTTGCTCAGGGGTACCCCAGCCCTTTTGACCTGGTGGGGACTTGAACTTGGGTTTCAAGTCCCCACCAGGTCGCCGGTTACAAGCGACCTGGTGGCTCCCTCTGGTTACAAGCCAAGTTCCCTTTCCACTTGGCCACGGGCTGCCATAATGTATATGATGTATATGACCAGCGAACTTGTAACTGACAGAAGACAGGGGGTCGGAGAAAACCACGTCAGACACAACACCCAGCAACGGCAACAGACTATGTTAACGAACCCACCTTTTTAAAACTGTAAATAGTAAACTGCATATCATGCCTTACATTTTAAACATTATGTTCATTTAAGTATTTTCACATGTACTTATATTTTAACCTATTAACCATATCTGAATGATTTTTTATTAAATTGCTTTTAAACTCAATGTGCAAATGATATTTAGCCAGGGCTACATGTGGAAATATCCATCCTCTGGAACTGCAAATTAACACGGACTATTGTGTGTATACATGTGTTTTGTTATATTTTACATTAGGAAATAGTCAAAAGATAAAATAAATTGCTCCATGTAATGCACTACAGTTAAATTGTAATGAAGTTAGGTTAAAAATTAAAATGCAAAAATTAATACTTAAATGAATATTAATAAAATAATGGCTGGTTATGATTTGAATAACATAACATTGCATGAAACTTTTTTTCAGGTGTTTGGCCAATGAAATAGTTTTATTTAGCAGTCCATAATAGAAAAGTCCAAGTGTGGAGGTCTATCACAACATACATAAATAATCTTTATTGTTACAGTTTTCTGGCATTAAATTGTAAAGAAGAGAAACTGTTCTGTATGTTATTATTTTAAAAATGGATCAAGTGGAGATATAACAGAAATAGACCTGAAGAGGACATTTCAAGGATGAGATCCTGGCACACCACTCTAAATAAATCAACAAAAGTAAGGACGTAACATGTTACTTCATCAGGAAGTAACATACAGGCAGTGATGAACACTGCAGGCCACAGGAGACAGTGAAGCATCGTTTTACAGTTTTTGGACACTAAGATTATATCTGTTCTGCCCAAAGAAATAAAATTGCACATTTACATTATAATTCTGTCAGAATGACAACATACTCATCATAATATATGCTTCACATGATGGCATAGGTTCCAGCTTGCAAAGTAGGCGAAACTTGGTATTAAGTGCATGTTTTTTCATTGTTTTGAGTGATTATTATTATTACTATATTGTATCTATATTTACAGACAGGCAGTCTCACAGCAGTACATTTGAGCGTATTTTTGTCCCAGTGTGCTTACCGTACCTGTACTTTGCTATTTTAGTTTTCAAGTATTACGCAGACATGCTGTTTGCATGCATGTTATTTTATACAAATTGACGTTTTCGCAGCCTTCTGACAAAACGCCCTGTCTGTCACTGCTCCAGGTAAATAAGTTAAATTATTTACCTGGGTTTAATTTAAGAGTTAAAGTTTAGCTCTGCACTGAGCTGTTTTGTAGCTAATCGCAAGCTAACAGCTAGTTCAGGTAAAGCCAGCTCATGAAGTGAGTCACTGAAAAGTAAAATGAGCGAAACAGCAAGTGTGGACGATTATGTAACCCATATATTTGTGCCACTAACAGCTTAGTTTACGATTGACAAGTGTTTGTGCAGAGCTAAACTTCAGTGCTCACTGACCTGCCATTGTATCTGTGGTGATAGCAGAATGGCTCTGTTGTCTAACTCTGTAGTAGCTGCTCTTGTCCTCATTGCATTTGCTTTGTCAAATTGTTTCTACATGAACAACTTGTCCGATCGTGAAACCAAACTGGTCAGGTGTGTCCATGCCGAGCCAAACGAGAGCATAGCATATGAGAGGCTTGTCATTGCTAATCCAACTGAAACACACAATAAACCAAGTGAAAATCACCCTGAAAGTTTCAAAGAGACGACTAATTATGGAGATGACAAATGCACCATGGCCCCACAAAGTCGGTTTGACTGTGCCAGGGACAGGGTTCTCAGCAAGAGACAGTGTGAGGAGAGGGGTTGCTGTTATGCCCCTCTGCCCAAATCTGTTGGACCACCTTGGTGCTTCTACCCCAGTTTGTACCCTGGCTACAAACTGGGTCCCTTCACTCCTTCAAAACGAGGCCTGGCTGTCACTCTGACTCGTGCCAAACCCTCATACCTGCCTAGAGACGTCTCTACACTAAGACTGGAAATCATTGAGGAGACCACAGGCTGCTTGCACCTCATTGTGAGTGTCCAATACTATGTTGTTGTTTTTTTCTCTGCTGCAAACATTCAAATAGATGTGATAAGGAAAGTACACTTTACTGTATTTTGTATATTCAGCACCTGGAATCTACTTTGACTTCATGTGACAAAACTGAACTGATACATTCACCCTCAAGCTGAAGGACCCGTCCTCTCAGCGATATGAGGTCAAACTCCCAGCTGATGTTCCCCAGAGCAGAGCAGATAACTCCGATGTCCTTTACACCACCGAGTACCAGTCTGACCCATTTGGCTTCATAGTGCGACGTAAATCCAATGGACACACGATGTGAGTACATTTCAGTTTTCATCTACATCTACATCACATCACATGTACTCACACCGTATCTTGTAACATGTTGCGACCTCATTTGTAGCTTTATAAAACTACGTTTGTGTGTTTTATTGTATGTGTATGTTTTATATTTATATTGAGGCAACATAACCTAAATATGTAACAGTAAATAGATATTTCTTTTTACATGTTTGTTAATTCTCTGTATGTCTTTCCCTCCTTTTTTAGTATAAACACCACTGTGGGACCTCTGCTTTTTGCTGACCAGTACTTGCAGTTGTCCACCACACTAGCCTCTTCCCTTGTGTCTGGCCTTGGGGAACATTACACCTTCCTGCTCCTAGACCTTAACTGGACTTCTCTTACTCTCTGGAACAGAGACATGGCACCTCATGTGAGTCTGTTGTAGAGAACACACAAGCCCCGAGTTGTGGGAGAACTCAAGCAGTCACAATATACACTGTACACATTTGTGAATACTATAACTATTGGCAAATTCAGGAGCATTTAGCGTTCATCCAGTCTCTGAAACCCAAATAGAGCAACATGTTTAATAATCTGAAAGGGAAACATGCAGTTGTTTTACATTCCAAAAAAGAATAGAAATCATAATCCCTGGTCTAACATGCCAAATAGCTACCACTTGATGCCACACATGAAATAGTGTGTAACACACTTGTAAACTAAGTTGTCCACACTATATTTTTGTTGTTTTATACTTTTCCCCCTGTTGTGTATGCAAGTTGTTGATGGTGTGTTCCTTTGCAGGCTCATGCTAACCTATATGGCTCCCACCCATTCTACATTGTACAGGAGGCTGATGGATTAGCACATGGAGTTTTCCTTCTCAACAGCAATGCAATTGGTACAGAACTATTGCTTCAATAAGATTTTACACTGAATATTTTTTCGTATCACATACAAACTGTTACTGAATGCCTTAATGTGTCTCCAGAGGTGACGCTTCAGCCGACTCCTGCTCTCACCTGGGTGTCAACTGGAGGAATTCTGGACCTATACTTTTTTTTAGGTCCTGACCCTCAAAGTGTTATACGACAATACCTTCAGGTCATTGGTAAGGTACATCTTTTTAGTGTTGACACTGGCTACTACAGCTCCTTGAAATGAAATGAAATGAAAAATATTGTTTTAACAGAGAAAATGATATAGGAGTCCAGAAGCACACCTATAAAGAGTGAGTTAGATTCATTAATGTGTTTAGTATATCTTATTTATCCTAAGGCCATCCCATGATGCCCCCCTATTGGTCCCTGGGATTTCATCTTTGCCGCTGGGGTTACACCACCACTAATACAACCCGCAAGGTTGCACAACGCATGCACAATGCCAACCTTCCATTGGTAAATGACATTAACAAGATCATTTCCTAATCAAGAAATGATCTTAGAAAATAGATCATCTCTTTTTGTCACCATCAGGATGTGCAGTGGAATGATTTGGATTACGCAGACAAGCGAAGGATTTTCACTTTTGATCCCTGGCGATTTGGTGACCTCCCAGAGATGGTGGAAGAATTCCATAGGAGAGGCATGAAGTACATCCTTATTCTGGTGCGATGTGTTTGAATGTCTTAGACCTCAACGTGAACATTCAGATCCAACCATGACTAAATGTTTCTGCATATTATTATCATTATTATTATTATTATTATTATTAATACTAATAATAATAATAAAGGTAAATGAATAAAAACAGACACATATTACATCAGCTGTTTAACTGAAAATAAGCAATTATGTAACAATGTATCTCCAGTAGATGGCAGCAAAAGCCTCTCAGCTTCTGACTGCTGTGCTCTGCTGGTTTCTGCCCCAGGACCCAGGGATCAGTAGCACTAGCCCCACTGGAACTTACCCTCCCTTTGATGATGGCCTGAAACGAGACGTCTTCATTAAAAATGTCACAGGACAAATTTTGATCGGGAAGGTAAGACTCCTTTTTTATATGTTGTTCCGCCTGAGTGATATGCATAGCATGTGTTTTACTGTTGACCGCTGTCCGGTTGGTTGGCAAGCACATTCTTGTATGGTGTTCCAGGTTTGGCCTGGCCCTACAGCCTTCCCTGACTTCACCAACCCAGAGACCAGACAGTGGTGGGAAGACTGCATCAGAGATTTTCATTCTAAAGTGCCTGTGGATGGACTGTGGATTGTGAGTGTGTACAGACACACAGTGCACATGTGATTTAGACACCAATGATATGATTAAAACATAAGATGTCAAGTATGTGTGAAATCAGGTTGTCAGTTCTGGAATATCCTTAGTGGTTGTGTGTTTAGTTTGCTTTGCACCTAATTTATATTTTGTTTATCTCCAATGCTCCATCCAGGATATGAATGAACCAGCCAATTTTGTCCAGGGCTCAATGGAGGGCTGTCCTCACACTGATCTTGAAGACCCGCCTTACACACCTAGTTAGTGTTTTAGTGTCACAAGTTATCAGCATGTGAAATCATAAAAAAACAATATTTTGTTTACATATGCTGTCAGTTGTGTTACGTTAAAGGTCCAGTGTGTAACATTTATCAGAGTTTATTAGCTGAAATCAAATACACTCTCCATAAGTATGTTTTTATAAGTTACTAACCAATAAAATATATAACACATTTAGAATCAGCCCTTTACATGTACAGAGGGCCTTCCTTTACAGGGGTCTCCAACTTGCTTCGCAATGTTTCGACGGCAAACATTGTACTTTGTAGTCCCCATTAGATTAAACACATTCTTACATACTGGACCTTTCAAAGTACATACAGTACACAAATGCTCTGCAGATACATACCTGTTTCTTTGTTCTGAATGTTGCTTCAAATCATTGTCTGTGTTCCTGAATCTCATACAAACAGGAGTAGGCGGAGGGGAGTTGAACTCGGGAACTCTCTGCATGTCAGCTCAGCAGAGGCAATCCACTCACTACAACCTGCACAATATGTACGGACTGACAGAAGCATATGCCACAAACAGGTTCGAACCATGTTTACAGATTGAGTTCTTTAGGTGGTATGTTAGCAGATGAAGTCATAAGTAATCAAACGGAGGACAGTAGTTGTAGTTGTAGCTGTGAAACAACAATAAAAGGACAGACTTCCTTTGTGCAAGTGCTAGATTTATTTCATTGGACCGTAATGTGGCACTGTGGAATATATGGATGTAGTTGTTGTTTGGCTTTTGTTATTTATTCTGTCTACTATATATTGATTGTGGGGTTGGTTGCTGCTCTCAGAGCTCTTACAAAGGTACGAGGGAAGAGGCCTTTTGTCCTGTCTCGCTCCTCTTACTCTGGCATTGGACGCTTCTCTGGAGTGTGGACAGGTGATGTCAGAAGTGACTGGGAGCAGCTGCGATTCTCCATCCCTGGTGAGGAGATGAGCTGTAATACAATAACAATCTTGTTTCAAAGTGGGTTTAGTTCTGTGGTAGTCTTTTTATGGACCTGCATATGGTTAAATATAACATCCAGTCCATTAATGAAAATAATTATTTTTCATCTTTTTTTTAAATGAAAAGAATTATTTGATATACAGTATTTCCATTGAGCTTTTGCTTTTGCTACCCCCCAGCTGTGCTGCAGTTTAGCCTGTTCGGGGTTCCTCTGGTGGGGGCGGACATCTGTGGGTTTGAAGGCAACACCACTGAGGAACTGTGTGGGCGATGGATGCAGCTTGGGGCCTTTTACCCATTTATGAGGAACCACAATGACAACTTCAATGCTGTGAGATCCAAACACTGTTTCTGTTGACTATATGTGTCTTTGTATTGATTCACTGAGTTAGTTCCACTTCTCATACTGTATGTGCTGTCACAGTATCTCCTCCCATTGTCTGTGTGTTTTTGTGTGTCTGTGCCCGTTAGCCTCAGGAGCCATATGTATTTGGGCAGGAGGCTCAGGCTGCCATGCGGAGTGCACTGAACCTTCGTTACTCCCTTCTCCCTTTCCTCTACACACTCTTTCATCATGCACACACCTCCGCTGACACTGTGGCCAGGCCTCTCTTCATGGAGTATGTTTCATCATTTCATGTTGTCCTCTCTGCTTCCCCTCATACTTTTCTTGCTCTCTACTTTTCCTACATGCTGTAAACAAAAATAATAAAGGGCATATTTGTGTATCCCTCCCTCCCTTTTAGGTTTCCCACTGACCCCAACTGTCAGACCATAGACCGGCAGTTCTTGTGGGGGAGTTCACTCCTCATTAGCCCAGTTTTGGAGCAAGGCTCAGTCAAGTTGACTGCCTACCTACCCTTTGGCATTTGGTACAACTTGCATAATGTGAGTGGCTCAATACAATTTTTTTATTTAATACTGTATACAGTATGTGCCGTAAGCCAAAGTATAACCAGATTTTGTTAACAGGTAAAGGCCAGCATGATTTTGTCTCCTGTGGTAACACATGATATTAGTATTAAGTGCTTTCCATGTGGGGTCTGCTCTACTGTCTTTTGCTCTCTAGGGTCAGCCTTTTTACAGTAAGGGTCAGTACCTGCTCCTGTCAGCCCCTCTGGACACTATCAACGTACATGTGAGGGAGGGACACATTATCCCACAGCAGGTACGTGTCTGTGCTGACCACACAATCCAAATGTAACATTCAGTAGGAGACAAAATGTAGTTCGTGAATAGGGTTGGGTTCAAAAAAGGTTTCGGATTCATTTAGATTTTCATTTAAAAGATCTGTTATATTTATTCATACAATCTTTAGATCAATCTTCTAATTTATGCCATTTTCATTATCCTCAGCACAAATCTCGCAAGACCCGACCACAATAGTCTTGCATGAGAGAGTCTGAAGATTTGTTCATTAATTTGTCATTTATGGTGTAGAACCAGAAATGCTTCCACACACACTTTTCAGAAGCGTTGGTGTTTTGCTCCCACAGCAAACCCGCTACTGGACAACTTGGTAAACTCTTCAAACTGTGTAATGCTCTTCTAGACAAGATATTTTTGACTTGGAAGAGATTTTTAAGCTTCATGGTTTGAATTATCATCTACAATTTTAGTGTGGAGTTGCACTGTGTGGCCATATTAAATTAGCATTAATAAAACTACTTACTACGGTCAATATAGTATTATGTTTTGTCTGATCTGTGTTTTTGATCCGTAAAGGATCCTGCTCTGACAACCACAGCCTCCCGCAGAAACCCCTTCTTCCTGACAGTGGCACTGTCAGCAGGTGGCCGGGCCTGGGGAGACTTGTTCTGGGACGATGGGGACAGTCTTGATACCTACAAAACGCAAGATTATTGTTATGTCATCTTCACTGCTGGACAGGTAGGGAAGAGATGAGTAATGGGAATTTGCTCATCAAAAATCTATAAGAGTATTTTGCACGTAAGCTCTGCTCTACTTGAGTCAAAAGTCAGTTTACTAACTTACTGACTTTGGTTCCAAATCAGTCTCAGGTTGTGAGTGATCCTCTGATGCTGAATGGGGCCCTGGATGAACTGGTGCTGGGAGGACTGCAGGTGTTTGGAGTGCCCTCACCTCCCCGCTATGTTTTGGCCAATGGGGAGAAAGTCAGTGATTTCATGTACCACAGCGACACCAAGGTGAATTCTCAGTGAAGACTTCCTTTGATAATTGTCCTTTACAGGAATATGATGTTTTTCTTTCGGGATGTGTGTGATTTGTCCTCTGTCATTTCTCTACACTAATAATGTCCTCTGTCTGTTCCTGGTTTATGAGGTATTTTTGTCTATTTCCACAGGTCTTGACAGTGACCAAGTTGACCTTGCCCATGGCAAAGGTTTTCACAGTCCAGTGGGCTCTCTGATGCAGCCAACATTGTCGTTAGATGGCCATTGGGAGCATTTGCACTATGCACAGCTGCTTTTCTTTTGCAGGCCGCATTTGCTCTGTCTTATATCCCTCTACAGCAGGTGTTGTGACAGTGTCACACCAACCACTGGATCAAGACAGTTCAATGACTTGTGAATTTATGCAATCTTATAACTATATATTTATAGTCCTTCACATTTTCTGAAATAGTGTTTCTGTGTTTTAGTTCCATTGTCAATAAAAACTGTCGAGAAAAAAAGTGCTCTAATTTGTTCGTATTTACTGATTTGCACAATTGCGCTATTTGTGTATCTATCAGATTGTTTTATATGTTTATTGTTCAGTGACTTAAACCTGTATGATGTTGCATCTGTATAGTAATTGATTCTTCAATTCTGAAGTATATCATATATTGGCTATATTTTTTATGTGCATTTTTTCAAAGGCCTTATTAATGACACTAAAGGTCCATAGCACATAATTTACATCAAGTATAATTATCAGAATTAAGATTAGTATACCACCTTTCACAGAAATAAAATGCACAGTGCTTCTCAAGAATAAACTTGAACAGATAAAATGCAAAAAACTAGTCTCGAGCTGCACAATCAAGTGGCTGGACATACACGAGGCTTATTACAAGAAGTGGGATAAGTGTAGCTTTCAAAATAAAAACATTTGCGATGCGTTCTTTAAAATTGCATTTTACTTTGAAAGGAATGGCCGGAAGGGTATGTGATGCTCTAAAAACAACTGCAGCGACGGGCGTATGGTGTCACTCTTGGAAAACGGGGGCAAACAGGGCTACGCTATCCCACACCTGAGCTAAATCCTTGATAAATAAGGAAACACGTCGCCGGTACGTGCTGCTCTGTCGCCACCCGCCCGGTGACATGGATGTCCGACTAGGGCTGTAGACTCCTGCAGCGGGGACTGAAGGTGAGAGCTCCGCTGTCTGGTCCCGTTTCTCTACACGGTGCCTGTTATTATTCATTTATTCCTGCTACTGGAACAGGTGTATGACTACACGCCTCTCTGGCGCGAGGGGCATCTGTCATGGTTATCTTCTTTAGCAGCTAGCGAAAACAAACTTTTAAGTTACAATTGGCGAGGGTTTCAGCCCCGACAGAGGCAGCTAAACTAAAATACTGATGGCTCACAAGTAAACACACTTCTTTAAAACAACCCACAGCAGCAAAATGGACCAACGCTGTCTTTTACCAGCATTTATCCGAGGTAAGAACTGGTCATTTTGCGATGTTTGGCTGTTGCAGTATGACTTATATGCTAGTTTGCTTAATTAAACGACTCCAGAGGTTTGACTAGATGTGCTTTTGCCATGTGACTGGATAATAAATCAGTCCTCGGGGTCAAATTGTGTTTTCGGTTTTTTTTCGTCATACCGAGATATTTCGACTGGCAGCGAGTCGAGTCATAGGCAAGCTGACCTGGCCGCTAGGGCTGTGTGATACTGCAAAATTTGGTATCGATCCAATACCAAGTAAATACAGTGCCAGTATTGGCGATACCGATACCAATACTTTTTACTACTACCACTTGTGTGTAGGGGAGAGCAATATCATAAATTATTAAGTGAATGCATCATCAATATGCACATTTGACAGAAAACTTGAATTTTCATGATTATTTCATTATTTTGTAAGTTTTTTCATTAATTAATCATGTTTATGATGATAATAAAACACAGGACAAAGTTTTCAGGCAAATAAAAATACTATTATTAAGTAACTCAGAAATATTGTTTTATTGAGCTTTTTCTCTCACTTACTAACTGACCTGCCTTGGAGAAAATCCTTTCTCAGGTCTGTTGCAATTACTGTCAGAAAAATAAAAATTCTTTATTAAGCAACTCAGAAATGTTTATAGAAAACTTAAAACTTAAATTTCCCTTTTGGGGTGGTAATCTGCATTTGCAATTAACAACATTGCAAACATTGCAGGTTGCAGTGGTTTGATTTACAGCTGTAAAAAACCTCCAAACAGCGCTCCTCTGTTTGCTCCTCCCCCAACAGGGGGTTGGCAGCTGAGTAAAGGGGAGGGGCTAATTGACCATGAGTGAAGTGAGAGAGGAGCGGTGTTGTACGGCCAGTCGGTCACTCTGTAAATGCCTGGAGTTGTACTTAAGAATAGATCTCATCACACAAGTATCGATCAATACCAACGTTAGTATCGATACTATCGATATTTTAGATCGATCCCCCCAGCCCTACTGGCCACCCTGCAAAGGTTAGGTTTAGGATAGGACTAGGACTAGGCGTTAACTGGTTAAGGTTGGAGATAAGGGCCGTTTCTCAATATCCATTCTTGTGCGTACTTGCGTACTCCCATACTTGTGAAAACGTCATCAGCCTCAGTCCAAGTGCTGTTCCAATTCTCAAGAAGGCGAACAGTGAGGATGGTTCTCAAACCCGTAAGTGTTCTCGCTCCGCCCATTTTTACCAAGTATGCATCGGAAGTGACTTAAGTGTACTTGGGATGGCCATGTATCCCAGAATACATTTCGGCGGAGCATAGCAGCAGATAATAGAAATATAAATCTGAAATAAATATTTTTCTGTGTCCCGGAACGCAGTTTTAACATCATTTGAGGCGAGAAATTAGTCATTTTGTCTTTAAGTTACTTACAAAATAACACGTCAACAACAAATCTATGGATCACACCAAGCATCTAATGACAGCGACGTCTGAGCCAGCAGATCATTTCATCAGGACAGGCTGAGGTAACGCTGCTCTGTGCCAGGCACAGTGAGTGCCGAGGGTCCGCAGAGGCGGAGCTGATCACCTCCGACAAACATCGCTGCCAAACTATAAATACGTCAGATCTTAATACATAAACCACATGTTTGAATTCTAAATGACTAATTTCTCGCCTCAAATGATGTTGAAACTTTGTTCCGGGACACAAAAGAAATATTAATTTCAGATTTATATTTCTATTATCTGCTACTATGCTCCACTGAAATGTATTCTGGGATACATGGCCATCCCAAGTACACTTAAGTCACCTCCGATGCATACTTGGTAAAAATGGGCGGAGCGAGAACACTTCCGCTGTTCGCTTACTTGAGAATTGGAACAGCACTTGGACTGAGGCTGATGACGTTTTCAAGTAGGGGAGTACACAAGTACGCACAAGTACTCCCAAGTATGGATATTGAGAAACAGCCAAAGTCAAAGTCAGCTTTATTGTCAATTCTTCACATGTACCAGACATACAAAGAATCGAGAGGACATTTCTCATTCGCCCACGGTGAAAACTGGGTCTCAAATGTACAATTACTTGTAGCCTGCCACAGTTCTAAATAAATAAAAACCAATAACCTGTCTACTTCTGTGAATAAACATTCCTCCTCAACCATACAAGTCCTCCAATGACAAACTATTATCTGGACCCTGGAGTAAAACACTTAACACAAATTATCTTTCTGAGTTCAAATACCATGATCATTTGCAAAGTAGGAAGCCAGTAGGAAGGATCTCTTACCCTGTTATGGACATTTAGTACAGTTTCTAAATAAAGCTTAACGCTATAATTAAACCCTTAACCAACATCTAGATTTATCCTTTGGCTTAATCTGGGATGTTTTACAGTATGGGCAAGTATGAATGAACAAAACACTTGAATGACCACACAGTCTTTTCTAAACTTTTATTGCTGACATGGGATTGAAACAGTGTCAGTGCTTCAGTCGTGCTCTTGAGAGGTTGTTATGGCTTCAGTTGTCCACCAGATGTCAGCACCACTGAAGCGTTGAAGCTTTGTTGCAAGATTTGACACTTGTTACAATGTCATTTATCAACAGTTTTGTTCTTTAGATAAAAGCTACCATGGACACTTTGATGTCTTTGATGGCTTTGATAGATAAAGGAATTGGAAGATGTGTACTGAAAATGATCTAGCAGTTGGATGGATGTGTCCGTTTTTAGAAGCTGTATTTTAAGTGTTGGTGCAACAAGGGAATATTTCTATGTGACGCTGATCCTCGAGTAGCTTGGATACATATAGATGGAAATGTAACTTGGATGTACGGTAAGTGGAAATAAATGTGCAAACCCTTCACACAACTAGGGTGGCCATACGTCCGGATTTAGGCCGGACAGTCCGGAATATAAATGCCTTGTCCGGCGTCTGGCGCAGCCTCAAGCCGGACGCTTATTTGTCCTCCTTTTTGGAGTTGCACCTGAATGCAACGCTGCATGTCCAATGGTGTAAGACTTTCGTTTAAAAAAAAAAAAAAAAGATTGGTTAAAAATTATTGGCTAAAAGCGGTGTCACTCAATTCTCTGATTTCTCATTGGTTGAAAATGTAAACAAGCTGCCCCCTGTTCCCATGTGCTAGCTGTGTCACTCATGTGTTAACTGAATGTTAACATGCCGAAAAGACGGACCTCATTTAAACACAACAACTAGCACTGTCTGCTTCAACGCTTGAGACAGCGAGACTCACGGAGCCGCGAGCGCAGTGCATGCTGGGTGTTGTTGTCGTTCATCTACATGAGCCAAAATTAAATTTTTTGGCCAAGAAGGCACTTGCTTCAAATATTATTTCACATTTCTGCTACATAGATAACACATAATATAAACTCATCTTTCCAATGGGGAAGTATGCCTTTAAGAAGCTGAAACAATCAGAAATCTTGTTTTAATAATGAAAAAAGCTTCAAACCAATTAGTTTAGCGAGTGATTTAATAATCGATAAATAGAGTAATTGTTTCAGCTCTAGATTTGACTGTACATTACTGAATAATAGATAATGCTGTACAGAAATGTCGAAGATTCAGTATGTTTAAGGTTTTTAGAAATTGTGTCACCATTACTGATTTTGACCAGCAGAGAGCACTGTTTAGTTTGTTTTGTAGGGATCCTTAATATGTTAACATCAACATACACTGCATGTTCTAACAATAAATAATGGATATTTATATTTGTGAACCAAAAAGGAGAAAAAATGAACTAAATCTATCTGTGGTTTCAGTTTGAAATTTCAATCATCATATAACTAAACATTTTCTTTTACAGGTGGACGTTGACAAGTAAATTAATGTTGATGTGATGAAAGGAGAAAGGAAACGATGGGTGAGTGGATTGTCAAGATTTTTGTTTTTTTTGTAATTTAATGTGAACTGATCTCTTTTAAAAAAGTAACATTTACTGTAAATATGCACCAGCACAGCATACAAAATTTATACATGGAGCATTTCAGCAACTTTTAGCTCACTTGATGTCATTTGTAACAGACCACAAAAAATAAAAACATGTCAACAGCTGAAATAGTGTTAGGGCCAATGGAAAGAGATGAGTTAACCTGTCTACTTCTGTGAATAAACATTCCTCCTCAACCATACAAGTCCTCCAATGACAAACTATTATCTGGACACTGGAGTAAAACACTTAACACAAATTATCTTTCTGAGTTCAAATACCATGATCATTTGCAAAGTAGGAAGCCAGTAGGAAGGATCTCTTACCCTGTTATGGACATTTAGTACAGTTTCTAAATAAAGCTTAACGCTATAATTAAACCCTTAACCAACATCTAGATTTATCCTTTGGCTTAATCTGGGATGTTTTACAGTATGGGCAAGTATGAAGGAACAAAACACTTGAATAAACACACAGTCTTTTCTAAACTTTTATTGCTGACATGGGATTGAAACAGTGTCAGTGCTTCAGTCGTGCTCTTGAGAGGTTGTTATGGCTTCAGTTGTCCACCAGATGTCACCACCACTGAAGCGTTGAAGCTTTGTTGCAAGATTGGACACTTGTTACAATGTAATTTATCAACAGTTTTGTTCTTTAGATAAAAGCTACCATGGACGCTTTGATGTCTTTGACGGCTAAGATAGATAAAGGAATTGGAAGATGTGTACTGAAAAGCTGTATTTTAAGTGTTGGTGCAACAAGGGAATATTTCTATGTGACGCTGATCCTCGAGTAGCTTGGATACATATAGATGTAAATGAAACTTGGATGTACGGTAAGTGGAAATAAATGTGCAAACCCTTCACACAACTCTATCTCGCCTTTGTGATTGATGAATTACAACAGTACCTACGAGTAAAGTGGCCATACGTCCGGATTTAGACCGGACAGACCGGAATTTAAATGCCTTGTCTGGCGTCCGGCGCAGCCTCAAGCCGGACACTTATTTGTCCTCCTTTTTTGGAGTTGCACCTGAACGCAACGCTGCATGTCGTCAAATGGTGTAAGACTTTAGTTTAAAAAAAAAAGATTGGTTAAAAATGATTGGCTAAAAGCGGTGTCACTCAATTCTCTGATTTGGAAATGTAAACAAGCCGCCCCCTTTTCCCATGTGCTAGCTGTGTCACTCGTGTGTTTAACATGCCGAAAAGACGGACCTCATTTAAACAACTAGCACTGTCTGCTTCAACGCTTGAGACAGCGAGACTCTCACGGGGCAGCGAGCGCAGTGCATGATGGGAGTTGTTGTCGTTCATCTACATGAGCCAAAATTTAATTTCTCGGCCAAGAAGGCACTTGCTTCAAATATTATTTCACATTTCTGCTACATAGATAGCCCAGTTTTAATATAAACTCATCTTTCCACATACACTGCATGTTCTAACAATAAATAATGGATATTTATATTTGCCTCTATCAGATTTTATTAAGGAATGTATGTGTGTGAACCAAAAAGGAGAAAAAATGAACAAAATCTATCTGTGGTTTCAGTTTGAAAATTCAATCATCATATAACTAAACATTTTCTTTTACAGGTGGTCGTTGACAAGTAAATTAATGTTGTTGATGTGATGAAAGGAGAAAGGACATGATGGGTGAGTGGATTTTCAAGATTTTTTTTGTTTTTTTTTTGTAATTTAATGTGAACTGATCTCTTTTAAAAAGGTAACATTTACTGTAAATGTGCACCAGCACAGCATACAACATTTATACATGGAGCATTTCAACAACTTTTAGCTCACTTGATGTCATTTGTTACAGACCACAACAAATAAAATAATAATAATGTCAACAGCTTAAATAGTGTTAGGGCCAATGGAAAGAGATGAGTTTTAAGAAAAGACAGAAGAGAGGCCTGTCTAATGTGCACAGGTTTATGGGCCTCACCAGCAAATACATGGTCCCCTCTAAGGTCCCCTCTAAAAATGAACTATTGCCTCGCTTTAAATAATCCACTTTTATTCAATGTCTTTATATTGGCAAATGAAAGACATGTTTTTAAATGTGGAGAACATCATCTCTGATTCTGTCATTTATGAATAAACCAACATCTATTTTTCCCTCATCCAGCTGACAATCTTATGCAGTCACCCGAGAACTGGACTGAATCTCAAGTGAGCACCTGGCTACGAACACTTTGTGTGAAAGAACAATACATAAAGAAGCTCTTTGAAGAAGAAGTAAATGGACTAGTCCTTCTTACACTTGATGAGGACTCCTTGATGACAAAGATTGGCATGAAATTTGGGCCTACTCATATGATTATCCAAAAAAGAAACGAGCTCTTCAATTCCAAGCAAAACAGTCAGCAGAATGCAAAGCCTACCCGTTCTAAAAAAACTAAGCTGCAGCAGAAAAACAATTCAAAATCACTTCATTGTCTTGCTTCAAGTGAAGTTCCTTCTGGACAGGTACATGCAAGAGATAAGTGTGCCTCAGAAGAAAGTCAAACCCCCCAACAACCGTGCATATTGACTTCAAAGGAAAACTGCAAACCACGGCCATTTGATCAAGAAGGCATTGATTTGATATACGTAAAGCACAGAGTTCTGCAACCAGAATCGGGAGCTTTTGATTTGATCTCTCCCTGCCATGAATTCAAATCTTTTGCTATAGCTGCTGAATTGGATCGCACAAGACTGCAAGCTAAGTTTGCCAAAGAGGTTCTAAAATTTGCAACTGGTTGTATGAATATCCGATCAAACGGCACAATACATTTCGGTGTGATGGACAGCAAGGAGGATACAGGATATGTGCATGGTGAGGTAGTTGGCATCCCAGTAAAAGACAAAGACATTTATGTGGATGCTTTGGACGACATTGAAAAGTGTTTCTCAACTGACAAAGAGCATGCGCGCCATTGTGTGCGCCCACCAAGGTTCATTGAGGTTATGGATCGAGAAAGTACAGCAAAAAACTATGTGGTGGAGGTTGACATTGTGCCTTCAGTCTACATTCTTAAGGGCAAGGTTCATGCAGTTCTTTTGCCAAACTTCAATGAGGCAGCAAACAAAGTACAATATGAGAAAAAAGCAATTCTGCGAAGGGTAGGTTCCAAAACAGAACCAGTGAGTGACAGTGATTTAAGTGATTTCTTTCAGAGAGTCAAAGAACGGGATGCTCAAAGAGAAGAGGCAGAGAAAACTCTAGTACTCAGTACTCCATTCTGCCAAGACCTTGGGAGGAAACTCACAATGCTAATAACTAGTGGGAAGAAGTTCATTGAAAATGATAAATGGTTCATATTCATTACAAACAAATTCAAACCTGATGACCTTTCTAACATTGAGTGGCTGCTTAATATGAAGATCTTATCTGTGTTTGATTTTGACCCAGACTCAAAGATATCAGGCCTTTGCAGCAAATACCTTGAGCATCATGCTGCAAACATGCATTCTCTGCAGAGCTATAGCAAATCCAGTGACCGAAGCATCAAAGGATTCACAGAAAAATTGCACCTGTTTGAACAAACTAGCTGGCTGTTCTGCAATGGCCGTTCTGGCTTTAAAGCAAATGAAACTCCATGTGATGAAATGACTTGGATCAAGACAAGAATGACCCTTTTAATGGTGTATGTGTCTTTGATTTGTAAACATATCTTGCCAAAAGGGTCATTACAGGTCATTTTTCTTCTCACTTCACCAGTAGAGAAACCTCTCTTGCACACCTTTTATGGGTTTTTCACGGAAATGCAAGGCCACACAGACATCATCTGCATCTGTGAATCAGAAACAAACTTCCAGAGGTGGCAAAGTTTTGCAGAGGAGATATGTGGAACAGAAACTGTGAACAATTTCAGTGTAGTTGGGATGAAAATGAGTCACATTAATGCAACTATGCAAATGATACAACCAGTAAAAGCCTGTGCTAAAAAACACTTGCCAGTCTTTGTGAAAGGGACATGTCTTCTTGAAACAAACAGAGAGGAACATATGGCTTCTCTGGAAATACTGACAGTCGCTAAAAAACACTTGCCAGTCTTTGTGAAAGGGACATGTCTTCTTGAAACAAACAGAGAGGAACATATGGCTTCTCTGGAAATACTGACAGTCAACCATTGTGATGACACAAGCAAAGACTTCATTAATGAGGAGAAGGCAAATATTGAACAGCAGTTTTACCGTGGTGGTAGAGTGACATGGATGAACTTTTGGCTCGCTGAGCACAAGTATGTTGGAGAGGTAATAGAACGAGATGCTTATCAGGATGTCTCCAAGCTCCTCATGGATGTTTTGAAATGTAACGTAGATCAGACCCCAGTTACTTCTATAAACATCTACCATCACCCAGGAAGTGGTGGAAGTACCGTGGCAAGGCAGGTGTTGTGGCAGATCAGGAAAGAACTAAGATGTGCAGTTGTGAAGCCTTCATACTCAGTTACTGATGTTACACAACATGCAGTTGATCTAAGAGAATATGAAGAAAAAGATCCACAAAGGTGTCTTCCAGTGTTGCTCCTAATTGAAGACTCTGACAAAGACTACCTTGATGATCTAAAAAATGAGCTACAGGTTGCAATCAGAAACAGACAAATCCAGCATGAAACACTATGTTTCATTTTGTTGAGCTGTAGGCGATCCCATGATCCAGAGAGTAGATGCAAAGAGTCTGCTTTACAGAATGTATCTGTCACTCACAAACTGTCTCCTCAAGAGAAGAAGAAGTTTGCTGGAAAACGACAGTTGCTTGAAAAACAGTATGAGCATCAGTTCATCTCGACATTTGTTTTGATGAGTGAAGGGTTTCATAATGATTCTGTGCAAAACGTTGTGACACATTTGCTTCAAGGCATTGACCTTCAGTCTACTGCCACTCTCCTCATTCAGTACGTAGCACTGCTGAACACTTATGTCTATAACTCTTTCATCTCTCAGTCCCACTGTGAAGCTTTGCTAACCTTACAAGTGCACATGGAAAGGTTTCGACGGCAAGAGTTTGCAAGATCACTCGGTGAACAGGCTGAACTTGTCTTCTTGCATCTTAGAGATGACAAGACCAACATTAAATCCATCAGAATAATTCACCCACTCGTTGCAAAGGAAATTCTGCAACAACTCCTTGGAAGCCAACAGACCCACAGCAGTTTGGCAAAGAAATTGCTCTGTGACGATGTGCTTTTTGAGCACAGATTTGGAAAGGAAGAATATCGGTCATTTTTGAGAGCACTTTTCATCAGGAGATCCAGAATAAGCAGAGGAGATGAATGTGATACTTTATTCTCTCCTCTGATTGAACATGTGCAAGAAAAGGAGGGAGGCCCTGACAAAGCAATAGAGTTACTCAAGGAAGCTTTTGAACGTTTTCATAAAGATCCATTCGTTGCCCAACAACTTGCTCGTCTTCTTCATACTCATGAAAAGTTTGAAGAGGCAACATACTGGGCAGAGACTGCAGCTAAACAGCTTCCCAACAACTCGTACATACTTGCCACAAAAGGGCAAATGTACAGAAGATGGTTCCAATTCAAATGGAAAGCCATTGAAAACGGCTGTGCACCAATCACAGCCCAAAACACAGCTGATGCTGTGGAAACTGCACTGAATGCCCTGCAGTGTTTTCAAGAATGTGAGAGAGCAGCTGATGCAGACATGGAAAATGTAAACAGTTCAGGATATTTTTCTGAAGTTGAAGTTGGAATCAGCCTGCTCAAATTTATCTTTTCATTACAAGAGTTTGCAAAAGGAGCTAAAGGCCATTCAAAGTGTAGAGAGTATCTGTTAACAGATTACATACCAGAACATGTCTTAGATGCCTGGGAACCATTTCATGGTCGTTTGAAAAAGCTTCACAAGACATTGATTGATTCCTTGGAATGGATTTCAGAGGACCTCAGTTTCTTCCAGACAGATATAGGTGAAGATGAAGAAGAGATTCCTGAAAGTCCTGAAGAGAAGATAAGCCATCCACTGAAGTGGTTGACCAAAATATCTTCTGAGTATGGGAAGTACTTCAGTGAAGTTTCCTCTGCAGAAATTCGTCAACCAGGGAAATCAATCTCTACCAATCTCACTCCTTCTCAAAAACGCATGATCATCTATCAACTTGGTGGGGGTAACATAACTTCCATCTTGTCCAAACTAACTGAACAGAGGGATGCCGTGCGTATTTTAGAGACCATCGTTTCTCTTTACCCCAGCAGTCCACGAAAGGCAAAACTTGACCAGAGGGATATTGTGAACTACATTGTGACCCACATTACCCTGAACTGCTTGTCACCACAGGCTTCAAAGGTTGCTCCTTTTAAAGATCTACAAGCCCTCTGTCATCAGTTCCCAGGTGATAAAAAGAAATGTTTGCCAGGTGCCCTGTTCCTGCTTACCTTACTATTCTGGCCAGAGGATAAGGACACAAACCATGAGAGAGAAAACAAATATGAAATTGTCCAGTCAGCTGTGGAGCACATGGAAAAATGCTACTGTACCAAGAGGAAGGACATTCCTCAAAGAAAGAGAAGGCTTTACACCCATTTTCTTCTGGGACATGGAAATGGATTGGATAAATTTGTCCACAAGAGAAAGTTTTACAGCGTCACAAAGGTGTTCTCGGTCTCTGAAAAACGCCTGAAGTGGTTTAGTGGTGAAGCATGGGAGAAGCCTGAGATTGCTGAAAAGTTAAAACGCGTTTCTGGTTGGACTGAAGATGGAGTGGTTTACCTCGAGGGCCCTCAGAAAAAGAAATTCAGCATATTGCCTCTTAACATGCATTCAGTGCCACGCAGCAATAAAAACTTCACATTCTATCTGGGTTTCACCTTCAGGGGCCCTGTTGCCTACAACATTACTGTAAAGGAATAGTTCATCTTTGAACAGTGGACCTGACATTGTTGATGCACCGGCTTTGTATCCACTATGGCTGAACATTTAATCGTAATTTCATCCTAATCGCAATACAGCCTGTAAATGAAAACTTTGAAGCACATGGTATGATATCAGTAACGCATTGTTACTTCAGTGAAGTATTGATTTTGGTGGCTTTGTCTGTCTGTGTGTGTGTGTGTGCTTCCGCACTTGCTTGCAATTTAAGCAACAGAGGCAGGTTAGAATAACCTTTTTAGAATTTTAACCCTGACATGGATTTGAACATGCATCTCTCTGATCTTGATTTTTGGAAATTACCGTTTTCGCAGCCTTTTGACAAAAAGCCCTGTCTGTCACTGCTCCAGGTAAATAAGTTACTTACCTGCTTTTAATTAGAGTTAAATTTTAGCTCTGCACTGAGCTGTTTTGTAGCTAATCGCAAGCGACCAGCTAGTTCAGGTAAAGCCAGCTCCTGAAGTGAGTCACTGAATAGTACTTGGTCATTAATAAAATGAGCAAAACAGCAAGTGTGGATGATTATGTAACCCATATAATCATCACAGCCTTTGTGCCACCAACAGCTTAGTTTACGATTGACTAGTGTGTGTGTGCAGAGCTAAACTTCAGTGCTCACTGACCTGCCATTGTATCTGTGGTGATAGCAGAATGGCTCTGTTGTCTAACTTTGCAGTAGCTGCTCTTGTCCTCATTGCATTTGCTTTGTCAAATTGTGTCTACATGAACCACTTGTCTGATCGTGAAACCAAACTGGTCAGGTGTGTCCATGCCGAGCCAAACAAGAGCATAGCATATGAGAGGCTTGCCATTGCTAATCCAACTGAAACGCACAATAAACCCGTGATTTCAAGTGAGAGTCACCCTTAAAAGTTTCAAAGAGACTACTAATTATAGAGATGACAAATGCACCATGGCCCCACAAAGTCTGTTTGACTGTGCCAGGGACAGGGTTCTCAGCAAGAGACAGTGTGAGGAGAGGGGTTGCTGTTATGCCCCTCTGGCCAACTCTGTTGGACCACCTTGGTGCTTCTACCCCAGTTTGTACCCTGGCTACAAACTGGGTCCCTTGACTCCTTCAAAGCGAGGCCTGGCTGCCACTCTGACTCGTGCCAAGCCCTCATACCTGCCTAGAGACGTCTCTACACTAAGACTGGAAATCATTGAGGAGACCACAGGCTGCTTGCACCTCATTGTGAGTGTCCAATACTATGTTGATGGTTTTTTTTTTCTCTGCTGCAAACATTCAAATAGATGTGATGAGTAAAGTACACGTTCCTGTATTTTGTATATTCAGCCCCTGCAATCTACTTTGACTTCATGTGACAAAACTGAACGGATACATTCACCCTCAAGCTGAAGGACCCGTCCTCTCAGCGATATGAGGTCAAGCTCGCAGCTGATGATCCCAAGAGCAGAGCAGATAACTCCGATGTCCTTTACACCACCGAGTACCAGTCTGACCCATTTGGTTTCATAGTGCGACATAAATCCAATGGACGCACGATGTGAGTACATTTCAGTTTTCATCTACATCACATCACATCACATGTACTCACAGCTTGTTGCTCCAAATGCTCCTCAAAGACTGTCTCCATATTGTAATTTTAGTACCTTTGACGTATCTTGTAACATGTTGCGGCCTCATTTGTAGCTTTATAAAACTACATTTGTGTGTTTTATTGTATGTGTATGTTTTATATTTATATTGAGGCAACATAACCTACATATGTAACAGTAAATAGATATTTCTTTTTACACGTTGTTTATTCTCTGTATGTCTTTCCCTCCTTTTTTAGTATAAACACCACTGTGGGACCTCTGCTTTTTGCTGACCAGTAATTGCAGTTGTCCACCACACTAGCCTCTTCCCTTGTGTCTGGCCTTGGGGAACATTACACCTTCCTCCTCCTAGACCTTAACTGGACTTCTCTTACTCTCTGGAACAGAGACATGGCACCTCATGTGAGTCTGTTGTAGAGAACACACAAGCCCCGAGTTGTGGGAGAACTCAAGCAGTCACAATATATACTGTATCAAAAGTGTCAAGAGAAAATAAACATACATTTGTGAATACTATAACTATTGGCAAATTCAGGAACGTTTAACATACATCCAGTCCCTGAAACCCAAATAGAGCAACATTTTTAATAATCTGAAAGGGAAAAAAAAAAAATAGAAATCTTAATCCCTGGTCTAACATGTCAATGTTCTAAATAGCTACCACTTGATGCCACACATGAAATAGTGTGTAACACACTTTTAAACTAAGTTTAATATTTTTGTTGTTTTATACTGTTCCCCCTGTTGTGTATTCATGTTGTTGACAGTGTGTTTCTTTGCAGGCTCATGCTAACCTATATGGCTCCCACCCATTCTACATTGTACAGGAGGCTGATGGATTAGCACATGGAGTTTTCCTTCTCAGCACCAATGCAATTGGTACAGAACTATTGCTTCAATAAGATTTTACACTGAATATTTTTTCCTATCATATACAAACTGTTACTGAATGCCTTAATGTGTCTCCACAGGTGACGCTTCAGCCGACTCCTGCTCTCACCTGGGTGTCAACTGGAAGAATTCTGGACCTATACTTTTTTTTAGGTCCTGACCCTCAAAGTGTTATACGACAGTACCTTCAGGTCATTGGTAAGGTACATCTTTCTAGTGTTGACACTGGATACTACAGCTCCTTGTGTATATACCATACGAAAAATATTGTTTTAACAGAGAAAATGATATAGGAGTCCAGAAGCACACCTATAAAGAGTGAGTTAGATTCATTAATGTGTTCAGTATATCTTATTTATCCTAAGGCCGTCCCATGATGCCCCCCTATTGGTCCCTGGGATTTCATCTTTGCCGCTGGGGTTACACCACCACTAATACAACCCGCAAGATTGCACAACGCATGCACAATGCCAACCTTCCATTGGTAAATGACATTAACAAGATCATTTACAATCTATTTTTGTCACTATCAGGATGTGCAGTGGAATGATTTGGATTACGCAGACAAGCGAAGGATTTTCACTTTTGATCCCTGGCGATTTGGTGACCTCCCAGAGATGGTGGAAGAATTCCATAGGAGAGGCATGAAGTACATCCTTATTCTGGTGCAATGTGTTTGAATGTCTTAGACCTCAACCTGAAGATTCAGATCCAACCATGAGTAAATGTTTCTGCGTAAGAAGCGTCCCGAGTCCCCTGTTGTTCACCCTGATGACCCACAACTGTCGTCCCAGGTACAACACCAACCACATCCTAAAATATGCGGACGACACAACAGTTGTGGGCCTCATTCAGGACAACAACGAACTGGCCTACAGAGAGGAAGTGCGACATCTGGTGGACTGGTGCAGGGTGAACAACCTGCTCCTGAATGTTGACAAGACAAAAGAGATCATCGTCGACTTCAGAAGATCCCGTCCCAGCCATACACCACTTCTCATCAATGGCACAGCGGTGGAGGTCGTCAGCAGTACCAAGTTCCTGGGAGTTCACATCACAGACAACCTCAGCTGGACACTTCACACCACCTCCCTGGTGAAGAAAGCCCAGCAGCGCCTACACTTCCTGCGACAGATGAGAAGGGTGTCTCTCCCCCCTCCCATCCTCTCCACCTTCTACAGAGGGACCATCGAGAGCCTGCTGACCAGTGGCATCTCCGTCTGGTCTGGGAGCTGCAAGGCCTCCGACTGGAAGTCTCTGCAGAGGGTGGTGAGAACAGCGGAGAAGATCATTGGGACACCACTCCCACCCATCAAAGACATTGCACACAGGCGCTGTCTAACCAGGGCTCACCAGATCCTCACTGATCACACCCACCCCCACCATGGACTGTTCTCCCTGCTGGCGTCTGGCAGGAGGTTCCGCAGCATCCGCTGCAGAACAAACAGACACAAAAATAGTTACTTTCCGCTGGCCATCAGACTACTGAATTCCAAATAACACCCCCACCCCCCCGACACGATATGTGCAATATTTAACTGTTATTTGTTCTGCTGCTTATAGATTTCATTCCTGTTTTTGTTGTTTTTTTCTGCACTACTTTTATATATATTTATATACAAAAACACTTATTTATTTCTTTTACTAATCACAGTACATAATAATCTACCTCAATTCAATGCTTTTTGTTGGTTTTTTATCTGCTTGCCAAGCAACGTAATTTCGTCGCCAGTTTTCACTGCTGTGTTTTCTGTGCAATGACAATAGAAGGAAGTCTAAGCTGTTTAACTGAAAATAAGCAATTATGTGACAATGTATTTCCAGTAGATGGCAGCAAAAGCCTCTCAGCTTCTGACTGCTGTGCTCTGCTGGTTTCTGCCCCAGGACCCAGGGATCAGTAGCACTAGCCCCACTGGAACTTACCCTCCCTTTGATGATGGCCTGAAACGAGACGTCTTCGTTAAAAATGTCACAGGACACATTTTGATCGGGAAGGTAAGACCCCTTTTTTATATGTTGTTCCGCCTGTGTGATATGCATAGCATGTGTTTTACTGTTGACCTGTGTCCAGTTGGTTGGCAAACACATTCTTGTATGGTGTTCCAGGTTTGGCCTGGCCCTACAGCCTTCCCTGACTTCACCAACCCAGAGACCAGACAGTGGTGGGAAGACTGCATCAGAGATTTTTATTCTAAAGTGCCTGTGGATGGACTGTGGATTGTGAGTGTGTACAGACACACAGTGCACATGTTATTTAGACACCAATGATATGATTAAAACATAAGATGTCAAGAATGTGTGAAATCAGGTTGTCAGTTCTGGAATATTCTTAGTGGTTGTGCGTTTAGTTTGCTTTGCACCTAATTTATATTTTGTTTATCTCCAATGCTCCATCCAGGATATGAATGAACCAGCCAATTTTGTCCAGGGCTCAATGGAGGGCTGTCCTCACACTGATCTTGAAGACCCGCCTTACACACCTAGTTAGTGTTTTAGTGTCACAAGTTATCAGCATGTGAAATCATAAAAAAACAATATTTTGTTTACATATGCTGTCAGTTGTGTTAACGTTAAAGGTCCAGTGTGTAACATTTAGCAGAGTTTATTAGCTGAAATCAAATACACTCTCCATAAGTATGTTTTTATAAGTTACTAACCAATAAATTATATAACACATTTAGAATCAGTCCTTTACATGTACAGAGGGCCATTGCTTTACAGGGGTCTCCAACTTGCTTTGCAATGTTTTGACAGCAAACACTGTACTTTGTAGTCCCCATTAGATTAAACATTCTTACATACTGGACCTTTCAAAGTACATGCAGTACACAAATGCTCTGCAGATACATACCTGTTTCTTTGTTCTGAATGTTGCTTCAAATCATTGTCTCTGTGTTCCTGAATCTCATACAAACAGGAGTAGTCGGAGGAGAGTTGAACTCGGAAACTCTCTGCATGTCAGCTCAGCAGAGGAAATCCACTCACTACAACCTGCACAATATGTACGGACTGACAGAAGCATATGCCACAAACAGGTTCGAACCATGTTTACAGATTGAGTTCTTTAGGTGGTATGTTAGCAGATTAAGTCATAAGTAAGTATGGATGTAGTTGTTGTTTGTCTTTTGTTATTTATTCCGTCTACTATATATTGATTGTGGGGTTGGTCGCTGCTCTCAGAGCTCTTACAAAGGTACGAGGGAAGAGGCCTTTTGTCCTGTCTCGCTCCTCTTACTCTGGCATCGGATGCTTCTCTGGAGTGTGGACAGGTGATGTCAGGAGTGACTGGGAGCAGCTGCTATTCTCCATCACTGGTGAGGAGATGAGCTGTAGTTTCCAAAACGTCCACAGCCTGAAATACTATAACAATCTTGCTTCAAAGTGGGTTTAGTTCTGTGGTAGTCTTTTTATGGACCTGCATATGGTTAAATGAAACATCCAGTCCATCAATGAAAGCATCTTTTTTTTTAAATGAAAAGAATTATTTGATATACAGTATTTCCACTGAGCTTTTGCTTTCGCTACCCCCCAGCTGTGCTGCAGTTTAGCCTGTTCGGGGTTCCTCTGGTGGGGGCAGACATCTGTGGATTTGAAGGCAACACCACTGAGGAACAGTGTGTACGATGGATGCAGCTTGGGGCCTTTTACCGTTTATAAGGAACCACAATGACAACTTCAATGCTGTGAGATCCAAACACTGTTTCTGTTGACTATATGTGTCTTTGTATTGATTCACTGAGTTAGTTCCACTTCTCATACTGTATGTGCTGTCACAGGGGTGGGGTTATGATAGAGGTGAGGTCTGCCCTGCATGTTTAAAGCGAGTCCCTCTGTGTCATGTATCATGAGTAGTGGTTATAGTATCTCCTCCCATTGTCTGTGTGTTTTTGTGTGTCTGTGCCCGTTAGCCTCAGGAGCCATATGTATTTGGGCAGGAGGCTCAGGCTGCCATGCAGAATGCATTGAACCTCTCAAACACCCGTTCTTCTGGAGCCTTGAGAAGGAGCTGCAGTTCTTTCAGGTACCTTCTTTCAGGTCTTTTTTTCTTTTTTCTTTTTTAAATGTATCTGACAGTGTCCCTGCCAAAATGTGTTTTAAACCATATCCAATAATCTTCTGCATAAATGCATCTTATTTCAATTTAATCAGGACTGTCTGTTTTGAGCTGTATAAAGAGCTGATTCTTCAGATCCTTGTCTGCAAATGTTTGTAACCTCATTGTTAGGAGCTGACTTAGTCCATACGGTCAAATATGACCCTACATAACTTCAATACTTTTTCAATTGTTTCAAGACTATGTGACTATGTTTTGTTTAATAACAGCATTTAATATGAGATTAAGACTATAGGCTGCCTGTTCAGCTGATCAGGTGAAATTCACACTCTGTGTCTTTGTGTTTGCTTGCAGGATGTAAGTGACAGAATAGAAAAAGAACCACTGGACAGAGGAGGGAGGGCTGTTGTCAAGGGGGACTGGAGAGAGCACATCACAGTACCACTGCAGACAGGTATGAGACTATGGAGGATGGTAAATGGCAAATCTATACATAAGCCAATACAGAAATAAATGAATAAATAAATACAGATTTTACACTCAGTCTAAAGCAGGGTTGGTTAAAGGCGTGTGATGATTCAGTTTTCAGCAGGCAGATGTAGATGTATGGATGAATCCTTCAGCTTTCCACAACCGTGTCATTGCTGCCAAGTGCACTAAATTAAACTGTAAAAATGTTCATTGAGTGATCAGAATAATCGGTTGTCAGTAACAAACTCACACTCGTGTGCGGGAGGAACCAGCGCATCGCTAGTGGAGACGCTCTGTATGTTCCTGCTGCAAGAGGAATGCACTGACCAACTGAGGAGTGAGAGAGTTCCTGTTGCAGGCGTGAACCTCGGAGCAGACGGGGCCTTTACATTTTCATGCTCCATGATGTAAACACCCTGCAACAATCAACCAGCAAAGCTGGAAACTGATCAAAACAATTATAACATGAAACTTAAATCTCTCAAATGAGGAACAGAAGTAGTCAAACTGAATCGTCACACACCTGTAACAATCCTGCTTTACTGACCCCCAGACCCTCCTACCTCATTAGCGTACAACACGGAAATACCAAAATAAATCAGTGTGGAAATGCATAAACAAATACATGAATAAATATACTATTTTATTTGTTTCTCTATTTATTTATTTAGAGACGTGTCTTTCTTTCGTATGAAACTGTCATCAAAACCTACACATGCATACATACAACACACAAATACAAGCATCAGGAGCCACCTGGTGGAAAGTAGTCTTATAGTCTCAAATGAGGAACAAGGTAAAGGTTTATTTTTGTACCTATCATGAATTGACAAAATATCGTAGCTATGATAAACTATGTATTATTATTGTACAATAGCTGCGAAAGTTGTTATTCCTGTGTGATTTAACATGTAATCTTCCCTGACAGAAACACCATT
This sequence comes from Solea solea, assembly GCF_958295425.1. Lineage (NCBI taxonomy): Eukaryota > Metazoa > Chordata > Actinopteri > Pleuronectiformes > Soleidae > Solea > Solea solea. Next base: position 15,879,313 of record NC_081149.1, read on the forward strand.
ACCGAGAGTTGCCTGCTGAGGTACAGGAGACCTTGGGCTCTATCCCAGATGACTTTGTTTCCTACTTCACTTCCCGTTTCCCCCACCTGCTGATGCACACGTATCTTGCCATGTGGACCTGTGCACCCGAGCGGCCATTCCTGCCCTACTACTCCACTACAGTGCAGCTCGCTAAAACACAGGCCCAGCACACACATACAGGGCCACAAAGACAAAATGAGCCATGCACTCAACACCTGCCAACACACACATGTCCAACATCTTCGCAACCCGAGGAACCTACACATTCATCACAGCCAGTGCAGGATTGTCACACGGCACCCGACGGTGGCGACTGACTCTTACAGTCAAACGGTAAACTCCACATTTGAGCCAGAATGGCTTGCTACTTCTCTTAAGCAAAGGGAATCCAATCAGTCTGAAATGCACATACTGCCAAATCTCCTCACACTGAACAATGATCCAGTGTGAACTGGGATCAGTGGAGCCCAGCACAGACAGGAGCATTGCCTTTTGAAGAGTGGGTACAATGTGTGGTGTAGTTGCTGAGCTCTGCATGTGAGGACCAGGCCTGCAGTGCCTGTGATCTACTACCAGGCGCAGTGGCTGCCCCTCTGTGGTTTAAGTGCCTTCCCCTCATCTGGGTTAAAGTGTTCCCCCAAAAGAACCGACTACAAGTCTCTCCGTCCAAAGCAAGTTCGATATCCACAAGGGTGTTGGAGGACATTTTCTTGACGCTGGATTGAGGAAAAAAAAAAGTTGTTGAACATGTGTGTAGTCATATTGTGCAATGTTGTATTTCTGAGTGAGCCTTTTCACTGCACAGATACTGTATATATATTTTTGTATAAAAAGAGTCAGAATTTGAATCATCAATGATAAAACGTTTAATATGGCTGATGGGCCTTTTTTTTTTTTAAACCATGGTGCAGTTCTTAAAAGTTGACTATACTAAATATGCTTGATTCCAGTTAATGCTAAACTGCTTTTTTTGGTCAATCAAACTTTGTTCTCAAGACTTATTAAGAGTGGACTGTCCCAAATGGTGTTAAGGATTGCATCTCAATAAATTATGTATTTTATCCTCATGTCTTTATCGAGTTATATATGAGTTCAGAGGTCAGGTTGCAGAAAGCTTGTGTGTAATAAGTTAAAGGGTTTTAAAGTGAATTGATGACATGCACATTAAATTCTGTTTTTTATACTGTGACCATGTTTGCACGTTGAATTCATATCTAAATGTATTTATCTAATATCCTATATGATAATATCAATGTTTTTTAGTTTACAAATGTGCCAATTTATATAAATTGTCCCCCCCCGCCCGGGGTTCTGTTTCCCGATAAACAAAAGCAGAGTGCAGGCGTTGTTCAGGCCCGACTCTTACCAATTTGGCGCCCGAGGCAAGATTTTAGGTGGCGCCCCCCTTGCATTGCGATAAATTCCACTGCTAGTGTACATACAAGAAACTGAATAGCTTTATCTTGGACTTTTATTTAAAGAAAGGAATTGCCCAATCAAAATACTTAGATCGAATTAGAAAGAAATACAAAAAAATATGAAATGAATATGTGAAATACAATATAAATAACTTAATATAAGTAAAGTATAAGATTTAAATACCCACAAAATAAAAAGTGTAAACAAGTGACATAAAATAAATTATAAATAAGGTACTGCACAAATTAAGATATGAAATGACAAAAATGACAAAGATTTAAATAAAAAGGGGGAAAAAGGGGGATCTTACAAAGACCTGGTACTGCATTAACTTTAATGACTTAAAAATTAGGAAAGTAACGAGTCATCATTATTATTATTATTATTATTATTATTATTATTATTATTATTATTATTCCTATTAGTTAAATTAATGTGGGCTTATTGTCTTCATATTAAGACATAATAACAACTAGTTTCAAGAATAGTGGAAGTTAAAATTTTTTCTTCCCCCGTTTGTGGCGCCCCCTTTTTTGCCTATACTGCCTATGCCACCGGCCGGCCGTTGTTTGTTGAGAGCAGTTATAATTCCGCGTCCTTTGCGACATACAGAAGAAAACACTTTTCATCAAAACAACCCAGAGCAGGAAAGTGGACCAGTGTTTGCTATCGGGATTTATCAGAGGTAAGAACTGGTCATTTTGCGACGTTTGGCTGTTGCAGTATGACTTATTTGCTACTGTAGTTTCAAGGCGATGTTTTTGCTTAATTGAATGACTCCAGACGTTTGACTGGAGTGTTTGTTCTTTTGCCGTGGGACTGGATAATAAATCAGTCATCAGGGTCAAATTGTGTTTTGGGTTGTTTTTTTTCGTCATACCAAGTTATTTCGACTGGCAGCGAGCCGAGTCTTGAAAATCAATTTTGCAACCTGTACATATCTCATAAAACCACTTGAATACATTATTTATATAACAGTTGACATCATTGTTATTATTATTATTCCTATTAGTTAAATTAATGTGGGCTTATTGTCTTCATATTAAGACATAATACCAACTAGTTTTAAGAATAGTGGAAGTTACATTTTTTTTTCTTCCCCAGTTTGTGGCGCCCCCTGGATGGACAGCGCCCTTAGCATTTGCCTATACTGCCTATGCCACCGGCCGGCCGTTGTTTGTTGAGAGCAGTTATAATTCCGCGTCCTTTGCGACATACAGAAGAAAACACTTTTCATCAAAACAACCCAGCGCAGGAAAGTGGACCAGTGTTTGCTATCGGGATTTATCCGAGGTAAGAACTTGTCATTTTCCGATGTTTGGCTGTTGCAGTATGACTTATATGCTACTGTAGTTTCAAAGCGATGTTTTTGCTTAATTGAATGACTCCAGACGTTTGACTGGAGTGTATGTTCTTTTGCCGTGGGACTGGATAATAAATCAGTCATCAGGGTCAAATTGTGTTTTGGGTTGTTTTTTTTCGTCATACCAAGTTATTTCAAATGGCAGCGAGCCAAGTCTTGGGCAAGCTGACCTGGCCGCTCTGCACAGGTTAGGTTAAGGGTAGGGTTAGGCGTTAACTGGTTAATATTGGAGATATCGTTTTCTTTAACCTCCTGACTACCAAATGTCCCCAGTAGTATGCAGTGGGTGGGAGATATTCAGGTTTACAAATGTCCTCCACAGAGAATGAATTTGAACTACTGGTAGTCAGGAGGTTAAGGCTGTCCAAATGAATGGAAGTCAATGCAGTGTCCCAAGGAGAATAGCGGCGCATAGTTCAATATATAGGGGAGACCAGGTACAGTTGTAACAGTTGTTTTTGAGGTAAAAAAAAATTGCTTTCCTGTCTGATGTACTTTTTTGGATGTTATGTCTATGGATTCAAACAAGTTTTATTAAAATCACTGTTTTGTAAGCTAAAAATAAAAATGTGTCAAACTAGCATTCAAGCTAGCTCACATGAGATGAAAACATGGTTGGGGATACTACATTACTACAGTATCACCAACCAAGTTTCATTTATATTTTAAAAACTAGCAAAGGTTAGGGATAGAGTTGCAGATATTGGTATTAGTATTTTATTGGTAAAAATGCAGTTTTGACAATTTATTTGCTGTTTTCTCGACGGCCCAAAGTTGCATAGCTGTTTTTTCCACTCACAGATGCTAGGAAGATGCGGCCACCATTCAACCCAGAAAAAGTCATATAACTATTCCAATGACTCCGATGCTGTTAGGTTAATGTAAATTAAGCCAAACACCTGCATAATTTCCCTTTAATGTGCAAATTAAAAGTGAAATGTGCACTGCAAATTAAATGTAGAATGTCACACAGAGACTCGCGGGCCCTCGAGCTCGAACCCGTTCAGAACCGCTTGCAGTACTAGTTATTATTATTATTAGTATTAGTAATAAATCATGTAGAATTATAATTTGACGGCTTCAATTCTTTTCTGTCATGTATTATGATAAAAAGGTAAACATTACTTAAAAACATGAAATTAATAGTCACAATAACATGACTGATAAATAATATTTTCCATTTTGACTATATGATTGATTCATTATGTATATATTACACATGTTACAACCGTCCCTGACATGTGTTACAACCGTCCCTATACACTGGGATGGTTTTAACAGTGGAGAGACTGTATGAAAATCAATTTTGCAACCTGTACATATTTCATAAAACCACTTGAATACATTATTTATATAACAGTTGACAGATTGAAGTTTATAATAAATCAAATTGGTTATTCCAGTGTAAAGGTTTTGATGTATTGCTGAAAACTGCAAAAAGTGTTACAACTGTCCCTGGTCTCCCCTAATGCTCCCATTATATTGTCGTGGGTGAATGGACACAAACACACACACACACACTTGTTTTTCTATCTCCGTGAGGAGACCTCATAGACAATGCATTCCCTAGCCCCTTACCCTAACCCCAATCATCACAACTATTTAAGTACCTAACCCTAAAACCTGCTCTTAACCCTGAAATTCCCTCGTAGGAACCCCATATATATAGGTTTGTACGTTTTTGGTCCCCAGGAGGATAGAAAAACATGTACACACGCACATACCTGAACCATCACACACCCAATAATCTGTTTCAATCATTTTAAGAGAATGGTTACATAAGTTCAGCTTGTGCAACAGTAAAAACAATGGCAATAAAAACAAAACGTTTATTTATTTATTTACATATATGCGTATAGAAATAAATGACCCTCCCTACTAACAAGGTTTAAAGGGGGCATTTCACCCTGTTGAATATTGTAGACCAGGGGTCACCAACCTTTTTGAGACCGAGAGCTACCTGAAGGATAGAGAATACTATGGAGGGCTACCATATTAACATTTTATGCAATTTACCATATAAATAATGAATATTATGCATTCAATTGCATAAACATTAAGTCCGGTGCTTACTCCTCACAATTATCAGTTTTTATAAATGATATAAATTATGTTTTACTGCGTAATCATATGGATGAATGCAAGTGATTTTATACATGCAGTTATTATGTATGCATGTTATCCTATTAAAATAAAACACGCACAATTTTTGTTATTTTGAACTGTCTCTCTCTGTCAGTCTTTCACACACAAACACACGCATACTCTCCGACTGTCTGTCAGGTAAAATCTTCGTCAGCCATTAAAACTGTGCGTAAAATGTCAGAAAATGTTGATCGGTGTTTCCAAACCTGGAAATGATGATGTTCTCAAATGTCTTGTTTTGTCCACAAACCAAAATGATTCAGTTTCAATGATTTCTTTGTTGTATGGAACAAAGCAACCATAAAATATTTATATTTAAGAAGCTGAAACAATCAGAAATCTTGTTGTAATAATGAAAAACGCTTCAGTCCAATTAGTTTAGTAATTGATTAATAATCGATAAATTGAATAATTGTTTCAGCTCTAGATTTGTACATTACTGAATAATAGATAATGCTGTACAGAAATGTCGAAGATTCAGTATGTTTGAGGTTTTTAGAAATTGTGTCACCATTACTGATGTTGCCCAGCAGAGAGCACTGTTTAGTTTGTTTTGTAGGGATCCTTAATATGTTAACATCAACATACACTGCATGTTCTAACAATAAATAATGGATATTTATATTTGCCTCAGTCAGATTTTATTAAGGAATGTATGTGTGTGAACAAAAAAGAGAAAAAATGAACTAAATCTATCTGCGGTTTCAGTTTGAAATGTCAATCATCATATAACTGAACATTTTCTTTTACAGGTGGACGTTGACAAAACCAATCATGGGTGAGTGGATAGTCAACTCTGTTTTGTTTTTTTGTAATTTAATGTGAACCAATCTCTTTTAAAAAGATAACATTTACTGTAAATATGCTTATGAGCCACAGGATTGGCTCCACCAGCACTGCATACGATTTTTATACATGGAGTATTTCAGTATCTTTTAGCTCATTAATGTCATTTGTCACAGACCACACAAAAATAAAAAAATGTCAACAGCTTAAATAGTGTTAGGGCCAATGGAAAGAGATGAGTTTTAAAAAAAGACAGAAGAGAGGCCTGTCTAATGTACACAGGTTTATGGGCCTCAACAGTAAATACATGGTCCCCTCTGAGCTTGCTGCTCATTCTTCTTGGAAAAAGTAACTATTGTCTCGCTTTAAATAATCCACTTATTCAATGTCTTTATATTGGCAAATGAAAGACATATTTTTAAATGTGGAGAACATCATCTCTGATTCTGTCATTTATGAATAAACCAACGTATTTTTTTCCCTTATCCAGCTGACAATCTTGTGCAGTCACCCGAGAACTGGACTGAATCTCAAGTGAGCACCTGGCTACGAACACTTTGTGTGAAAGAACGATACATAAAGAAGCTCTTTGAAGAAGAAGTAAATGGACTAGTCCTTCTTACACTTGATGAGGACTCCTTGATGACAAAGATTGGCATGAAATTTGGGCCTACTCATATGATTATCCAAAAAAGAAACGAGCTCTTCAATTCCAAGCAAAACATTCAGGAGAATGCAAAGCCTACCCGTACTAAAAAAACTAAGCTGCAGCAGAAAGACAATTCAACATCAGTTCATTGTCTTGCTTCAAGTGAAGTTCCTTCTGGACAGGTACATGCAAGAGATAAGTGTGCCTCAGAAGAAAGTCAAACCCCCCAACAACCGTGCATATTGACTTCAAAGGAAGACTGCAAACCACGGCCATTTGATCAAGAAGGCATTGATTTCATATATGTAAAGCACAGAGTTCTGCAACCTGAATCAGGAGCTTTTGATTTGATCTCTCCCTGCCATGAATTCAAATCTTTTGCTATAGCTGCTGAATTGGATCGCACAAGACTGCAAGCTAAGTTTGCCAAAGAGGTTCTAAAATTTGCAACTGGTTGTATGAATATCCGATCAAATGGCACAATACATTTCGGTGTGATGGACAGCAAGGAGGATACAGGATATGTGCATGGTGAGGTAGTTGGCATCCCAATAAAAGACAAAGACATTTATGTGGATGCTTTGGACTACATTGAAAAGTGTTTCCCAACTGACAAAGAGCATGCGCGCCATTGTGTGCGCCCACCAAGGTTCATTGAGGTTATGGATCGAGAAAGTACAGCAAAAAACTATGTGGTGGAGGTTGACATTGTGCCTTTAGTCAACATTGTTAAGGGCAGGGTTTATGTAGTTCGTCTGCCAAACTTCAGTGAGGCAGCCAACAAAGTACAATATGAGAAAAATGCAATTCTGCGAAGGGTAGGTTCCAAAACAGAACCAGTGAGTGACAGTGATTTAAGTGATTTCTTTCAGAGAGTCAAAGAACGGGATGCTCAAAGAGAAGAGGCAGAGAAACCTCTAGTACCCAGAAATCCATTCTGCCAAGACCTTGGGAGGAAACTCACAATGCAAATAACGAGTGGGAAGAAGTTCATTGAAAATGATAAATGGTTCATATTCATTACAAACAAATTCAAACCTGATGACCTTTCTAACATTGAGTGGCTGCTGAATATGAAGATCTTCTCTGTGTTTGATTTTGACCCAGACTCAAAGATATCAGGCCTTTGCAGCAAATACCTTGAGCATCATGCTGCAAACATGCATTCTCTGCAGAGCTATAGCAAATCCAGTGACACAAGCATCAAAGAATTCACAGAAAAATTGCACCTGTTTGAACAAACTAGCTGGATCTTCTGCAATGGCCGTTCTGGCTTTAAAGCAAATGAAACTCCTTGTGATGAAATGACTTGGATCAAGACCAAAGTTACTCTTATGAGGGACTGTGTGTCTTTGATTTGTAAACAAATCTTCCCAAACGGGACATTACAGGTAATTTTTCTTCTCACATCACCAGTAGAGAAACCTCTCTTGCACACCTTTTATGAGTTTTTCACAGACATGGAAGGCCACACGGACATCATCTGCATCTGTGAATCAGAAACAAACTTCCAGAGGTGGCAAAGTTTTGCAGAGGGGTCATGTGGAACAGAAACTGTGAACAATTTCAGTGTAGTTGGGATGAAAATGAGTCACATTAATGCAACTATGCAAATGATTCAACCAGTAAAATCCTGTGCCAAAAAACACTTGCCAGTCTTTGTGAAAGGGACATGTCTTCTTGAAACAAACAAAGAGGAACATATGGCTTCTCTGGAAATACTGACAGTCAACCATTGTGACGACACAAGCAGAGATGTCATTAATGAGGAGAAGGCAAATATTGAACAGCAGTTTTACCGTGGTGGTAGAGTGACATGGATGAACTTTTGGCTCGCTGAGCACAAGTATGTTGGAGAGGTAATAGAACGAGATGCTTATCAGGATGTCTCCAAGCTCCTCATGGATGTTTTGAAATGTAACGTAGATCAGACCCCAGTTACTTCGATAAACATCTACCATCACCCAGGAAGTGGTGGAAGTACCGTGGCAAGGCAAGTGTTGTGGCAGAACAGGAAACAACTAAGATGTGCAGTTGTGAAGCCTTCATACTCAGTTACTGATGTTACACAACATGCAGTTGTTCTGAGAGAATATGAAGAAAAAGATCCACAAAGGTGTCTTCCAGTGTTGCTCCTAATTGAAGACTCTGACAAAGACTACCTTGATGATCTCAAAAATGAGCTACAGGTTGCAATCAAAAACAGACAAATCCAGCATGAAACACTATGTTTCATTTTGTTGAGCTGTAGGCGATCCCATGATCCAGAGAGTAGATGCAAAGAGTCTGCTTTACAGAATGTATCTGTCACTCACAAACTGTCTCCTGAAGAGAAGAAGAAGTTTGCTGGAAAACTACGGTTGCTTGAAGAGCAGTATGAGCCTCAGTTCATCCTGACATTTGTTTTGATGAGTGAAGGATTTCATAATGATTATGTGCAAAACTTTGTGACACATTTGCTTCAAGGCATTGACCTTCAGTCTACTGCCTCTCTCCTCATTCAGTACGTAGCACTGCTGAACACTTATGTTTATAACTCTTTCATCTCTCAGTCCCACTGCGAAGCTTTGCTAACCTTACAAGTGCACATGGAAAGGTTTCGACGGCAAGAGTTTGCAAGATCACTCGGCGAACAGGCCGAACTTGTCTTCTTGCATCTTAGAGATGACAAGACCAACATTAAATCCATCAGAATAATTCACCCACTCGTTGCAAAGGAAATTCTGCAACAACTCCTTGGAAGCCAACAGACCCACAGCAGTTTGGCAAAGAAATTGCTCTGTGACGATGTGCTTTTTGAGCACAGATTTGGAAAGGAAGAATATCGGTCATTTTTGAGAGCACTTTTCATCAGGAGATCCAGAATAAGCAGAGGAGATGAATGTGATACTTTATTCTCTCCTCTGATTGAACATGTGCAAGAAAAGGAGGGAGGCCCTGACAAAGCAATAGAGTTACTCAAGGAAGCTTTTGAACGTTTTCATAAAGATCCATTCGTTGCCCAACAACTTGCTCGTCTTCTTCATACTCATGAAAAGTTTGAAGAGGCAACATACTGGGCAGAGACTGCAGCTAAACAGCTTCCCAACAACTCGTACATACTTGCCACAAAAGGGCAGGTGTACAGAAGATGGTTCCAATTCAAATGGAAAGCCATTGAAAACGGCTGTTCACCAATCACAGCCCAAAACACAGCTGATGCTGTGGAGACTGCACTGAATACCCTGCAGTGTTTTCAAGAATGTGAGAGAGCAGCTGATGCAGACATGGAAAATGTAAACAGTTCAGGATATTTTTGTGAAGTTGAAGTTGGATTCAGCCTACTCAAATTGATCTTTTCATTACAAGAGTTTGCAAAAGGAGCTAAAGGCCATTCAAAGTGTAGAAAGTATCTGTTAACAGATTACATACCAGAACATGTCTTAGATGCCTGGGAACCATTTCATGGTCATTTGAAAAAGCTTCACAAGACATTGATTGATTCCTTGGAATGGATTTCAGAGGACCTCAGTTTCTTCCAGACAGATGTAGGTGAAGATGAAGACGAGATTCCTGTAGGTCCTGAAGAGAAGATAAGCCATCCACTGAAGTGGTTGACCAAAAGATCTTCTGACTATGGGAAGTACTTCAGTGAATTTTCCTCTGCTGCAATTCTGCAACCAGGGAAATCGATCCCTACCAATCTCACTCCTTTACAAAAACGCATGATCATCTATCAACTTGGTGGTGGTAACATAAGTTCCATCTTGTCCATACTAACTGAACAGAGGGATGCCGTGCGTATTTTAGAGACCATCGTTTCTCTTTATCCCAGCAGACCACGGAAGGCAAAACTTGACCAGAGGGATATTGTGAACTACATTTTGACCCACATTACCCTGAACTGCTTGTCACCACAGGCTTCAAAGGTTGCTCCTTTTAAAGATCTACAGGCCCTTTGTCATCAGTTCCCAGGTCATAAAAAGAAATGTTTGCCAGGTGCCCTGTTCCTGCTTACCTTACTATTCTGGCCAGAGGATAAGGACACAAACCATGAGAGAGAAAACAAATATGGAATTGTCCAGTCAGCTGTGGAGCACATGGAAAAATGCTACTGTACCAAGAGGAAGGACAATCCTCAAAGTAAGAGAAGGCTTTACACCCATTTTCTTCTGGGACATGGAAATGGATTGGATAAATTTGTCCACAAGTGGTTTAGTGGTGAAGCATGGGAGAAGCCTGAGATTGCTGAAAAGTTAAAACGCATTTCTGGTTGGACTGAAGATGAAGTGGTTTACCTCGAGGGCCCTCAGAAAAAGAAATTCAGCATATTGCCTCTTAACATGCATTCAGTGCCATGCAGCAATAAAAACGTCACATTCTATCTGGGTTTCACCTTCAGGGGCCCTGTTGCCTACAACATTACTGTAAAGGAATAGTTCATCTTTGAACAGTGGACCTGACATTGTTGACGCACCGCCTTAGTATCCACTATGGCTGAACATTTAATCGTAATTTCATCCAAAGCCCCTCTGGCCAACTCTGTTGGACCACCTTGGTGCTTCTACCCCAGTTTGTACCCTGGCTACAAACTGGGTCCCTTCACTCCTTCAAAGCGAGGCCTGGCTGCCACTTTGACTCGTGCCAAGCCCTCATACCTGCCTAGAGACGTCTCTACACTAAGACTGGAAATCATTGAGGAGACCACAGGCTGCTTGCACCTCATTGTGAGTGTCCAATACTATGTTGATGTTTTTTTCTCTGCTGCAACCATTCAAATAGATGTGATGAGGAAAGTACACTTTCCTGTATTTTGTATATTCAGCACCTGGAATCTACTTTGACTTCATGTGACAAAACTGAACTGATACATTCACCCTCAAGCTGATGGACCCGTCCTCTCAGCGATATGAGGTCAAGCTCCCAGCTGATGTTCCCAAGAGCAGAGCAGATAACTCCGATGTCCTTTACACCACCGAGTACCAGTCTGACCCATTTGGTTTCATAGTGCGACGTAAATCCAATGGACACACGATGTGAGTACATTTCAGTTTTCATCTACATCTACATCACATCACATGTACTCACAGCTTGTTCCACTCCTGTCCACGACTTATAACATTTGGAACACAAATGCTCCTCTAAGACTGTCTCCATATTGTAATTTTAGTACCTTCGACGTATCTTGTAACATGTTGCGGCCTCATTTGTAGCTTTATAAAACTACATTTGTGTGTTTTATTTTATGTGTATGTTTTATATTTATATTGAGGCAACATAACCTACATATGTAAGAGTAAATAGATATTTCTTTTTACACGTTAATTATCTGTATGTCTTTCCCTCCTTTTTTAGTATAAACACCACTGTGGGACCTCTGCTTTTTGCTTACCAGAACTTGCAGTTGTCCACCACACTAGCCTCTTCCCTTGTGTCTGGCCTTGGGAACATTACACCTGCCTCCTCCTAGACCTTAACTGGACTTCTCTTACTCTCTGGAACAGAGACATGGCACCTCATGTGAGTCTGTTGTAGAGAACACACAAGCCCCGAGTTGTGGGAGAACTCAAGCAGTCACAATCTATACTGTATCTAAAGTGTCAAGAGAAAATAAACATACATTTGTGAAAACTATAACTATTGGCAAATTCAGGAGCATTTAACATTCATCCAGTCTCTGAAACCCAAATAGAGCAACATTTTTAATAATCTGAAAGGGAAACATACAGTTGTTTTACATTCCAAAAAAGAATAGAAATCATAATCCCTGGTCTAACATGTCAATGATCTAAGTAGATGCCACACATGAAATAGTGTGTAACACACTTTTAAACTAAGTTGTCCACACTATATTTTTGTTGTTTTATACTTTTCCCCCTGTTGTGTATTCATGTTGTTGACGGTGTGTTTCTTTGCAGGCTCATGCTAACCTATATGGCTCCCATCCGTTCTACATTGTACAGGAGGCTGATGGATTAGCACATGGACTTTTCCTTCTCAACAGCAATACAATTGGTACAGAACTATTGCTTCAATAAGATTTTACACTGAATATTTTTTCCTATCATATACAAACTGTTACTGAATGCCTTAATGTGTCTGCAGAGGTGACGCTTCAGCCGACTCCTGCTCTCACCTGGGTGTCAACTGGAGGAATTCTGGACCTATACTTTTTTTTAGGTCCTGACCCTCAAGGTTTTATACGACAGTACCTTCAGGTCATTGGTAAGGTACATCTTTTTAGTGTTGACACTGGATACTACAGCTCCTTGTGTATATACCATATGAAAAATATCATTTTAACAGGAGTCCAGAAGCACACCTATAAAGAGTGAGTTAGATTTGTTAATGTGTTTAGTATATCTTATTTATCCTGCCATCCCATGATTTATTTATTTATTTATTTATTTATTTATTTATTTATTTATTTATTTATTTCGGTCATGACATTAAGATCACTCATCACACAGCAGTGCAGTTCACACAATATACATAACCGAAAGGGAAAGCGGGAGAAGCAAAGCTTATCTAGTCCCGCCCCCATTATCATCATACATTTCATTTCATCATTTTTTTGTTTTTGTTTTTTTGTTTAATGACATTTTGACAAAGAAAACATGTTTCGGCATCCGGTAGCACTCAAGAGATATAGTCTAGCTCTAGACAGTCAACTCAGACTCCATGTGTGTCTGTACATGTGTCCATGATATTCCGCCGCGCGTGACATTCTCGACTTGTTGCCTGGCATATTCAACTTCCCAAAAGTCAAAAAATAATCCAATCAATAGAGGTCAATGCATAATTTTTTCCCTTTAGTCATCCATCTCATCTGTAGGATTCGCCTCGCTTTGCTTCTCCATTCTTTTCACGTGCTCGAGGGTTGTGGAGACGTCGGAGCGCAGCCCAACCATGACTCTCTTTGTTAATGCGCTTTCCACCTTCACATCGATCAATTCCTTGGTCATCTCGCTGCCGATCTTTCTCAGTTCCCGGTACTGCAGGGACATTCCCCATCCCAGGGAGAGCATTCCGATCATCATGAATGTGAATATGTACACATCCTCGACATCCTCTACATCCAGTGCAGCAAGGCACACGACTTTCCACTTATCCCATCCCTCCCGAATGTAGCCAGCCATGAAGGTCCCATCTGGGCAACTAGGTTCACCAGAACCTGTACTTCTTGTTGAGAACACTCTGTCGGTCGCATTCAATGACCAGTTTAGCAGTTCCATCTTGGATCAATTGATTCTCCGTAGTGACTTGTTTCACAGTGGCAGCTAAATACTTCTCATGTGTTGAAACGGGTGGATGTAGAACGGGTACATCCTTATTCTGGTGCGATGTGTTTGAATGTCTTAGACCTCAACCTGAAGATTCAGATCCAACCATGAGTAAATGTTTCTGCATAATAATAATAATAATAATGATGATGATGATGATGATGATGATGATAATAATAATAATAAAGGTAAATTAATAAAAACAGACACATATTACATCAGCTGTTTAACTGAAAATAAGCAATTATGTGACAATGTATCTCCAGTAGATGGCAGCAAAAGCCTCTCAGCTTCTAATGGCTGTGCTCTGCTGGTTTCTGCCCCAGGACCCAGGGATCAGTAGCACTAGCCCCACTGGAACTTACCCTCCCTTTGATGATGGCCTGAAACGAGACGTCTTCATTAAAAATGTCACAGGACACATTTTGATCGGGAAGGTAAGACCCCTTTTTTATATGTTGTTCCGCCTGTGTGATATGCATAGCATGTGTTTTACTGTTGACCGGTGTCCGGTTGGTTGGCAAGCACATTCTTGTATGGTGTTCCAGATTTGGCCTGGCCCTACAGCCTTCCCTGACTTCACCAACCCAGAGACCAGACAGTGGTAGGAAGACTGCATCAGAGATTTCCATTCTAAAGTGCCTGTGGATGGACTGTGGATTGTGAGTGTGTACAGACACACAGTGCACATGTTATTTAGACACCAATGATATGATTAAAACACAAGATGTCAAGTGAAACCAGGTTTTCCACACTATATTTTTGTTGTTTTATACTTTTCCCCCTGTTGTGTATTCAAGTTGTTGACGGTGTGTTTCTTTGCAGACTCATGCTAACCTATATGGCTCCCACCCATTCTACATTGTACAGGAGGCTGATGGATTAGCACATGGAGTTTTCCTTCTCAACAGCAATGCAATTGGTAAATGCATACACCACCACTAATACAACCCGCAAGGTTGCACAACGCATGCACAATGCAAACCTTCCCATGTTATTTAGACACCAATGATATGATTAAAACATAAGATGTCAAGTATGTGTGAAATCAGGTTGTCAGTTCTGGAATATTCTTAGTGGTTGTGTGTTTAGTTTGCTTTGCACCTAATTTATATTTTGTTTATCTCCAGTGCTCCATCCAGGATATGAATGAACCAGCCAATTTTGTCCAGGGCTCAATGGAGGGCTGTCCTCACACTGATCTTGAAGACCCGCCTTACACACCTACTTAGTGTTTTAGTGTCACAAGTTATCAGCATGTGAAATCATAAAAAAACAATATTTTGTTTACATATGCTGTCAGTTGTGTTACGTTAAAGGTCCAGTGTGTAACATTTAGCAGAGTTTATTGACTGAAATCAAATACACTCTCCATAAGTATGTTTTTATAAGTTACTAACCAATAAATTATATAACACATTTAGAATCAGCCCTTTACATGTACAGAGGGCCTTGCTTTACAGGGGTCTCCAACTTGCTTTGCAATGTTTCGACGGCAAACATTGTACTTTGAAGTCCACATTAGATTAAACACATTCTTACATACGGGACCTTTCAAAGTACATACAGTACACAAATGCTCTGCAGATACATACCTGTTTCATTGTTCTGAATGTTGCTTCAAATCATTGTCTGTGTACTCACAGCTTTTTCCACACCTGTCGACGACTTATAACATTTGGAACACAAATGCTCCTCTAAGACTGTTTCCATATTGTAATTTTAGTACCTTTGACGTATCTTGTAACATGTTGTGGCCTCATTTATAGCTTTATAAAACTACATTTGTGTGTTTTATTGTATGTGTATGTTTTATAACAGTAAATAGATATTTCTTTTTACATGTTGTTAATTTTCTGTATGTCTTTCCCTCCTTTTTTAGTATAAACACCACTGTGGGACCTCTGCTTTTTGCTGACCAGTACTTGCAGTTGTCCACCACACTAGCCTCATCCCTTGTGTCTGGCCTTGGGGAACATTACACCTTCCTCCTCCTGGACCTTAACTGGACTTCTCTTACTCTCTGGAACAGAGACATGGCACCTCATGTGAGTCTGTTGTAGAGAACACACAAGCCCCGAGTTGTGGGAGAACTCAAGCAGTCACAATATATACTGCATCTAAAGTGTCAAGAGAAAATAAACATACATTTGTGAATACTATAACTATTGGCAAATTCAGGAGCATTTAACATTCATCCAGTCTCTCAAACCCAAATAGAGCAACATTTTTAATAATCTGAAAGGGAAACATACAGTTGTTTTACATTCCAAAAAAGAATAGAAATCATAATCCCTGGTCTAACATGTCAAATAGATGCCACTTGATGCCACACATGAAATAGTGTGTAACACACTTTTAAACGAAGTTGTCCACACTATATTTTTGTTGTTTTATACTTTTCTCCCTGTTGTGTATTCATGTTGTTGATGGTGTGTTTCTTTGCAGGCTCATGCTAACCTATGTGGCTCCCACCCATTCTACATTGTACAGGAGGCTGATGGATTAGCACATGGAGTTTTCCTTCTCAACAGCAATGCAATTGGTACAGAACTATTGCTTTAATAAGATTTTACACTGAATATTTTTTCGTATCATATACAAACTGTTACTGAATGCCTTAATGTGTCTGCAGAGGTGACACTTCAGCCGACTCCTGCTCTCACCTGGGTGTCAACTGGAGGAATTCTGGACCTATACTTTTTTTTAGGTCCTGACCCTCAAAGTGTTATACGACAGTACCTTCAGGTCATTGGTAAGGTACATCTTTTTAGTGTTGACACTGGCTACTACAGCTCCTTGTGTATATACCATATGAAAAATATTGTTTTAACAGAGAAAATGATATAGGAGTCCAGAAGCACACCTATAAAGAGTGAGTTAGATTCATTAATGTGTTTAGTATATCTTATTTATCCTAAGGCCGTCCCATGATGCACCCTATTGGTCCCTGGGATTTCATCTTTGCCGCTGGGGTTACACCACCACTAATACAACCCGCAAGGTTGCACAACGCATGCACAATGCCAAACTTCCATTGGTAAATTGCATTTACAAGATCATTTCCTTATCAAGAAATGATCTTAGAAAATAGATCGTCTATTTTTGTCACCATCAGGATGTGCAGTGGAATGATTTGGATTACGCAGACGAGCGAAGGATTTTCACTTTTGATCCCTGGCGATTTGGTAACCTCCCAGAGATGGTGGAAGAATTCCATAGGAGAGGCATGAAGTACATCCTTATTCTGGTGCGATGTGTTTGAATGTCTTAGACCTCAACCTGAACATTCAGATCCAACCATGACTAAATGTTTCTGCATATTATTATCATTATTATTATTATTATTATTCTTAATAATAAGAATAATAAGAATAATAATAATTATAAAGGTAAATGAATAAAAACAGACACATATCATCAGCTGTTTAACTGAAAATAAGCTATATGTAACAATGTATCTCCAGTAGATGGCAGCAAAAGCCTCTCAGCTTCTGACTGCTGTGCTCTGCTGGTTTCTGCCCCAGGACCCAGGGATCAGTAGCACTAGCCCCACTGGAACTTACCCTCCCTTTGATGATGGCCTGAAACGAGACGTCTTCATTAAAAATGTCACAGGACACATTTTGATCGGGAAGGTAAGACCCCTTTTTTATATGTTGTTCCACCTGTGTGATATGCATAGCATGTGTTTTACTGTTGACCTGTGTCCAGTTGGTTGGCAAACACATTCTTGTATGGTGTTCCAGGTTTGGCCTGGCCCTACAGCCTTCCCTGACTTCAACAACCCAGAGACCAGACAGTGATGGGAAGACTGCATCAGAGATTTTCATTCTAAAGTGCCTGTGGATGGACTGTGGATTGTGAGTGTGTACAGACACACAGTGCACATGTTATTTAGACACCAATGATATGATTATAAAAACCAAAATGTCAAGTATGTGTGAAATCAGGTTGTCAGTTCTGGAATATTCTTAGTGGTTGTGTGTTTAGTTTGCTTTGCACCTAATTTATATTTTGTTTATCTCCAATGCTCCATCCAGGATATGAATGAACCAGCCAATTTTTTTTTTCCAGGGCTCAATGGAGGGCTGTCCTCACACTGATCTTGAAGACCCGCCTTACACACCTACTTAGTGTTTTAGTGTCACAAATTATCAGCATGTGAAATCATAAAAAAACAATATTTTGTTTACATATGCTGTCAATTGTGTTACGTTAAAGGTCCAGTGTGTAACATTTAGCAGAGTTTATTAGCTGAAATCAAATACACTCTCCATAAGTATGTTTTTATAAGTTACTAACCAATAAATTATATAACAAATTTAGAATCAGCCCTTTACATGTACAGAGGGCCTTGCTTTACAGGGGTCTCCAACTTGCTTTGCATGTTTCGACGGCAAACATTGTACTTTGTAGTCCCCATTAAATTAAACACATTCTTACATACTGGACCTTTCAAAGTACATACAGTACACAAATGCTCTGCAGATACATACCTGTTTCATTGTTCTGAATGTTGCTTCAAATCATTGTCTGTGTTCCTGAATCTCATACAAACAGGAGTAGTCGGAGGAGAGTTGAACTCGGGAACTCTCTGCATGTCAGCTCAGCAGAGGCAATCCACTCACTACAACCTGCACAATATGTACGGACTGACAGAAGCATATGCCACAAACAGGTTCGAACTATGTTTACAGATTGAGTTCTTTAGGTGGTATGTTAGCAGATGAAGTCATAAGTAATCAAACGGAGGACAGTAGTTGTAGTTGTAGCTGTGAAACAACAATAAAAGGACAGACTTCCTTTGTGCAAGTGCAAGATTTATTTCATTGGACCTTAATGTGGCACTGTGGAATATATGGATGTAGTTGTTGTTTGGCTTTTGTTATTTATTCTGTCTACTATATATTGATTGTGGGGTTGGTTGCTGCTCTCAGAGCTCTTACAAAGGTACGAGGGAAGAGGCCTTTTGTCCTGTCTCGCTCCTCTTACTCTGGCATTGGACGCTTCTCTGGAGTGTGGACAGGTGATGTCAGGAGTGACTGGGAGCAGCTGCGATTCTCCATCCCTGGTGAGGAGATGAGCTGTAGTTTCCAAAACGTCCACAGCCTGAAATACAATAACAATCTTGTTTCAAAGTGGGTTTAGTTCTGTGGTAGTCTTTTTATGGACCTGCATATGGTTAAATGAAACATCCAGTCCATCAATGAAATCATCTTTTTTTTTAAATGAAAATAATTATTTGATATACAGTATTTCCATTGAGCTTTTGCTTTTGCTACCCCCCAGCTGTGCTGCAGTTTAGCCTGTTAGGGTTTCCTCTGGTGGGGGCAGACATCTGTGGATTTGAAGGCAACACCACCAAGGAACTGTGTGTGCGATGGATGCAGCTTGGGGCCTTTTACCCGTTTATGAGGAACCACAATGACAACTTCAATGCTGTGAGATTTAAACACTGTTTCTGTTGACTATATGTGTCTTTGTATTGATTCACTGAGTTGGTTCCACTTCTCATACTGTATGTGCTGTCACAGGGGTGGGGTGGGGTTATGATGGAGGTGAGGTCTGCCCTGCATGTTTAAAGCGAGTCCCTCTGTGTCATGTATCATGAGTAGTGGTTACAGTATCTCCTCCCATTGTCTGTGTGTTTTTGTGTGTCTGTGCCCGTTAGCCTCAGGAGCCATATGTATTTGGGCAGGAGGCTCAGGCTGCCATGCGGGGTCCACTGAACCTCTCAAACACCCGTTCTTCTGGAGCCTTGAGAAGGAGCTGCAGTTCTTTCAGGTACCTTCTTTCAGGTCTTTTTTTCTTTTTTCTTTTTTAAATGTATCTGACAGTGTCCCTGCCAAAATGTGTTTTAAACCATATCCAATAATCTTCTGCATAAATGCATCTTATTTCAATTTAATCAGGACTGTCTGTTTTGAGCTGTATAAAGAGCTGATTCTTCAGATCCTTGTCTGCAAATGTTTGTAACCTCATTGTTAGGAGCTGACTTAGTCCATACGGTCAAATATGACCCTACACAACTTCAATACTTTTTCAATTGTTTCAAGACTATGTGACTATGTTTTGTTTAATAACAGCATTTAATATGAGATTAAGACTATAGGCTGCCTGTTCAGCTGATCAGGTGAAATTCACACTCTGTGTCTTTGTGTTTGCTTGCAGGATGTAAGTGACAGAATAGAAAAAGCACCACTGGACAGAGGAGGGAGGGCTGTTGTCAAGGGGGACTGGAGAGAGCACATCACAGTACCACTGCAGACAGGTATGAGACTATGGAGGATGGTAAATGACAAATCTATACATAAGTCAATACAGAAATAAATGAAAAAATGAATGAATAAATACAGATTTTACACTCAGTCTAAAGCAGGGTTGGTTAAAGGCGTGTGATGATTCAGTTTTCAGCAGGCAGATGTAGATGTATGGATGAATCCTTCAGCTTTCCACAACAGCGTGTCATTGTTGCTGCGAAGTGCACTAAATTAAACTGTAAAAATGTTCATTGAGTGATCAGAATAATCGGTTGTCAGTAACAAACTCACACTCGTGTGCGGGAGGAACCAGCGCATCGCTAGTGGAGACGCTCTGTATGTTCCTGCTGCAAGAGGAATGCACTGACCAACTGAGGAGTGAGAGAGTTCCTGTTGCAGGCGTGAACCTCGGAGCAGACAGGGCCTTTACACTTTCATCCTCCATGATGTAAACACCCTGCAACAATCAACCAGCAAAGCTGGAAACTGATCAGAACAATTATAACGAGAAACTTAATCGCTCAAATGAGGAACTGCAGATATTTTTTCTCCCTCGTGGCAGTTCTAGGAGAACTACATGGTGCTTGTGCACATTTATATTCACCTGTACAAAACCTGATCTACAATCTTAGCTGTGCTCTTCCTGTTCCAGAAGTAGTCAAACTGAATTGTCACACACCTGTAACGATCCTGCTTTACTGACCCCTAGACCCTCCTACCTCATTAGCGTACAACACGGAAATACCAAAATAAATCAATGTGGAAATGCATAAACAAATACATGAATAAATATATTATTATTTTATTTGTTTCTCTATTTATTTATTTATTTATTTATTTATTTAGAGACGTGTTTAGAGACAGCTTTGGACATTTTATTAGAAACCCATGACAATCCAGAGTTGAGACCAGGACACAGAGTTGCAGTCTTTCATGCTTCTCTGTGCTTCTTTTCGAGCAGTCACCAATTAAAAACCCCATAGAGACTGTGTCTGTCCCTCGACCTACTAAAGTAAAAACTAAAGTGAATAAATCAATAACAAACAGAAGAGGAGTTAGACATTCTAACTTAATAAAGATTAATACCAACAATAAAATAGAGTCAAATGATACCACTTTTAAATGTGGACTATTAAATATTAGGTCTCTCTCCTCAAAATCTGTTTTAATAAATGATCTAATTTCTGACAATTGTATTGATTTATTCTGTGTAACTGAAACTTGGTTACATGAAGAAGATTACGTTAGTCTAAATGAGTCAACTCCACCCACTCATGCTAATACCCATATTCCTAGAAGCTCAGGCCGAGGAGGAGGTGTAGCAGCCATTTTTATTACTAGATTATTAATCAATCCCAAACCCAAACTAGGATATTCATCGTTTCAAAGCCTTATTCTTAATCTATCTCATCCTAGTTGGAAATCACAGAAACCAATTAGGATAGTCACAGTTTATCGTCCACCTGCACCTTATTCAGAGTTCCTATCAGAGTTCTCTGAGTTCTTATCTGAGTTAGTGCTTAAGGCAGATAAAATCATAATTGTAGGGGATTTCAACATCCATGTAGATGTTGACCGTGATAGTCTTAGCTGCGCATTTAACTCGCTGTTGGAATCAATAGGTTTTATTCAACACGTTAATAAACCAACTCATTGCCTTAATCACACCCTCGACCTTGTTTTAACTTATGATATTGATATTGATAACTTAAACATAGTTCCTCAAAACCCTCTCCTTACTGATCCTTATTTACTCACATTTAATTGTACAATAATGAACTACAATAACATAAATAAGAAATACAGCTACAGCCGGTGCCTGTCTGATAATAATATTAATACATTCAAAGAGACAGTGCAACCTTTATTTAACTCGGTGCCATATGTCAGTACATCTGAAGGTACCTTTTGTGATTTTACTCCTGCCCTCATAGATAACCTTGTTAATAGTACAGCGGCCTCACTGCGTACTGCATTAGATTGCATTACCCCTCTGAAAAAGAAAGTGGTGAATCAGATGAGACGAGCACCATGGTTTAACTCTGATACTCGTGCTCTTAAACAGACGTTACGTAGATTAGAAAGAAAATGGCGTTCCAATAACCTAGAGGAATTTCATATAGCCTGGAAAGATGGTTTTGTAGCTTACAAAAAAGCCCTGCACAAAGCTAGAGTAGCCTATTATTCTTCTCTAATTGAAGAAAATAAGAATAATCATAGATTTCTTTTCAGCACTGTAGCCAGGCTGACACAGAGCCACAGCTCTACTGAACCATCTATTCCTTTAACACTGAGCAGTGATGACTTTATGAACTTTTTTGTGAATAAAATAACATCAATTAGAGAAAAAATTGATCATCTCCTCCCTCATATTGGGACTGACTCATCTTTTAGCACAAGAGCTTTAGAAGCACCAGGTGCACAGTTAGACAGTTTCTCCCCTATAGATCTCCCTGAGTTAACATCATTAGTTTCATCATCTAAGCCATCAACCTGTCAGTTAGATCCTATCCCCACCAAACTGTTTAAAGATGTGTTTCCTTTAATTAACAGCTCTATATTAACTCAAATTAATCCATCCTTATTAACTGGATATGTGCTCCAAACGTTTAAAATAGCAGTTATTAAACCCCTTCTCAAAAAAGCGACCCTTGACCCAGATATTTTAGCTAACTACCGACCTATATCTAATCTTCCCTTTGTTTCTAAAATCTTAGAAAAGGCAGTTGCTAATCAATTATGTGAATATTTGCGCATTAATGGCCTGTTTGAAGATTTTCTGTCAGGTTTTAGATTCAACCATAGCACAGAAACAGCACTAGTTAAAGTTAGTAATGATCTTCTCTTGGCTTCAGATAATGGTCTAGTTTCTTTACTTGTCCTGTTAGATCTTAGTGCTGCATTTGACACCATTGATCATAATATTCTACTGCAGAGATTGGAGCAGACCCTTGGTATCACAGGTGCTGCCCTCTGCTGGTTTAAATCATACTTATCTGATAGATTCCAGTTTGTTCATGTTAATGATAAAGCCTCACTACAAACTAAAGTTAATTGTGGAGTTCCACAAGGCTCAGTGCTTGGGCCTATACTTTTTACCTTATATATGCTTCCTCTAGGGAACATTATTAGAAAGCACAACATACACTTTCATTGTTATGCAGATGACACACAGCTATATTTATGAGGCCGGATGAAATAAATCAGGTTGTTCAACTCCAGGAATGTCTCAGAGACATTAAGTCCTGGATGACCTGTAACTTTCTACTTTTACACTCAGAAAAAACTGAGGTCATTATACTCGGCCCTAAACACCTCAGAGAAAAACTTTCTGATCACGATGTCACTTTAGATGACATCACCCTGGCTTCCAGTTCCACTGTGAGGAACCTTGGAGTTACTTGACCAGGAAATGTCATTTGATTCACACATAAAACTAATTTCCAGAACAGCCTTCTTCCACCTGCGGAACATTATGAAAATTAGAAACATTCTGTCTTTACAGGATGCTGAAAAACTAGTTCATGCTTTTGTTACATCTAGATTAGATTACTGTAACTCCTTATTATCAGGATGTTCCAACAAGTCTGTTAGAACCCTTCAGTTAATTCAAAATGCTGCAGCACGAGTTCTGACAGGAACTAGAAAGAGAGACCATATAACTCCAGTGTTAGCTTCTCTACACTGGCTCCCCGTACAGTTTAGAATTAAATTTAAAATCCTCCTCCTCACGTACAAAGCACTTAACGGTCAGCCCCCTTCATACCTGAAAGACCTAGTCTTACCCTATCACCCGAATAGACCACTTAGGCCACAAAATACAGGTTTACTTGTGGTTCCCAGAGTCTGTAAGAGTAGAATGGGAGTCAGAGCCTTTAGTTACCAGGCTCCTCTCCTGTGGAACCAGCTCCCAATGATAGTTCGGGAGGCGGACACTCTCTCTGTATTTAAAGTTAGACTTAAAACTTTCCTTTCTGATAAAGCTTATAGTTAGAGCTGGTTCAGGGAAACCTGGACCATCTCTTAGTTATGCTGCTATAGAACTAGACTGCTGGGGGATTTTCCTGTGGTGCACACACATTCACTCTCTCACACTCAGGATATGCTTATGACTTTTTGTCATTAACCTTGTCTCTTTCTCTCCCTAGTTTGTGTCTTTCCTTCCTTCCCTCGCTCTCTCTCTGTATTCTCATCATGAAGGTTGCGGGACCAAGATCCAGTTTTCGAGGCTACCCATATCATCACCATTATTATTGTGCCATAATTAAAAAGTCGATATCATTAACTGTATAAACTTGTAACCTGATACAGTTGTTGTGTATCTGCTCCTGGTCTCTCTTTCTCTTCTGTCTCTACCTCATCTCCCTCTTGTCCTTTCTCTCCCCCCCTTTCTGTCCCCCATTTTTCCTTTCACCCCAACCGGTCGAGGCAGATGACCGCACATCTCTGAGCCTGGTTCTGTCAGAGATTTCTTCCTGTTAAGAGGGAGTTTTTTCTCTCCACTGATGCCTAGTGCTTGCTCATTGTGTGAACTGTTGGGGTTCTCTGCTCTCCTTGATGTTGTCTATGTACAGTGCCTTGAGATAATGTATGTTATGATTTGGCACTATACAAATAAAATTAAATGAAATTGAATTGAATTGAATTGAATTGTGTCTTTTTTTCGTATGAAACTGTCATCAAAACCTACACATGCATACATACAACACACAAATACAAGCATCAGGAGCCACCTGGTGGAAATTAGGCTTATAGTCTCATAGTTATGATATTGCATTACAAGGTAACCAGATAAGTATTTTGTTTACTTTGTTTCATTGTCCAATAAAAAATGAACCATGACCTAACATTTCTTGCGCAAGGCACAGACTGCTTATAATTGACCTCACAGTTTCACAGTTAATATTACTTTAGTATGAAGATTAGACTAATAGACTAAGACTAATGTTTCCTTACGTTTGCAAACCACTTTTATAAAAAAATGTGTTTGTCTTGATGTATATTCGGTGTCAGAGGTTATCTTATATAAAAAAACATTTTGTTTCACTTGGGTGTAAAATAAAGTAAAACAGCTGTTAAACTGAATTTCATGTGAATTATGTGTTGACATTTTTCCTTCTTTGTTTATGTGAAAGGATTCTTCCTGTGGTTGATGTCTGATTTCTTTTTTTATTATTATTACTCCTTTTAGATCTGCGAAAATTTCGCTCCTACAGGGGCGGGTCAGTCAGAGACCTGTTACGTGCAATGAGGAACAAGGTAAAGGTTTATTTTTGTACCTTTCATGAATTGACGAAATATCGTAGCTATTATAAACTATGTATTATTATTGTGCAATAGCTGCGAAAGTTGTTATTCCTGTGTGATTTAACATGTAATCTTCCCTGACAGAAACACCATTACCGAGAGTTGCCTGCTGAGGTACAGGAGACCTTGGGCTCTATCCCAGATGACTTTGTTTCCTACTTCACTTCCCGTTTCCCCCACCTGCTGATGCACACGTATCTTGCCATGTGGACCTGTGCACCCGAGCGGCCATTCCTGCCCTACTACTCCACTACAGTGCAGCTCGCTAAAACTCAGGCCCAGCACACACATACAGGGCCACAAAGACAAAATGAGCCATGCACTCAACACCTGCCAACACACACATGTCCAACATCTTCACAACCCGAGGAATCTACACATTCGTCACAGCCAGTGCAGGATTGTCACACAGCACCTGCTGAATCAGTTCCCTCTACATCACCTTGTGAGCCTTTATCGTCACACTTGCCTGTACAGACGGTGGCGACTGACTCTTACAGTCAAACGGTAAACTCCACATTTGAACCAGAATGGCTTACTACTTCTCTTAAGCAAAGGGAATCCAATCAGTCTGAAATGCACATACTGCCAAATCTCCTCACACTGAACAATGATCCAGTGTGAACTGGGATCAGTGGAGCCCAGCACAGACAGGAGCATTGCCTTTTGAAGAGTGGGTACAATGTGTGGTGTAGTTGCTGAGCTCTGCATGTGAGGACCAGGCCTGCAGTGCCTGTGATCTACTACCAGGTGGAGTAGCTGCCCCTCTGTGGTTTAAGTGCCTTCCCCTGATCTGAGTTAAAGTTTTGAAATGGTAATTCACGCCTTGTCACCACTCGGCTGGATTACTGTAATTCACTTTATGTGGGGGTTAGTGCGTCCTCCATTGCCCGTCTTCAGATGGCACAAAACGCTGCCGCACGTCTTTTAACTGGCACACGTAAATTTGAGCACATTTCCCCCATTTCAGCCTCACTCCACTGGCTGCCCATACACTTCAGGATCAATTTTATTTGTTTTTAAATCCCTGAATGGTCTTGCCCCGCCCTACCTCTCCGAGCTTCTACATCCATACTCACCCGCTCGCTCTCTCAGGTCAGCTGATCAGCTGCTCCTGAGTGTGCCTAAAACCAGGCGGAAGCTCAGAGGGGATCGTGCCTTCGCTGTCACAGCTCCAAAACTTTGGAATGATCTGCCTCTGCACATAAGACAGGCCTTGTCCTTGTCTGTTTTTAAATCCCTTCTTAAAACCCACCTTTTCTCTTTGGCCTTTGACACTTCATGAGATGTTTGGTTTTTATTTATTTTACTTTTTTTTTTTTTTTTTTAATGGAATTTATTGTTTTTTATTGTATGGGTGCTATTTCTCATTTTGTTTTTATGATTCTAATTTATTTTAAGCTGTTTTATCTAATTTTGAACCTTTTACTTATACTTATTCTGTACAGCACTTTGGTCCATTGTGGTTTGTTTAAAGTGCTTAACAAATAAAGTTGGATTGGATTGGGTTAAAGTGTTCCCCCAAAAGAACCGACTACAAGTCTCTCCGTCCAAAGCAAGTTCGATATCCACGAGGGTGTTGGAGGACATTTTCTTGACGCTGGATTGAGGAAAAAAAAGTTGTTGAACGTGTGTGTAGTCATATTGTGCAATGTTGTATTTCTGAGTGAGCCTTTTCACTGCACAGATACTGTATATATATTTTTGTATAGAAAGAGTCAGAATTTGAATCATCAATGATAAATCGTTTAATATGGCTGATGTGCCTTTTTTTTTTTAAACCATCACTGTGCTGTATGGGTGCGGTTCTTAAAAGTTGACTATACTAAATATGCTTGATTCCAGTTAATGCTGCTAAACTGCTTTTATTCTGTCAATCAAAACTTTGTGCTCAAGACTTATTAAGAGTGGACTGTCCCAAATGGTGTTAAGGATTGCATCTCAATACATTATGTATTTTATCCTCATGTCTTTATCGAGTTATATATGAGTTCAGAGGTCAGGTTGCTGAAAGCTTGTGTGTAATAAGTTAAAAGGGTTTTAAAGTGAATTGATGACATGCACATTAAATTCTTTTTTTATACTGTGACCATGTTTGCACGTTGAATTAATATATACATGTATTTAGTAGCCAATCTAATAATATCAATGTTTTTTAGTTTACAAATGTGCCAATTTATATAAAATAACAGCCCCCCCCCCCCCGTGGACCTTTTTGGGCTCGCCCGGGGTTGTGTTTCCCGATAAACGAAAGCAAAGTGAGGGCGTTGTTCGTTGAGACAAGTCCAAATTCCGTGTCCTTTGCGACATACAGAAGTAAATACATTTCTTTAAAACAACACAGAGCAGCAAAATGGACCAACGCTGTCTTTAATCAGCATTTATCCGAGGTAAGGACTGGTCATTTTGCGATGTTTGGCTGTTGCAGTATGACTGATATGCTACTATGCTATGCTATGCTACTTTAATTGCAAAGCGATGTTTTTGCTTAATTAAACGACTCCAGAAGTTTGACTGGAGTGTATATTCTTTTGCCGTGGGACTGGATAATAAATCAGTCCTCGGGGTCAAATTGTGTTTTCGGTTGTTTTTTTTCGTCATACCGAGAAATTTGGCGGCGAGTCGAGTCATAGGCAAGCTGACCTGGCCGCCCTGCACAGGTTAGGTTAAGGGTAGGACCAGGCGTTAACTGGTTAAAGTTAGAGATAAAGTTTTCTTTAACCTCCTGACTACCAAATGCCCTCTGTAGATAGCTAAATGAGTTAATTCAGTAGTGTGCAGTGGTGAGAGGTTTACAAACGTCCTCCACAGAGTACACACGTAGGGCAAACGTCAGTTCAAGGTTTGAAACTACAACGTCAGTTCCTAGACTCACCCATAGGGGGACGAGACTTCATTCCCAGAACGTAAACACGGTGTCCGCCATCTTTGCTAACAGTTCAAAGTCAATGACCGTTTCTCAATACTCAAGTACTTGCTTACTTGGGAAGTATATACTTGAGAAGTACGCTGGGAGTATATACTTGCCAAGTACGGGAGTACACAAGTATGTGGTTGTTTCTCAATACTCAAGTATGCAATATGTATGTATTGTTCTGCTGTTTGAATGGTGGCTGGCGCCAAGTGCTGCAGACTCATTACTGCCACCTACGGTGTTGATAAATGAACATATGAAATACTTTTAATAAATGCATATATATGTTGTTATTATTTTTACATTTTAAATATTAAACTTCATTTATTAATTTATTTCTATTAAAATATACAATACAAATAATACAATGTGGAAAATAGATATATTACAGCATTGTAGAGTATATATATATATGACGTGTACAAATATATACTACTCTACATATCTAATATTTACATATTATATTTAAATACTGTCCAGATTTCTGCTGGTTGGTCTTTCCAGCTCAATACTCCCCTCTGGAAAGGGTAACCAGAACAAGTACGGCGGGCACAACTCGACTGTCTTTCTGAAGGTTTATTCCACATACACGGTTAAGCAGCAGTCAGTTAGCAGTTAGACAGTTTGTTAGCTACTAACCACAGTCAGTTAGAGAGTCAGTCAGGTTATAAAACCGACAAGTCGTACAGGTTCTGATGATAGATAGATTTACAAAGGCGCATACGAAAGCAATACATAACAAGCCATGGCTTTGACGATGCACCTTAAAGGCACTTTAAAGGCAACGGTGCTTTGATACCAGTTACAACAATGAAAAGATAAATAGAATGAAAGACAAATAGCTTTGCCTGCTAGAAAGTTCTACAAATACAGATACAATGATCGTGCGACTTTAATATAAATCTAACATTCAAAGTTAAAATAAAATTACATTAATAATATATAAACTTTGTCAGGTCAAAACATTTCCACAAAATAACACGTCAACAACAAATCTATGGATCACACCAAGCATGTAATGACAGCGATCACCTCCGACAAACGTCGCTGCCGAACTATAAATACGTCAGATCTTCATACATAAACCACATGTTTAAATTCTAAATGACTAATTTCTCGCCTTAAATGATGTTAAAACTTTGTTCCGGGACACAGAAAAATATTTATTTCAGATTTATATGTCTATTATCTGCTGCTTTGCTCCGCCGAAATGTATTCTGGGATACATGGCCATCCCAAGTACGCTTAAGTCACCTCCGATGCATACTTGGTAAAAAATGGGCGGAGCGAGAACACTTCCGGGTTTGAGGACCGTCCCCAAGTAGGTCCAGCTGCAGACCCGCAGACCACTCAACGAAACGCCCCTTTACTCAACGAAACGCCCCTTCACTCAACGAAACGCCCCTTTACTCAACGAAACGCCCCTTCAAACTACACGACACTCTGATTGGCTCTCAAGAGACTGCGTCTGAAACGTGATGACGTTTACTAACGTGATGACGTTTACTAACGTGATAACGTCTTCTTTTATTGAAACTTTATTTACACACGCGTATTTCACAGACACTTGTTGACAAGAGACTTTTATCCCGGTGTGCGACAGGAATAGAGAAGAATAAATACTCGTGTTGACTTTTATGAACACAGAAATGTACTTTCTGTGAAATTTGTGAATAATTAAAGTCACTTTGTAAAGTATGAAATGTTATAGCCAAACTGCTAAAATATATAAATGCTGATTGGAAAAGTTCTTTGAACATCACGTTTACACAATATAGTATCACGTTTTTGTGATATAATTATCACGTTTATACAATATAGTATCACGTTTATACAATATATTATCACGTTTATACAATGTTTATACAATATAATATCACGTTTATACAATATATTATCACGTTTATACAATATAATATCACAAATTCCACTTTGAACACACACTTTGAATCATTTCATTTGTTTTTGCAAACTTCCAACATCATGGCAACCTGTATGTTACAAAAAGGTGTGTTTAATATAGGCCTACATTTATTGAATGTCTTATTAGTCTGTAGTTTGACATGTTGTTCAACTGGACAGAACAACGATTAGAACTAATAAAAGTCTACTTGATCAGGTTTTTAACCTGAAAGAAACCCTCCTTAAATTCTGTGCTGGTGTGGTCCAGGTGGTGGTAGACAGAAGTTAAGTAGACAAGATCTGCTGAGTGCGTCATTAAGGAGATGTTACCTATTTCCAGGAAGATATGTTAAACATTGGTATCTGAATCAAACCCAGCCAGTTGGACATCAGTAGGTCTTTTGATGAATGTAAAACAAATGCACTGAAACCCTTGATTCTGCACAGAAAGTTGTTTAATTTTCTAAATCCATGTAATGAATACAAGTGATGAATGATATATTTTCTTTATTTTATACACAACAGACTATCCAGCAGACACATTCACTACCCAGGGATTACAGGCGCCTGAGGAATTCCTCACACTCCAAGGCTTTCTTGTAATTGCTCAGGAAGCTATCCAGTTTCTGCCTCGCTTTTGAGGAAATTTGGCTCTGAAGCTGTTCCCCAAGCTGGGTTATCTCGCTGACAAGACAAAATGATATAGCAAAATAATGAAGTCGTTAAAGACACTCAAATACATAATAAGATATAAACTGAAAATTGGATTAACAGTTTCCTAAACTATCCGGCTTACCTTGAGTCAAACTCTGTGCCACGCATGTACATCTCCTTGGCTTTGTCCAGGGAGATGGAGTGAACAGCTCTGAGGGCGTGTACTGTTGCCTGTGTCATGAAGATTAAGATTTAAGATTGTGTTAGACAGTGACCATGTGTTAAAAGGAGACAGACATATGCAGTCATATAAAACATGTAGTCTACAAATCAGTGTCAGTGTCTGAGATCTCACCTCTGGCAAAAGTACATCCATTACAAACGCCACTGGATCTGCAGACTTCTTGTCTGTCTCAGTACGTTCGAGTACTTCAGACAAGAAGTGCATGACTTTGTCCACTTGTTCATCATCTTCAAAAAGAAGGATGACCCTGTCCTGTTTCTTGGCCCAAGGAGACACCATGTTGCCTGTGATGATGTTCTATAAAAATTGTTTAGGATTTTAGTTTGGGTATTCATATACAAATACACAAACACCACACTAAATGCCATTGTCACTCACTTTAAGGTGTTGCAGCATGCCCTGATCCTCTGTGATTACACTGGTTAACAGACAACATGCCTCGCGTCGCTTCTGTTGGGCTTGTTGGGCCCTTTCCTAAAATTAAATTACACATAATATGCAACACTGAATACATGTGATTAAGAACTTTGAATAAGACATTTTCTTTCCCTGATTATTTGCACTTCCTCTGATAAGAGGTGTCATCCTGGCTGGCAACTTGTTTGGCCACAGTAACATCACTGCCCTAAATGGATATACAGATAAGCCTGTCTGAGAGGCAAATTGTTACATTACTTCTGAGAACAATCATTATTATCAGGGGCATCTATAAAAATGCAGGAATCTTGAAACTTTTTCTCAATATCTAAATTCTCAACAAGAGTGAAAATAAAATACACATTGACTTAAGATTCTACACACATGAAGTACAGTACACATAGATGAAATGGCTCCAGCATTAGTTTACTTTACTTTACTTATTTTGAGTTTCTGATACTCAAATGGACGAGTTGAATAGTTTGATGGTCACAGTTATCCATGGTCAGGACAAACAGAAATAACATCACATTTCATAATACATAAGGCTCATGGGGAAATTAAAGCCTTTCAGCGTTGAAATGAAAAAATATTTGATCATTTAGGACTTACCACCGTACTCCACCATTGACCTTTGGTGTCCCTGCAGATGGGACACAAGCTTTGCATAGCTCCCCTTTTTTGTGCAGATCTGTGTCCGAGTCGCATCTCCTCAGCTCAGGGTCTGCTCCTTCACTGAACGTAGTGTTGCTCTATAAGAGAAAAAGTAAATTAAAATTGTATTTTGTATTTTTAACATGGAAACATTTTTAATCCAGAATCAAGAAGTAATGAACTGGACTGCATTTGCCTGTAAGACTTTCCCTGTCCTAAAATATATGCAGGCTAACTGAAATTAATCAAATCAAATGACACTGTTGACTGTGATTTAACAGAACTTCTCATTTCTAAACATGAAAAATATTATTCATCATCAAATCTTTTATCTTAACAATTGTAGAACTGAGGTCACACGTTTTCAAATGAGCAAAGCTGTGTGCAACTTGTCAGAGTCATTTAAAGATTAAAAAACAGATAAATACTAATATATAGAGATCATATAGTTTATCTTATACGTTTCTTGGTTGAAAATGAGACAATGTTATATTGTCAATGTTATAACCTGTACATATAAATAAAAGAAAAAAAGGAAAAAAAGAAAAAAAAGGGAGAAAATCGCTGCGTCTTGCTTGCTGTTACAATCGCTATCGTTACAGCATGCAGACATTACTGGTTAATAAACTGCACTTAATTGATTTAATGGATACAAATAATGACTATTCATCCAGTGTTCAATATCAAAATGTGTTTTTTATCCATTCTTACCTTTTCCTCCGTAATTTTCCCGTGTTTTTCCCGTATTACTTTTTCGGGTTCTCTCTTCATACTCGGTCAACGTAAACTTCATCACGTTTCAGACGCAGTCTCTTGAGAGCCAATCAGAGTGTCGTGTAGTGTGAAGGGGCGTTTCGTTGAGTAAAGGGGCGTTTCGTTGAGTAAAGGGGCGTTTCGTTGAGTGGTCTGCGGGTCTGCAGCTAGACCCTTCTCACCGTCCTCGCTGTTCGCTTACTTGAGAATTGGAACAGCACTTGGACTGAGGCTGATGACGTTTTCACAAGTACGGCAATACGCAAGTACGCACAAGTGAGAAACGGCCAAAGTCAGCTTTATTGTCAATTCTTCACATGTACCAGACATACATAGAATTGAGAGGACGTCTCTCATTCGCCCGCGGTGAAAACAGTTAAGTGCACAGGCACAACAGATGGACAGACATTTCCTAATACTAAAACTAAAATCCTAAAATTACTAAAATTTACTAAAACATATAAAATATACACCGATATAGGATATACAACAACAATACAAATAGTGCAAAAAAGGCAGATGTAATAATAATGGTAGTAGCATTCGAAAGATTATAAAGATATGTTTGTAATGTAAAAGTAAATAAGTAACGAGCAGTCAGAAAAAAAATATAAACAGTATAAACAGTGTGATATATAGTATGTAAATAAATAACCGCCAGAAAAATATTAAGAGTATAAACAGTGTAGTAAATAAATAAGGTGTGTGTGTGTGTGCGCACGCGTGCAGGGGGTGTTCAGCTTCCTGACAGCCTGAGGGATGTGGCGTCTGAGTCTGGTGGAGGCTAATGCATTTCATGGCCTACATTCTACGTTTCCATTGTTGAATTAGATTTTTCATTTTTAAATGGATCTCAAATGTACAATTACTTGTAGCCTGCCATAGTTCTAAATAAATAAAAACCTATGAATACAAATAACCTGTCTACTTCTGTGAATAAACATTCCTCCTCAACCATACAAGTCCTCCAATGACAAACTATTATCTGGACACTGGAGTAAAACACTTAACACAAATTATCTTTCTGAGTTCAAATACCATGATCATTTGCAAAGAAGGAAGCCAGTAGGAAGGATCTCTTACCCTGTTATGGACATTTAGTACAGTTTCTAAATAAAGCTTAACACTATATTTAAACCCTTAACCAACATACAGATTTATTCTTTGGCTTAATCTGGGATGTTTTACAGTATGGGCAAGTATGAATGAACAAAACACTTGAATAACCACACAGTCTTTTCTAAACTTTTATTGCTGACATGGGATTGAAACAGTGTCAGTGCTTCAGTCGTGCTCTTGAGAGGTGGTTATGGCTTCAGTTGTCCACCAGATGTCACCACCACTGAAGCGTTGAAGCTTTGTTGCAAGATTGGACACTTGTTACAATGTAATTTATCAACAGTTTTGTTCTTTAGATAAAAGCTACCATGGACGCTTTGATGTCTTTGACGGCTATGATAGATAAAGGAATTGGAAGATGTGTACTGAAAAGCTGTATTTTAAGTGTTGGTGCAACAAGGGAATATTTCTATGTGACGCTGATCCTCGAGTAACTTGGATACATATAGATGTAAATGAAACTTGGATGTACGGTAAGTGGAAATAAATGTGCAAACCCTTCACACAACTCTATCTCGCCTTCGTGATTGATGAATTACAACAGTACCTACGAGTAAAGTGGCCATACGTCCGGATTTAGACCGGACAGACCGGAATTTAAATGCCTTGTCTGGCGTCCGGCGCAGCCTCAAGCCGGACACTTATTTGTCCTCCTTTTTTGGAGTTGCACCTGAACGCAACGCTGCATGTTGTCAAATGGTGTAAGACTTTAGTTTAAAAAAAAAAAAAAAAAAGATTGGTTAAAAATTATTGGCTAAAAGTGGTGTCACTCAATTCTCTGATTTGAAAATGTAAACAAGCTGCCCCCTGTTCCCATGTGCTAGCTGTGTCACTCATGTGTTAACTGAATGTTAAAATGCCGAAAAGACGGACCTCATTTAAACAACTAGCACTGTCTGCTTCAACGCTTGAGACAGCGAAACTCTCACGGGGCAGCGAGCGCAGTGCATGCTGGGAGTTGTTGTTGTTCATCTACATGAGCCAAAATTAAATTTCTCGGCCAAGAAGGCACTTGCTTCAAGTATTATTTCACATTTCTGCTACATAAATAACCCAGTTTTAATATACACTCATCTTTCCAATGGTGAAGTATGCCTTTAAGAAGCTGAAACAATCAGAAAACTTGTTTTAATAATGAAAAAAGCTTCAAACCAATTAGTTTAGCGATTGATTTAATAATCGATAAATAGAGTAATTGTTTCAGCTCTAGATTTGACTGTACATTACTGAATAATAGATAATGCTGTACAGAAATGTCGAAGATTCAGTATGTTTGAGGTTTTTAGAAATTGTGTCACCATTACTGATTTTGACCAGCAGAGAGCACTGTTTAGTTTGTTTTGTAGGGATCCTTAATATGTTAACATCAACATACACTGCATGTTCTAACAATAAATAATGGATATTTATATTTGTGAACCAAAAAGGAGAAAAAATGAACTAAATCTATCTGTGGATTCAGTTTGAAATTTCAATCATCATATAACTAAACATTTTCTTTTACAGGTGGATGTTGACAAGTAAATTAATGTTGATGTAATGTAAGGAGAAAGGAAACAATGGGTGAGTGGATTGTCAAGATTTTTTTTTGTTTTTTTTGTAATTTAATGTGAACTGATCTCTTTTAAAAAGGTAACATTTACTGTAAATATGCACCAGCACAGCATACAAAATTTAAAATGAAAACATGTCAACGAGAGGCCTGTTTACATGGTCCCCTCTGAGGTCCCCTCTAAAAATTAACTATTGTCTTGCTTTAAATAATCCACTTTTATTCAATGTCTTTATATTGGCAAATGAAAGACATGTTTTTAAATGTGGAGAACGTCATCTCTGATTCTGTCATTTATGAATAAACCAACATCTTTTTTTCCCTCATCCAGCTGACAATCTTATGCAGTCACCCGAGAACTGGACTGAATCTCAAGTGAGCACCTGGCTACGAACACTTGGTGTGAAAGAACACTACATAAAGAAGCTCTTTGAAGAAGAAGTAGATGGACCAGTCCTTCTTACACTCGATGAGGACTTCTTGATAACAAAGATTGGCATGAAATTTGGGCCTACTCATATGATTATCAAAAAAATAAAAGAGTTCCTCAATTCCAAGCACAATTCAAAATCACTTAATTGTCTTGCTTCAAGTGAAGTTCCTTCAGGTAGGATGTGCGCCATTGTGTGCGCCCACCAAGGTTCATAGAGGTCATGGATCGAGAAAGTACAGCAAAAAACTATGTGGTGGAGGTTGACATTGTGCCTTCGGTCAACATTGTTAAGGGCAGGGTTTTATGCAGTTCTTCTGCCAAACTTCAATGAGGCAGCAAACAAATTACAATATGAGAAAAAAGCAATTCTGCGAAGGGTAGGTTCCAAAACAGAGCCAGTGAGTGACAGTGATTTCATTGATTTCTTAGAGAGTCAAAGAACGGGATGCTCAAAGAGAAGAGGCAGAGAAACCTCGAGTACCCAGAACTCCATTCTGCCAAGACCTTAGGAAACTCACAATGCTAATAACTAGTGGGAAGAAGTTCATTGAAAATGATAAATGGTTCATATTCATTACAAACAAATTCAAACCTGATGACCTTTCTAACATTGAGTGGCTGCTTAATATGAAGATCTTCTCTGGGTTTGATTTTGACCCAGATTCAAAGATATCAGGCCTTTGCAGCAAATACCTTGAGCATCATGCTGCAAACATGCATTCTCTGCAGAGCTATAGCAAATCCAGTGACCGAAGCATCAAAGGATTCACAGAAAAATTGCACCTGTTTGAACAAACTAGCTGGATCTTCTGCAATGGCCGTTCTGGCTTTAAAGCAAATGAAACTCCTTGTGATGAAATGACTTGGATCAAGACAAGAATGACCCTTTTAATGGTGTATGTGTCTTTGATTTGTAAACATATCTTGCCAAAAGGGTCATTACAGGTCATTTTTCTTCTCACTTTCCCAGTAAAGAAACCTCTCTTGCACGCCTATGGGTTTTTTCACAGACATCATCTGCATCTGTGAATCAGAAACAAACTTCCAGAGAGTTATGTGATACAGAAACTGTGAACAATTTCAGTGTAGTTGGGATGAAAATGAGTCACATTAATGCAACTATGCAAATGATACACAGTAAAAGCCTGTGCCAAAAAACACTTGCCAGTCTTTGTGAAAGGGACATGTCTTCTTGAAACAAACAAAGAGGAACATATGGCTTCTCTGGAAATACTGACAGTCAACCATTGTGATGACACAAGCAAAGACTTCATTAATGAGGAGAAGGCAAATATTGAACAGCAGTTTTACCGTGGTGGTAGAGTGACATGGATGAACTTTTGGCTCGCTGAGCACAAGTATGTTGGAGAGGTAATAGAACGAGCAAGCTCCTCATGGATGTTTTGAAATGTAACGTAGATCAGACCCCAGTTACTTCTATAAACATCTACCATCACCCAGGAAGTGGTGGAAGTACCGTGGCAAGGCAAGTGTTGTGCAGAAGAGGAAAGAACTAATATGTGCAGTTGTGAAGCCTTCATACTCAGTTACTGATGTTACACAACATGCAGTTGGTCTGAGAGAATATGAAGAAAAAGATCCACAAAGGTGTCTTCCAGTGTTGCTCCTAATTGAAGACTCTGACAAAGACTACCTTGATGATCTCAAAAATGAGCTAGAGGTTGCAATCAGAAGCAGAGGAATCCAGTACGGAACACTATGTTTCATTTTGTTGAGCTGTAGGCGATCCCATGATCCAGAGAGTAGATGCAAAGAGTCTGCTTTACAGAATGTATCTGTCACTCACAAACTGTCTCCTCAAGAGAAGAAGAAGTTTGCTGGAAAACTACGGTTACTTGAAGAGCAGTATGAGCCTCAGTTCATCCTGACATTTGTTTTGATGAGTGAAGGGTTTTATAATGATTATTTTCAAAAGTTTGTGACACATTTGGACCTTCAGTCTACTGCCACTCACTACGTAGCACTGCTGAACACTTATGTTGATAACTCTTTATCTCTCAGTCCCACTGCGAAGCTTTGCTAACCTTACAAGTGCACATGGAAAGGGAACAGGCCAAACTTGTCTTCTTGCATCTTAGAGATGACAAGACCAAGATTAAATCCATCAGAATAATTCACCCACTCGTTGCAAAGGAAATTCTGCAACAACTCCTTGGAAGCCAACACAGCAGTTTGGCAAAGAAATTGCTCTGTGACGATTTGCTTTTTGAGCACAGATTTGGAAAGGAAGAATATTGGTCATTTTTGAGAGCACTTTTCATCAGGAGATCCAGAATAAGCAGAGGAGATGAATGTGATACTTTATTCTCTCCTCTGATTGAACATGTGCGAGAAAAGGAGGGAGGCCCTGACAAAGCAATAGAGTTACTCAAGGAAGCTTTTGAACGTTTTCATAAAGATCCATTCGTTGCCCAACAACTTGCTCGTCTTCTTCATACTCATGAAAAGTTTGAAGAGGCAACATACTGGGCAGAGACTGCAGCTAAACAGCTTCCCAACAACTCGTACATACTTGCCACAAAAGGGCAAGTGTACAGAAGATGGTTCCAAGCCAAATGGAAAGCCATTGAAAACGGCTGTTCACCAATCACAGCCCAAAACACAGCTGATGCTGTGGAGACTGCACTGAATTCCCTGCAGTGTTTTCAAGAATGTGAGAGAGCAGCTGATGCAGACATGGAAAATGTAAACAGTTCAGGATATTTTTCTGAAGTTGAAGTTGGATTCAGCCTGCTCAAATTGATCTTTTCATTACAAGAGTTTGCAAAAGGAGCTAAAGGCCATTCAAAGCGTAGAGAGTATCTGTTAACAGATTACATACCAGAAAAGTCTTAGATGCCTGGGAACCATTTCATGGTCGTATGAAAAAGCTTCACCAGACATTGACTGATTCCTTGGAATGGATTTCAGAGGACCTCAGTTTCTTCCAGACAGATATAGGTGAAGATGAAGATGTGATTCCTGAAAATCCTGAAGAGAAGATAAGCCATCCACTGAAGTGGTTGACCAAAAGATC
The DNA here is from genome assembly GCF_958295425.1 of Solea solea. Classification (NCBI taxonomy): domain Eukaryota; kingdom Metazoa; phylum Chordata; class Actinopteri; order Pleuronectiformes; family Soleidae; genus Solea; species Solea solea. The sequence goes on from NC_081149.1 coordinate 15,918,207, forward strand.
TTCTGAGTATGGGAAGTACTTCAGTGAAGTTTCCTCTGCTGCAATTCTGCAACCAGGGCAATCAATCCCTACCAATCTCACTCCTTTACAAAAGCGCATGATCATCTATCAACTTGGTGGTGGTAACATAACTTCCATCTTGTCCATACTAACTGAACAGAAGGATGCTTTGCATATTTTAGAGACCATAGTCTCTCTTTATCCCAGCAGTCCACGAAAGGCAAAACTTGACCAGAGGGATATTGTGAACTACATTGTGACCCACATTTCCCTGAACTGCTTGTCACCTCAGGCTTCAAAGGTTGCTCCTTTTAAAGATCTACAGGCCCTTTGTCATCAGTTCCCAGCTGATAAAAAGAAATGCTTACCAGGTGCACTGTTCCTGCTTACCTTACTATTCTGGCCAGAGGATAAGGACACAAACCATGAGAGAGAAAACAAATATGAAATTGTCCAGTCAGCTGTGGAGCACATGGAAAAATGCTACTGTACCAGGAAGAAGGACACCCCCCAAAGAAAGAGAAGGCTTTACACCCATTTTCTTCTGGGACATGGAAATGGATTGGATAAATTTGTCCACAAGAGAAAGTTTAACAGCGTCACAAAGGTGTTCTCGGTCTCTGAAAAACGCCTGAAGTGGTTTAGTGGTGAAGCATGGGAGAAGCCTGAGATTGCTGAAAAGTTAAAACGCATTTGTGGTTGGACTGAAGATAGAGTGGTTTACCTCGAGGGCCCTCAGAAAAAGCTGAGCTAAACTTCAGTGCTCACTGACCTGCCATTGTATCTGTGGTGATAGCAGAATGGCTCTGTTGTCTAACTTTGTAGTAGCTGCTCTTGTCCTCATTGCATTTGCTTTGTCAAATTGTTTCTACATGAACCACTTGTCCGATAGTGAAACGAAACCGATCAGGTGTGTCCATGCCGAGCCAAACGAGAGCATAGCATATGAGAGGCTTGCCATTGCTAATCCAACTGAAACACACAATAAACCCGTGATTTCAAGTGAAAATCACCCTTAAAAGTTTCAAAGAGACTACTAATTATAGAGATGACAAATGCACCATGGCCCCACAAAGTCGGTTTGACTGTGCCAGGGACAGGGTTCTCAGCAAGTGTGAGGAGAGGGGTAATTATATAGGAGTCCAGAAGCACACCTATAAAGAGTGAGTTAGATTCATTAATGTGTTTAGTATATCTTATTTATCCTAAGGCCATGATGCCCCATATTGGTCCCTGGGATTTCATCTTTGCCGCTGGGGTTACACCACCACTAATACAACCCGCAAGGTTGCACAACGCATTGTGCCGCACAATGCCAAACTTCCATTGGTAAATGACATTTATAAGATCATTTCCTTATCAAGAAATGATCTTAGAAAATAGATCATCTCTTTTTTGTCACCATCAGGATGTGCAGTGGAATGATTTGGATTACGCAGACAAGCGAAGGATTTTCACTTTTGATCCCTGGCGATTTGGTGACCTCCCAGAGATGGTGGAAGAATTCCATAGGAGAGGCATGAAGTACATCCTTATTCTGGTGCGATGTGTTTGAATGTCTTAGACCTCAACCTGAACATTCAGATCCAACCATGACTAAATGTTTCTGCATATTATTATCAGCATAATAATAATAATAATAAAGGTAAATGAATAAAAACAGACGCATATTACATCAGCTGTTTACTGAAAATAAGCAATTATGCAACAATGTATCTCCAGTAGATGGCAGCAAAAGCCTCTCAGCTTCTGACTGCTGTGCTCTGCTGGTTTCTGCCCCAGGACCCAGGGATCAGTAGCACTAGCCCCACTGGAACTTACCCTCCCTTTGATGATGGCCTGAAACGAGACGTCTTCATTAAAAATGTCACAGGACACATTTTGATCGGGAAGGTAAGACCCCTTTTTTATATGTTGTTCCGCCTGTGTGATATGCATAGCATGTGTTTTACTGTTGACCGGTGTACAGTTGGTTGGCAAGCACATTCTTGTATGGTGTTCCAGGTTTGGCCTGGCCCTACAGCCTTCCCTGACTTCACCAACCCAGAGACCAGACAGTGGTGGGAAGACTGCATCAGAGATTTTCATTCTAAAGTGCCTGTGGATGGACTGTGGATTGTGAGTGTGTACAGACACACAGTGCACATGTTATTTAGACACCAATGATATGATTATAAAAACCAAAATGTCAAGTATGTGTGAAATCAGGTTGTCAGTTCTGGAATATTCTTAGTGGTTGTGTGTTTAGTTTGCTTTGCACCTAATTTATATTTTGTTTATCTCCAATGCTCCATCCAGGATATGAATGAACCAGCCAATTTTTTTTTTCCAGGGCTCAATGGAGGGCTGTCCTCACACTGATCTTGAAGACCCGCCTTACACACCTACTTAGTGTTTTAGTGTCACAAATTATCAGCATGTGAAATCATAAAAAAACAATATTTTGTTTACATATGCTGTCAATTGTGTTACGTTAAAGGTCCAGTGTGTAACATTTAGCAGAGTTTATTAGCTGAAATCAAATACACTCTCCATAAGTATGTTTTTATAAGTTACTAACCAATAAAATATATAACACATTTAGAATCAGCCCTTTACATGTACAGAGGGCCTTGCTTTACAGGGGTCTCCAACTTGCTTCGCAATGTTTCGACGGCAAACATTGTACTTTGTAGTCCCCATTAGATTAAACACATTCTTACATACTGGACCTTTCAAAGTACATACAGTACACAAATGCTCTGCAGATACATACCTGTTTCTTTGTTCTGAATGTTGCTTCAAATCATTGTCTGTGTTCCTGAATCTCATACAAACAGGAGTAGGCGGAGGGGAGTTGAACTCGGGAACTCTCTGCATGTCAGCTCAGCAGAGGCAATCCACTCACTACAACCTGCACAATATGTACGGACTGACAGAAGCATATGCCACAAACAGGTTCGAACCATGTTTACAGATTGAGTTCTTTAGGTGGTATGTTAGCAGATGAAGTCATAAGTAATCAAACGGAGGACAGTAGTTGTAGTTGTAGCTGTGAAACAACAATAAAAGGACAGACTTCCTTTGTGCAAGTGCTAGATTTATTTCATTGGACCGTAATGTGGCACTGTGAAATATATGGATGTAGTTGTTGTTTGGCTTTTGTTATTTATTCTGTCTACTATATATTGATTGTGGGGTTGGTTGCTGCTCTCAGAGCTCTTACAAAGGTACGAGGGAAGAGGCCTTTTGTCCTGTCTCGCTCCTCTTACTCTGGCATTGGACGCTTCTCTGGAGTGTGGACAGGTGATGTCAGAAGTGACTGGGAGCAGCTGCGATTCTCCATCCCTGGTGAGGAGATGAGCTGTAATACAATAACAATCTTGTTTCAAAGTGGGTTTAGTTCTGTGGTAGTCTTTTTATGGACCTGCATATGGTTAAATATAACATCCAGTCCATTAATGAAAATAATTATTTTTCATCTTTTTTTTAAATGAAAAGAATTATTTGATATACAGTATTTCCATTGAGCTTTTGCTTTTGCTACCCCCCAGCTGTGCTGCAGTTTAGCCTGTTCGGGGTTCCTCTGGTGGGGGCGGACATCTGTGGGTTTGAAGGCAACACCACTGAGGAACTGTGTGTGCGATGGATGCAGCTTGGGGCCTTTTACCCATTTATGAGGAACCACAATGACAACTTCAATGCTGTGAGATCCAAACACTGTTTCTGTTGACTATATGTGTCTTTGTATTGATTCACTGAGTTAGTTCCACTTCTCATACTGTATGTGCTGTCACAGTATCTCCTCCCATTGTCTGTGTGTTTTTGTGTGTCTGTGCCCGTTAGCCTCAGGAGCCATATGTATTTGGGCAGGAGGCTCAGGCTGCCATGCGGAGTGCACTGAACCTTCGTTACTCCCTTCTCCCTTTCCTCTACACACTCTTTCATCATGCACACACCTCCGCTGACACTGTGGCCAGGCCTCTCTTCATGGAGTATGTTTCATCATTTCATGTTGTCCTCTCTGCTTCCCCTCATACTTTTCTTGCTCTCTACTTTTCCTACATGCTGTAAACAAAAATAATAAAGGGCATATTTGTGTATCCCTCCCTCCCTTTTAGGTTTCCCACTGACCCCAACTGTCAGACCATAGACCGGCAGTTCTTGTGGGGGAGTTCACTCCTCATTAGCCCAGTTTTGGAGCAAGGCTCAGTCAAGTTGACTGCCTACCTACCCTTTGGCATTTGGTACAACTTGCATAATGTGAGTGGCTCAATACAATTTTTTTATTTAATACTGTATACAGTATGTGCCGTAAGCCAAAGTATAACCAGATTTTGTTAACAGGTAAAGGCCAGCATGATTTTGTCTCCTGTGGTAACACATGATATTAGTATTAAGTGCTTTCCATGTGGGGTCTGCTCTACTGTCTTTTGCTCTCTAGGGTCAGCCTTTTTACAGTAAGGGTCAGTACCTGCTCCTGTCAGCCCCTCTGGACACTATCAACGTACATGTGAGGGAGGGACACATTATCCCACAGCAGGTACGTGTCTGTGCTGACCACACAATCCAAATGTAACATTCAGTAGGAGACAAAATGTAGTTCGTGAATAGGGTTGGGTTCAAAAAAGGTTTCGGATTCATTTAGATTTTCATTTAAAAGATCTGTTATATTTATTCATACAATCTTTAGATCAATCTTCTAATTTATGCCATTTTCTATATCCTCAGCACAAATCTCATAAGACCCAACCACGATAGTCTTGCATGAGAGAGTCTGAAGATTTGTTCATTAATTTGTCATTTATGGTGTAGAACCAGAAATGCTTCCACACACTGCTTTTCAGAAGCGTTGGTGTTTTGCTCCCACAGCAAACCCGCTACTGGACAACTTGGTAATCTCTTCAAACTGTGTAATGCTCTTCTAGACTAGATATTTTTGACTTGGAACAGGTTTTTAAGCTTCATGGTTTGGAATATCATCTACAATTTTAGTGTGGAGTTGCACTGTGTGGCCATATTAAATTAGCATTAATAAAACTACTTACTATGGTCAATATAGTATTATGTTTTGTCTGATCTGTGTTTTTGATCCATAAAGGATCCTGCTCTGACAACCACAGCCTCACGCAGAAACCCCTTCTTCCTGACAGTGGCACTGTCAGCAGGTGGCTGGGCCTGGGGAGACTTGTTCTGGGACGATGGGGACAGTCTTGATACCTACAAAACGCAAGATTATTGTTATGTCATCTTCACTGCTGGACAGGTAGGAAAGAGATGAGTAATCCGAATTTGCTCATCAAATGAATCGTGACTTTGGTTCCAAATCAGTCTCAGGTTGTGAGTGATCCTCTGATGCTGAATGGGGCCCTGGATGAACTGGTGCTGGGAGGACTGCAGGTGTTTGGAGTGCCCTCACCTCCCCGCTATGTTTTGGCCAATGGGGAGAAAGTCAGTGATTTCATGTACCACAGCGACACCAAGGTGAATTCTCAGTGAAGACTTCCTTTGATAATTGTCCTTTACAGAAATATGACGTCTTTCTTTCAGGATGTGTGTGATTTGTCCTCTGTCATTTATCTACACTAATAATGTCCTCTGTCTCTTCCTGGTTTATGAGGTATTTTTGTCTATTTCCACAGGTCTTGACAGTGACCAAGTTGACCTTGCCCATGGCAAAGGTTTTCACAGTCCAGTGGGCTCTCTGATGCAGCCAACATTGTCGTTAGATGGCCATTGGGAGCATTTGCACTATGCACAGCTGCTTTTCTTTTGCAGGCCGCATTTGCTCTGTCTTATATCCCTCTACAGCAGGTGTTGTGACAGTGTCACACCAACCACTGGATCAAGACAGTTCAATGACTTGTGAATTTATGCAATCTTATAACTATATATTTATAGTCCTTCACATTTTCTGAAATAGTGTTTCTGTGTTTTAGTTCCATTGTCAATAAAAACTGTCGAGAAAAAAAGTGCTCTAATTTGTTCGTATTAACTGATTTGCACAATTGCGCTATTTGTGTATCTATCAGATTGTTTTATATGTTTATTGTTCAGTGACTTAAACCTGTATGATGTTGCATCTGTATAGTAATTGATTCTTCAATTCTGAAGTATATCATATATTGGCTATATTTTTTATGTGCATTTTTTCAAAGGCCTTATTAATGACACAAAAGGTCCATAGCACATAATTGACATCAAGTATAATTATCAGAATTAAGATTAGTATACCACCTTTCACAGAAATAAAATGCACAGTGCTTCTCAAGAATAAACTTGAACAGATAAAATCCGTTTCTCTACACGGTGCCTGTTATTATTCATTTATTCCTGCTACTGGAACAGGTGTATGACTACACGCCTCTCTGGCGCGAGGGGCATCTGTCATGGTTATCTTCTTTAGCAGCTAGCGAAAACAAACTTTTAAGTTGCAATTGGCGAGGGTTTCGGCCCCGACAGAGGCAGCTAAACTAAAATACTGATGGCTCACAAGTAAATACACTTCTTTAAAACAACCCACAGCAGCAAAATGGACCAACGCTGTCTTTTACCAGCATTTATCCGAGGTAAGAACTTGTCATTTTTCGATGTTTGGCTGTTGCAGTATGACTTATATGCTAGTTTGCTTAATTAACCGACTCCAGATGTTTGACTAGAGTGTATGTTTTTTTGCTATGTGACTGGATAATAAATCAGTCCTCGGGGTCAAATTGTGTTTTCGGTTGTTTTTTTTCGTCATACCGAGATATTTCGACTGGCAGCAAGTCGAGTCATAGGCAAGCTGACCTGGCCGCTAGGGCTGTGTGATACTGCAAAATTTGGTATCGATCCAATACCAAGTAAATACAGGGCCAGTATTACCGATACCAATACCGATACTTTTTACTACTACCACTTGTGTGTAGGGGAGCGCAATGTATCATAATTTATTATGTGAATGCAGCATCAATATGCAAATTTGACTGAAAACTTGAATTTTCATTATTATTTAATTTAATTTATTTTGTAAGTTTTCCTTTAATTAATCATGTTTATGATGATAATAAAACACAAGACAAAGTTTTCAGGCAAATAAAAATATTAGTAAGTAACTTAGAAATATTATTTACATTTTTCTGTTTTATCGAGCTTCTTCTCTCACTTACTAACTGACCTGCCTTGGAGAAAATCCTTTCTCAGGTATGTTGCAATTACTGTCAGAAAAATAAAAATACTTTTATTAAGTAACTCAGAAATGTTTATAGAAAACTTAAAACTTAAATTTCCCTTTTGGGGTGGTAATCTGCATTTGCAATTAACAACATCGCAAACATCGCAGGTTGCAGTGGTTTGATTTACAGCTGTAAAAAACCTCCAAACAGCGCTCCTCTTCCGCTCTGCCATCACGCAGCCACAACAGGGGGTTGGCAGCTGAGTAAAGGGGAGGGGCTAATTGAGCATGAGTGAAGTGAGAGAAGAGCGGTGTTGTACGGCCAGTCGGTCACTCTGTAAATGCCTGGAGTTGTACTTCTCATCAATCAATCTCATCACACAAGTATCGATCAATACCCAATACCAACGTTAGTAGCGATACTATCGATATTTTAGATCGATTCCACCCAGCCCTACTGGCCACCCTGCACAGGTTAGGTTTAGGGTAGGACTAGGACTAGGCGTTAACTGGTTAAGGTTGGAGATAAAGTGTTCTTTAACCTCCTGACTACCAAATGATCTCTGTAGATAGCAAAATGAGTTAATTCAGTAGTGTGCAGTGGGTGGGAGGTTTACAAACATCCTCCACAGAGTACACACGTAGGGCAAACGTCAGTTCAAGGTTTGAAACTACAACGTCAGTTCCTAGACTCACCCATAGGGGGACGAGACTTCATTCCCAGAATGTAAACATGGTGTCCGCCATCTTTGCCAACAGTTAAAAGTCAAAGGCCGTTTCTCCGCCGAAATTGTATTCTGGGATACATGGCCATCCCAAGTACACTTAAGTCACCTCTGATGCATACTTGGTAAAAATGGGCGGAGCGAGAACACTTTCCGGGTTTGAGAACCGTCCTCACTGTTCGCTTACTTGAGAATTGGAACAGCACTTGGACTGAGGCTGATGACGTTTTCAAGTATGGGAGTACACAAGTACACACAAGTACGCACAAGTATGGATATTGAGAAACAGCCAAAGTCAAAGTCAGCTTTATTGTCAAATGTCAAACAGTTAAGTGCACAGCCACAACAGATGGACAGACATTTCCTAATACTAAAACATATAAAATATAAAATATACACCGATATAGGATATAAAACAACAATACAAATAGTGCAAAAAAGGCAGATGTAATGGTAGTAGCATTCAAAAGATTATAAAGATATGTTTGTACTGTAAAAGTAAATAAATAACTAGCAGTCAGAAAAAAAATATAAACAGTGTAATATATAGTATGTAAATAAATAACCGTAGCCTGCCACAGTTCTAAATAAATGAAAACCTATGAATACAAATAACCTGTCTACTTCTGTGAATAAACATTCCTCCTCAACCATACAAGTCCTCCAATGACAAACTATTATCTGGACCCTGGAGTAAAACACTTAACACAAATTATCTTTCTGAGTTCAAATACCATGATCATTTGCAAAGTAGGAAGCCAGGAGGAAGGATCTCTTACCCTGTTATGGACATTTATTACAGTTTCTAAATAAAGCTTAACGCTATAATTAAACCCTTAACCAACATATAGATTTATTCTTTGGCTTAATCTGGGATGTTTTACAGTATGGGCAAGTATGAATGAACAAAACACTTGAATGACCACACAGTCTTTTCTAAACTTTTATTGCTGACATGGGATTGAAACAGTGTCAGTGCTTCAGTCGTGCTCTTGAGAGGTTGTTATGGCTTCAGTTGTCCACCAAATGTCACCACCACTGAAGCGTTGAAGCTTCGTTGCAAGATTTGACACTTGTTACAATGTAATTTATCAACAGTTTTGTTCTTTAGATAAAAGCTACCATGGACGCTATGATGTCTTTGGCTATGATAGATAAAGGAATTGGAAGATGTGTACTGAAAATTATCTAGCAGTTGGATGGATGTGTCCGTTTAGAAGCTGTATTTTAAGTGTTGGTGCAACAAGGGAATATTTCTATGTGACGCTGATCCTCGAGTAGCTTGGATACATATAGATGGAAATGTAACTTGGATGTACGGTAAGTGGAAATAAATGTGCAAACCCTTCACACAACTAGGGTGGCCATACGTCCGGATTTAGGCCGGACAGTCCGGAATATAAATGCCTTGTCCGGCATCCGGCGTCTGGTGCAGCCTCAAAAGGCACGCTTATTTGTCCTCCTTTTTGGAGTTGCACCTGAATGCAACGCTGCATGTCGTCCAATAGTGTAAGACTTTCGTTAAAAAAAAAAAAAATAAAAAAAAAAAAAGATTTGTTAAAAATGATTGGCTAAAAGCGGTGTCACTCAATTCTTTGATTTCTCATTGGTTGAAAATGTAAACAAGCCGCCCCCTGTTCCCATGTGCTAGCTGTGTCACTCATGTGTTAACTGAATGTTAACATGCCAAAAAGACTGACCTCATTTAAACAAAAAAACTAGCACTGTCTGCTTCAACGCTTGAGACAACGAGACTCATGGAGCTGCAGGCGCAGTGCATGCTGGGAGTTGATGTCGTTCATCTACATGAGCCAAAATTAAATTTTTTGGCCAAGGCACTTGCTTCAAATATTATTTCACATTTCCGCTACATAGATAACCCAGTTTTAATATAAACTCATCTTTCCAATGGGGAAGTATGCCTTTAAGAAGCTGAAACAATCAGAAATCTTGTTTTAATAATGAAAAAAGCTACAAACCAATTAGTTTAGCGATTGATTTAATAATCGATAAATAGAGTAATTGTTTCAGCTCTAGATTTCACTGTACATTACTGAATAATAGATAATGCTGTACAGAAATGTCGAAGATTCAGTATGTTTAAGGTTTTTAGAAATTGTGTCACCATTACTGATTTTGCCCAGCAGAGAGCACTGTTTAGTTTGTTTTGTAGGGATCCTTAATATGTTAACATCAACATACACTGCATGTTCTAACAATAAATAATGGATATTTATATTTGCCTCTATCAGATTTTATTAAGGAATGTATGTGTGAACCAAAAAGGAGAAAAAATTAACTAAATCTATCTGTGGTTTCAGTTTGAAATTTCAATCATCATATAACTAAACATTTTCTTTTACAGGTGGACGTTGACAAGTAAATTCATGTTGTTGATGTGATGAAAGGAGAAAGGAAACGATGGGTGAGTGGATTGTCAAGATTCTTTTTAGTTTTTTTTGGAATTTAATGTGAACTGATCTCTTTTAAAAAGGTAACATTTACTGTAAATATGCACCAGCACAGCATACAACATTTATACATGGAGCATTTCAGCAACTTTTAGCTCACTTGATGTCAATTGTAACAGACCACACAAAAATAAAAACATGTCAACAGCTTAAATAGTGTTAGGGCCAATGGAAAGAGATGAGTTTTAAGAAAAGACAGAAGAGAGGCCCGTCTAATGTGCACAGGTTTATGGGCCTCACCAGCAAATATATGGTCCCCTCTGAGGTCCCCTCTAAAAATTAACTATTGTCTTGCTTTAAATAATCCACTTATTCAATGTCTGTATATTGACAAATGAAATACATGTTTTTAAATGTGGAGAATAGGCCTGAACGATATATCGTTATGGTATCGATATCTAGATATGAACTTTGAAGATATTCATATCGCAAAAGCAACGATATAAACAATAGAGCCCCCGCGCTCGCCCTACATGTACATTTCTGGCACAATAAACTTCATTTTTACGATTGCCCTTGAATGCACCACTGCGGCCAGCCAACCACAAACCTTATTTCATGCTTGCTGTGGATCGACAGCTGAAGCCAACCAATGACAAACATAGGAGGGCGGGAGGGAGACGGACACTGAGACGCGCACACACACACACGACATACACAGCGGGAAAGAAAGTGACATGAGCGCGGAAGATAATGCGGCCGGTGGCGATTTTGTGCCAAAACATAAATCATCGTATTTTGGATTTAAAAAGGATGATGTCAACCAGAGCGAGGTGTTGTGCAGGTCGTGCTTGGCAAAAATTGCGACGAAGCAAGGTAGCACAACAAACATGTTTCACCACCTGAAACAACACCATCGCGTGCTGCACGAAGAGTGTAATACAATGAGAGAAACACCGGGGACTTCTCAGTCATCCCAAAAGAAGCCGAAGCAAAGTGTGTTTACTGATGCGTTCAGTAGCGTTACACCGTATGAGTCAACGTCCAGCGGACATAAAGGCGTTACAGAAGCTATAACATCAGACTTTGCAAAAGACATGGTACCCGTGTACACAGTCTCACAGTGAGTTCTCATCAATTAAACTGCACTTTCCATGTGGAAAGTTTCCACAGTCTTTTGTATTATGATGTTTTTATTTTTCTGAAAAATGCTTGGTTTTCACCGAACCCGTAGTCATATCGTATCATATCGATAGAGATATCTGACATGAATATCGAGATATGAAATTTTGTCCATATCGTTCAGCCCTAGTGGAGAACATCATCTCTGATTCTGTCATTTATGAAAAAACCAACGTATTTTTTTCCCTCATCCAGCTGACAATCTTGTGCAGTCACCCGAGAACTGGACGGAATATCAAGTAAGCACCTGGCTACGAACACTTGGTGTGAAAGAACAATACATAAAGAAGCTCTTTGAAGAAGAAGTAAATGGACAAGTCCTTCTTACACTTGATGAGGACTTCTTGATGACAAAGATTGGCATGAAATTAGGGCCTACTCATACAGTATGATTATCAAAAAAAGAAATGAGTTCCTCAATTCCAAGCAAAACAGTCAGCAGAATGCAAAGCCTACCCGTACTAAAAAAACTAAGCTGCAGCAGAAAAACAATTCAAAATCAGTTCATTGTCTTGCTTCAAGTGAAGTTCCTTCTGGACAGGTACATGCAAGAGATAAGTGTGCCTCAGAAAAAAGTCAAACCCCCCAACAACAGTGCATATTGACTTCAAAGTAAGACTGCAAACCACGGCCATTTGATCAAGAAGGCATTGATTTCATATATGTAAAGCACAGAGTTCTGCAACCTGAATCGGGAGCTTTTGATTTGATCTCTCCCTGCCATCAATTCAAATCTTTTGCTGTGGCTGCTGAATTGGATCGCACAAGACTGCAAGCTAAGTTTGCCAAAGAGGTTCTAAAATTTGCAACTGGTTGTATGAATATCCGATCAAATGGCACAATACATTTCGGTGTGATGGACAGCAAGGAGGATACAGGATATGTGCATGGTGAGGTAGTTGGCATCCCAATAAAAGACAAAGACATTTATGTGGATGCTTTGGACTACATTGAAAAGTGTTTCTCAACTGACAAAGAGCATGCGCGCCATTGTGTGCGCCCACCAAGGTTCGTTGAGGTTATGGATCGAGAAAGTACAGCAAAAAACTATGTGGTGGAGGTTGACATTGTGCCTTCAGTCAACATTGTTAAGGGCAAGGTTTATGCAGTTCTTCTGCCAAACTTCAATGAGGCAGCAAACAAAGTACAATATGAGAAAAAAGCAATTCTGCGAAGGGAAGGTTCCGATACAGAGCCAGTGAGTGACGGTGATTTAAGTGATTTCTTTCAGAGAGTCAAAGAACGGGATGCTCAAAGAGAAGAGGCAGAGAAAATTCTAGTACTCAGTACTCCATTCTGCCAAGACCTTGGGAGGAAACTCACAATGCTAATAACTAGTGGAAAGAAGTTCATTGAAAATGATAAATGGTTCATATTCATTACAAACAAATTCAAACCTGACGACCTTTCTAACATTGAGTGGCTGCTGAATATGAAGATCTTCTCTGTGTTTGATTTTGACCCAGACTCAAAGATATCAGGCCTTTGCAGCAAATACCTTGAGCATCATGCTGCAAACTGAGCTATAGCAAATCCAGTGACACAAGCATCAAAGAATTCACAGAAAAATTGCACCTGTTTGAACAAACTAGGATCTTCTGCAATAGCCATTCTGGCTTTAAAGCAAATGAAACTCCTTGTGATGAAATGACTTGGATCAAGACAAGAATTACCCTTTTAAAGGTGTATGTGTCTTTGATTTGTAAACATATCTTGCCAAAAGGGTCACTACAGGTCATTTTTCTTCTCACTTCACCAGTAGAGAAACCTCTCTTGCACACCTTTTATGGATTTTTCACAGACATGCAAGGCCACACAGACATCATCTGCATCTGTGAATCAGAAACAAACTTCCAGAGGTGGCAAAGTTTTGCAGAGGAGTTATGTGAAACAGAAACTGAACAATTTCAGTGTAGTTGGGATGAAAATGAGTCACATTAATGCAACTATGCAAATGATAAAACCAGTAAAAGCCTGTGCCAAAAAACACTTGCCAGTCTTTGTGAAAGGGACATGTCTTCTTGAACCAAACAAAGAGGAACATATGGCTTCTCTGGAAATACTGACAGTCAACCATTGTGATGACACAAGCAAAGACTTCATAAATGAGGAGAAGGCAAATATTGAACAGCAGTTTTACCGTGGTGGTAGAGTGACATGGATGAACTTTTGGCTCGCTGAGCACAAGTATGTTGGAGAGGTAATAGAACGAGATGCTTATCAGGATGTCTCCAAACTCATGGATGTTTTGAAATGTAACGTAGATCAGACCCCAGTTACTTCTATAAACATCTACCATCACCCAGGAAGGGTGGAAGTACCATGGCAAGGCAAGTGTTGTGGCAGAAGAGGAAAGAACTAAGATGTGCAGTTGTGAAGCCTTCATACTCAGTTACTGATGTTACACAACATGCAGTTGGTCTGAGAGAATATGAAGAAAAAGATCCACAAAGGTGTCTTCCAGTGTTGCTCCTAATTGAAGACATTGACAAAGACTACCTTGATGATCTCAAAAATGAGCTACAGGTTGCAATCAGAAACAGACGAATCCAGTATGGAACACTATGTTTCATTTTGTTGAGCTGTAGGCGATCCCATGATCCAGAGAGTAGATGCAAAGAGTCTGCTTTACAGAATGTATTTGTCACTCACAAACTGTCTCCTGAAGAGAAGAAGAAGTTTGCTGGAAAACTACGGTTGCTTGAAAAACAGTATGAGCATCAGTTCATCCCGACATTTGTTTTGATGAGTGAAGGATTTCATAATGATTATGTGCAAAAGTTTGTGACACATTTGCTTCAAGGTCTACTGCCACTCTCCTCATTCAGTACGTAGCACTGCTGAACACTTATGTTGATAACTCTTTCATCTCTCAGTCCCACTGCGAAGCTTTGCTAACCTTACAAATGCACATGGAAAGGTTTCGATGGCAAGAGTTTGCAAGATCACTCGGCGAACAGGCCAAACTTGTCTTCTTGCATCTTAGAGATGACAAGACCAAGATAAAATCCATCAGAATAATTCACCCACCCGTTGCAAAGGAAATTGTCCAACAACTCCTTGGAAGCCAACAGACCCACAGCAGTTTGGCAAAGAAATTGCTCTGTGATTTCATCAGGAGATCCAGAATAAGCAGAGGAGATGAATGTGATACTTTATTCTCTCCTCTGATAGAACATGTGCGAGAAAAGGAGGGAAGCCCTGACAAAGCAATAGAGTTACTCAAGGAAGCTTTTTGAACGTTTTCATAATGATCCATTCGTTGCCCAACAACTTGCTCATCTTCTTCATACTCATGAAAAGTTTGAAGAGGCAAAATACTGGGCAGAGACTGCAGCGAAACAGCTTCCCAACAACTCGTACATACTTGCCACAAAAGGGCAGGTGTACAGAAAATGGTTCCAATTCAAATGGAAAGCCATTGAAAACGGCTGTTCACCAATCACAGCCCAAAACACAGCTGATGCTGGAGACTGCACTGAATTCCCTGCAGTGTTTTCAAGAATGTGAGAGAGCAGCTGATGCAGACATGGAAAATGTAAACAGTTCAGGATATTTTTCTGAAGTTGAAGTTGGATTCAGCCTGCTCAAATTGATCTCTTTATTACAAGAGTTTGCAAAAGGAGCTAAAGGCCATTCAAAGTGTAGAAAGTATCTGTTAACAGATTACATACCAGAACATGTCTTAGATGCCTGGGAACCATTTCATGGTCGTTTGAAAAAGCTTCACCAGACATTGATTGATTCCTTGGAATGGATTTCAGAGGACCTCAGTTTCTTCCAGACAGATATAGGTGAAGATGAAGATCCACTGAAGTGGTTGACCAAAAGATCTTCTGACTATGGGAAGTACTTCAGTGAAGTTTCCTCTGCTGCAATACTGCAACCAGGGCAATCAATCCCTACCAATCTCACTCCTTTACAAAAACGCATGATCATCTATCAACTTGGTGGTGGTAACATAAGTTCCATCTTGTCCATACTAACTGAACAGAAGGATGCTGTGCATATTTTAGAGACCATAGTTTCTCTTTATCCCAGCAGTCCACGAAAGGCAAAACTTGACCAGAGGGATATTGTGAACGACATTGTGGCCCACATTACCCTGAACTGCTTGTCACCACAGGCTTCAAAGGTTGCTCCTTTTAAAGATCTACAGGCCCTCTGTCATCAGTTCCCAGCTGATAAAAAGAAATGCTTACCAGGTGCACTGTTCCTGCTTACCTTACTATTCTGGCCAGAGGATAAGGACACAAACCATGAGAGAGAAAACAAATATGAAATTGTCCAGTCAGCTGTGGAGCACATGGAAAAAAGCTACTGTACCAAGAGGAAGGACATTCCTCAAAGAAAGAGAAGGCTTTACACCCATTTTCTTCTGGGACATGGAAATGGATTGGATAAATTTGTCCACAAGAAAAAGTTTTACAGCGTCACAAAGGTGTTCTCGGTCTCTGAAAAACGCCTGAAGTGGTTTAGTGGTGAAGAATGGGAGAAGCCTGAGATTGCTGAAATGTTAAAACGCGTTTCTGGTTGGACTGAAGATGGAGTGGTTTACCTCGAGGGCCCTCAGAAAAAGAAATTCAGCATATTGCCTCTTCACATGCGTTCAGTGCCACGCAGCAATAAAAACGTCACATTCTATCTGGGTTTCACCTTCAGGGGTCCTGTTGCCTACAACATTACTGTAAAGAAATAGTTCATCTTTGAACAGTGGACCTGACATTGGTGAAACCAAACTGGTCAGGTCTGTCCATGCTGAGCCAAACGAGAGCATAGCATATGAGAGGCTTGCCATTGCTAATCCAACTGAAACGCACAATAAACCCGTGATTTCAAGTGAAAGTCACCCTTAAAAGTTTCAAAGAGACTACTAATTATAGAGATGACAAATGCACCATGGCCCCACAAAGTCGGTTTGACTGTGCCAGGGACAGGGTTCTCAGCAAGAGACAGTGTGAGGAGAGGGGTTGCTGTTATGCCCCTCTGGCCAACTCTGTTGGACCACCTTGGTGCTTCTACCCCAGTTTGTACCCCAGTTTGTACCTGGCTACAAACTGGGTCCCTTCACTCCTTCAAAGCGAGGCCTGGCTGCCACTCATGCCAAGCCCTCATACCTGCCTAGAGACATCTCTACACTAAGACTGGAAATCATTGAGGAGACCACAGGCTGCTTGCACCTCATTGTGAGTGTCCAATACTATGTTGATGGTTTTTTTCTCTGCTGCAACCATTCAAGTATATTCAGCACCTGGAATCTACTTTGACTTCATGTGACAAAACTGAACTGATACATTCACCCTCAAGCTGAAGGACTCGTCCTCTCAGCGATATTAGGTCAAGCTCCCAGCTGATGATCCCAAAAGCAGAGCAGATAACTCCGATGTCCTTTACACCACCGAGTACCAGTCTGACCCGTTTGGTTTCATAGTGCGACGTAAATCCAATGGACACACGATGTGAGTACATTTCAGTTTTCATCTACATCACATCACATGTACTCACAGCTTGTTGCTCCAAATGTTTCCATATTGTAATTTTAGTACCTTTGACGTATCTTGTAACATGTTGCGGCCTCATTTGTAGCTTTATAAAACTACATTTGTGTGTTGTATGTTTTATATTTATATTGAGGCAACAACCTACATATGTAACAGTAAATAGATATTTCTTTTTACACCTTAATTATCTGTATGTCTTTCCCTCCTTTTTTAGTATAAACACCACTGTGGGACCTCTGCTTTTTGCTGACCAGAACTTGCAGTTGTCCACCACACTAGCCTCTTCCCTTGTGTCTGGCCTTGGGGAACATTACACCTGCCTCCTCCTGGACCTTAACTGGACTTCTCTTACTCTCTGGAACAGAGACATGGCACCTCATGTGAGTCTGTTGTAGAGAACACACAAGCCCCGAGTTGTGGGAGAACTCAAGCAGTCACAATCTATATTGTATCAAAAGTGTCAAGAGAAAATAAACATACATTTGTGAATACTATAACTATTGGCAAATTAAGGGACGTTTAACATACATCCAGTCTCTGAAACCCAAATAGAGCCTCATTTTTAATAATCTGAAAGGGAAACATGCAAAAGAAAAATTGAAATCTTAATCCCTGGTCTAACATGTCAATGATCTAAATAGCTACCACTTGATGCCACACATGAAATAGTGTGTAACACACTAAGTTGTCCACACTATATTTTTGTTGTTTTATACTTTTCCCCCTGTTGTGTATTCAAGTTGTTGATTGTGTGTTTCTTTGCAGGCTCATGCTAACCTGTATGGCTCCCACCCAAAGATGAATCATTCTTGAAGGAGAGATGTTGGTGGAAATAACACTTCAGGTAGAAGCTGAAAGGCCCATACAAAAGAAGGCGCCAGTAAGTCATTTTTCATTCAATATATTCAAACATTCATTCAATATATTCTAAGTAAATTTCCTAAATGGTAAGCTATATATTGTAACCAAAATTGATAGGGTGAATAAAATGGGGACAGTTTTCTACAGGCATTGGCATTAAATTTACAGCCAGCCACAGAGTTTCATCAATTCATTCAGTAACAATAACTAAGCTTACCTCTGCAGTCCTGAGGAACTTTGAAGGATCTTCACGGAGGAAATATGGCAGGCCCCTCAGAATGACAGCCCTTCTTGTTTGGTTGGAATTCTGTTAAAAGACAGAATACACAAAGCAACTAGCCACTCAAGTAGCTGTGGCCATGAAGACGCCTCACTTCAATAACAATCTATGGATCAATTAAGTTAATTTTATTTAACAAGCAACCGTTTGTTCATTCTCTCAATATGGTGCTCTGAATGAATGTATATGAGTAACAGAGTGAGACAATGAGGGAGAGATAAATTGCGCAAGGAACAGTAAGAGTGTGTGAGTTAGTGAAGTTGCTGCTGATAACAATGCTACTACGTGTTAGCATTAGTAGTTGTATATGTTGAAAATATACAATCTTATATGTTCTTCTTACATGCTGAGAAGAAAAAAAAAATGACATTGGGATTTCTAGTGTAATGATATCACCTGCGGTATCAGCCAAATTATAAATCAATGTTATTAAACTTGAGAGTATTGATCAAAAGTATCTTTGACTGATACATTTTTGCATCCCTGAGCAAATATACTTACATCCTCCTCAAGCATGCTTAGGACATTTTTCAGCTCTGGAAAGCTGCTGGCCCTATAGAGCTGAAGTAGTCGAGGCAAATGCTGTCCCAGCCCAGAAAAAAAGGACCCTCTCAAGTCAGCTGAAGTGATTCGAGTGAATTCAGCTTCAATCTATTGGAAATAAAAAAAAGAAAAACAGAACACAATCTTTTTTCAGCTCGATACATACAGAAAGGTGAGCTTCCTCACAGCCTTAGGAAATAATGGTGTTTTGTGTAGCTCATCTCCCAGACTGCAGATCTCCTTCGCGAGAGCAAATGGCTTAACTTTTTTCTTACTATTAATTGGGAATTAATATTTGTTTTCTACATAATTTTTTTAATAATTCTTTTAACAACTTATTTATGTTTATAATGTTGTCTTACCTGTTGCTCTGTGAACAAAGCTGGCCACTTGGTCTTCACCTCTGCCACAGGTGGCTCTTCTACAATTTGCTATTGTCGCAGGGAGAAGCAGGGAGAAGGTGCTGACCATCATTTCGTTGACTTTCTTTATATCAGCTTTTTTCTTCTTCATCTCTTCCATAATGGCTAATCTCTCTTCTTCCAGAAGATCTTGGGTTCTTCCTTCAGGGAAGTCAGGAAGAAGGATCCTGAAGTTCAGAGCATCCTGCCACACGGAGCTTGTTCCTGTAGTTTCCCATTTTGAATTTTAAGCTGAATTTCCAGCAGTACCAACCCCTGGCAGAACCAGGCTCCCTCAGGCAAGGATGTTTTTTGATGAGACTTTGTGCAACAATGTCATATTCTTCTTGAGTTGTGTAGGCAGTGTATGAGTACATTGCTTCTACTAATCTGTCAAGTATCTCAGATTTAGTGTCTTTTCTTATATTAAGCAAGGTTCCATTCTCTTGGTAGGCTTCATTACTCCTTTTAAGCTGCAACTCAACATCATACGAAAATCTAGGAATCTCAAATGCATCAGGCCACGGCCGATGGTGGGGGGAAATTCCCTCGCAAGCCGATGAGGATGAAGACAAACTTGCCGTATACAATGTTGAATCAGTGTGATATGACTCACTGGCCTGCTTGACAGTTATCTTCAGTGTTGCCTTCCCCTCAGGAAGATCAGATAAGCTCATCAAGTTGCAGAGCTCATTGTCAAACTCTCTGTCTTCATATTGGACCACCAAGTCACCTTCCAACCCAAGCTTACTTTTCAAGAATGAATAAAGCTCATCAAGAGTCTCTGGCAAACTATTTATCTTCCGAATGTCATCTTTACTGAGAATGATACGCAGCAGCATGTTGGACACTGGAATAATAAAATAAGTATTAATTTCAACAGTTACTGCAATTTGAGATTTAAGATACAGCACTTGAATTACTTATGAATACCTGTTATGGTGCAATACCAAAGCTTTGTAGGGTACAGAAGTGGATCTCACTTCATTCAAGCCAACAGGACGTAATCTTCAAGCTCCCCCAGCAGGACAACAAACCACAATGGCAGATCTTCAGTGCTCCGCTGTGAAGCTGAGAATGACAAAACATGAAAAATAAATGGCAAGACTTAATTGAAGTAAGATACAGGGGGTGGACAAAACACCAACCCCATACAATGCAATCCAATCCTGGAGTCAAGGTCATTATGTTTGTGTTTTGTTTAGGTGCGTAAGAGAAGTGCTGATTTCAATCTGTGGTTGATGCACCTCAATGCAGCAGAAAGACTTTAGGAGAAATCAGAAGCCTGTCTTGAACCATATACCCTGACAGGGGGAAGTAGTCATTGAGCTCCTCTGTTTGAACAACAAGCAGTTTTGCAGAGGGATAATATTGTCCGAGATTATATAATACGTCTCTTAAAGATGGGATTCTTCTGTATCCAGCAACGCAAAGTTTTTAGACTGATGCTTGATTTCAATACAAATTGTGACTGACAGGTTGAGAGACTTAATTACTGTCATAGTATGTCTGTAATGTCATATACAAAGCTGCTTGTGCTGCTCTCTCTGTATATATATATTTTTTCCTTGCATGCCTTGTAAAGCTAGCATAATCCATAGATAATACACTTATATAACACATACATAAATATATGTAACATATATCATTATATTTTTTCATGATGGAGCAGCTTAGAGGCACTCTTATTTGGAATGAACTTTGACATATTGATTTCAGAGAGATGAGAGCGTATTGTCAACCCTGCATAATGTTAATCAAAAGTCTAAAATTATGCTATATTACTAGATTTAAGCATTAAGGTAAAATTACATTTACGACTTATTGGGAATCATGAGAGAGTTTCACTGTGGCAGAGACACAAGCATCCTCTCAAGCACAGTAACTCACTGTCACTCCTGTGCGCTCACCACATGAGAGGAGATGCGCTACTGCTGCTGGAAGCGTTTCTGACTGAGATTACTCTGAGCACGGGAATAAATTACACTTAAATAGCTTGTGAATATTTCTCTTTTCTCTGAATAACGTAACAGCACAGCAGAGAACGCGCTGTCTGTGCGCATGCGTGACCCTTTTTCGCGCCTTTTATGAATATGTTTTTGTTTATTTAACTTTGTGAGAAATTGGACGTGAGACCTAGAGTCTCATGGTCATCAAGACATACCCCTGAAAAAACAATCCATCCGAGCTGGGCTGAAACTAGCTAACTGTTACCACAAGCTACGTTAGCTAACGTTACTGCTAAGTTAGCAGTAGCTAATTTACCAAGATAGCTACTGCTAACTTACCAAGTTAGCAAAAGAAAGGCAAGACAAAATACATTTAGTTAACTCAACCCACCGTGATGACAAATTGTGGAGCAGGCACCAGTTTCTTCCTGAGGAGAAAGGAGACTGTCTCTGTCCAGCGGCTGTGGGTTTCTCCGTCACATTGAGCTCACCTGGGCTGCCGGGGACAGAATCAGCTCGTCGTGCTGGAGAACGGGAGGCGGGGTCACGCGCGACAGAAGTGTAACTATATCAGAGATATTAACAAAAGGCTTTGAAAAATATTTTCTCTCTCTTTTATTTTCAAATATATTTTATATATAACGTTAGATATAAGTTTTGCTGAGCTAAAATTTTGTTCAAAACGACATTAATGCCATCTAAACAGAAGCAGGTCCATCTGGTTGCTTCTGGTGATTAATGCAAATAAAGGCTAAACATTTATTATAATAAAAATTATAATTATGTAATAATTATGTTCCAAACTTTTAGCTATCACTTAAAGCTATCTTTCTTAGTTACCTCAGATTCCAGCAGGGTAATCCGAACTACCGAACAGATTTGGATGTGGTGAAAATGAGAGAAAATGGCGGCAGGCAGCAGAAACGTTAGAGACGTTAGTTGAACGTGCCAACGTCAGCCAATGACAGAAGTGATTATCCGTACATCCTTTTGACTGACATTCTTAATTTCAATTGAATCATGTTTCTTAGTTTGAAAACTTTTCACTAGTTGAGAAGCAATAAACACAAAATTCTGAGTTATCACAACTGTTTCAATAATTTGTAGTCATACTGACAATGAATTAGAAGACTGCCACGCAGCAATAAAAACATCACATTCTATCTGGGTTTCACCTTCAGGGGCCCTGTTGCCGACAACATTACTGTAAAGGAATAGTTCATCTTTGAACAGTGGACCTGACATTGTTGATGCACCTGCTTAGTATCCACTATGGCTGAACATTTAATCATAATTTCATCCAAATCGCAATACAGCCTGTAAATGAAAACTTTAAATTATTTACCTGGGTTTAATTAGAGTTCAATTTTGGCTCTGCACTGAGCTGTTATGTAGTTAATCGCAGGTAAAGCCAGCTCATGAAGGGAGTCACTGAATAGTACTTGCGAAACAGCAAGTGTGGACGATTATGTAACCCATTTATTCATCACAGCGTTTGTGCCACTAACAGCTTAGTTTACGATTGACAAGTGTGTGTTTGCAGAGCTAAACTTCAGTGCTCACTGACCTGCCATTGTATCTGTGGTGATAGCAGAATGGCTCTGTTGTCTAACTCTGTAGTAGCTGCTCTTGTCCTCATTGCATTTGCTTTGTCAAATTGAGGGCAAACAAAAAAAACAGTACAACCACAACAATAACATAATAACATGTGCAATAAAAACCATAGACATGTGCAATAAAACTGTAGGTGTGTGTGTGTGTACCTATGTGTGTATGTATGTATATATGTATATATGTGTATATATATATATATATATATATATATATATATATACAGGTGTTGTGTGTATGTAGGTATACATACATATATAGCATGGGTCACTTTCATTTTTATTTTTATTTTTATATTTTTATTTTTATTCTTATCTTATTTTATTCTACTCTGTATTTTTAACAGTGCTGTGTGTGGATGCTGGAGCTGTTAATTTCCCCGAGGGAACCTCCCAAAGGGATTAATAAAGTCGTCTGTCTGTCTGTCTGTCTGTCTGTCTGTCTACATGAACCACTTGTCCGATCATGAAACCAAACTGGTCAGGTCTGTCCATGCCGAGCCAAACGAGAGCATAGCATATGAGAGGCTTGCCATTGCTAATCCAACTGAAACACACAATAAACCAAGTGAAAATCACCCTGAAAGTTTCAAAGAGACGACTATACTGTACCCTGGCTACAAACTGGGTCCCTTCACTCCTTCAAAACGAGGCCTGGCGGTCACTCTGACTCGTGCCAAGCCCTCATACCTGCCTAGAGACATCTCTACACTAAGACTGGAAATCATTGAGGAGACCACAGGCTGCTTGCACCTCATTGTGAGTGTCCAATACTATGTTGATGTTTTTTTCTCTGCTGCAAACATTCAAATAGATGTGATGAGGAAAGTACACTTTCCTGTATTTTGTATATTCAGCACCTGCGATCTACTTTGACTTTATGTGACAAAACTGAACTGATACATTCACCCTCAAGCTGAAGGACCCGTCCTCTCAGCGATATAAGGTCAAACTCCCAGCTGATGTTCCCAAGAGCAGAGCAGATAACTCCGATGTCCTTTACACCACGAGTACCAGTCTGACCCATTTGGCTTCATAGTGCGACGTAAATCCAATGGACACACGATGTGAGTACATTTCAGTTTTCATCTACATCTACATCACATCACATTTACTCACAGCTTGTTCCACTCCTGTCCATATAACATTTGGAACACAAATGCTCCTCTAAGACTGTTTCCATATTGTAATTTTAGTACCTTTGATGTATCTTGTAACATGTTGCGGCCTCATTTGTAGCTTTATAAAACTACATTTGTGTGTTTTATTTTATGTGTATGTTTTATATTTATATTGAGGCAACATAACCTACATATGTAACAGTAAATAGATATTTCTTTTTACACGTTTGTTAATTCTCTTTATGTTTTTCCCTCCTTTTTTAGTATAAACACCACTGTGGGACCTCTGCTTTTTGCTGACCAGTACTTGCAGTTGTCCACCACAGTAGCCTCTTCCCTTGTGTCTGGCCTTGGGGAACATTACACCTCCCTCCTCCTAGACCTTAATTGGACTTCTCTTACTCTCTGGAACAGAGACATGGCACCTGATGTGGCATGTGAGTCTGTTGTAGAGAACACACAAGCCCCGGGTTGTGGGAGAACTCAAGCACAATATACACTGTCACAATATACACTGTACACATTTGTGAATACTATAACTATTGGCAAATTCAGGAGCATTTAACATTCATCCAATCTCTGAAACCCAAATAGAGCAACATGTTTAATAATCTGAAAGGGAAACATACAGTTGTTTTACATTCCAAAAAAGAATAGAAATCATAATCCCTTGTCTAACATGTCAAATAGCTGGCACTTGATGCCACACATGAAATAGTGTGTAACACACTTGTAAACTAAGTTGTCCATATTTTGAATAATAATAAAGGTAAATGAATAAAACAGACACATATTACATCAGCTGTTTAACTGAAAATAAGCTATATGTAACAATGTATCTCCAGTAGATGGCAGCAAAAGCCTCTCAGCTTCTGACTGCTGTGCTCTACTGGTTTCTGCCCCAGGACCCAGGGATCAGAAGCACTAGCCCCACTGGAATTTACCCTCCCTTTGATGATGCCTGAAAGAGACGTCTTCATTAAAAATGTCACAGGACACATTTTGATCGGGAAGGTAAAACCCCTTTTTTATATGTTGTTCCGCCTGTGTGATATGCATAGCATGTGTTTTACTTTTGACCGCTGTCCGGTTGGTTGGCAAGCACATTCTTGTATGGTGTTTCAGGTTTGGCCTGGCCCTACAGCCTTCCCTGACTTCAACAACCCAGAGACCAGACAGTGATGGGAAGACTGCATCAGAGATTTTCATTCTAAGGTGCCTGTGGATGGATTTTGGATTGCACAGACACACAGCGCACATGTTATTTAGACACCAGTGATATGATTAAAACACAAGATGTCAAGTATGTGTGAAAAATTGTAAACAATTTATATTTTGTTTATCTCCAATGCTCCATCCAGGATATGAAAGAACCAGCCAATTTTGTCCAGGGCTCAATGGAGGGCTGTCCTCACACTGATCTTGAAGACCCGCCTTACACACCTAGTTAGTGTTTTAGTGTCACAAGTTATCAGCATGTGAAATCATAAAAAAACAATATTTTGTTTACATATGCTGTCAATTGTGTTACGTTAAAGGTCCAGTGTGTAACATTTAGCAGAGTTTATTGGCTGAAATCAAATACACTCTCCATAAGTATGTTTTTATAAGTTACTAACCAATAAATTATATAACAAATTTAGAATCAGCCCTTTACATGTACAGAGGGCCTTGCTTTACAGGGGTCTCCAACTTGCTTTGCAATGTTTAGACAGCAAACGTTGTACTTTGTAGTCCCCATTAGATTAAACACATTCTTACATACTGGACCTTTCAAAGTACATACAGTACACAAATGCTCTGCAGATACATACCTGTTTCATTGTTCTGAATGTTGCTTCAAATCATTGTCTGTGTTCCTGAATCTCATACAAACAGGAGTAGGCGGAGGAGAGTTGAACTCGGGAACTCTCTGCATGTCAGCTCAGCAGAGGCAATCCACTCACTACAACCTGCACAATATGTACGGACTGACAGAAGCATATGCCACAAACAGGTTTGAACCATGTTTACAGATTGAGTTCTTTAGGTGGTATGTTAGCAGATGAAGTCATAAGTAATCAAACAGAGGACAGTAGTTGTAGCTGTGAAACAACAATAAAAGAACAGACTTCCTTTGTGCAAGTGCTAGATTTATTTCATTTGACCTTAATGTGGCACTGTGGAATATATGGATGTAGTTGTTGTTTGGCTTTTGTTATTTATTCTGTCTACTATATATTGATTGTGGGGTTGGTTGCTGCTCTCAGAGCTCTTACAAAGGTACGAGGGAAGAGGCCTTTTGTCCTGTCTCGCTCCTCTTACTCTGGCATTGGATGCTTCTCTGGAGTGTGGACAGGTGATGTCAGGAGTGACTGGGAGCAGCTGCGATTCTCCATCCCTGGTGAGGAGATGAGCTGTAGTTTCCAAAACGTCCACAGCCTGAAATACAATAACAATCTTGTTTCAAAGTGGGTTTAGTTCTGTGGTAGTCTTTATATGGACCTGCATATGGTTAAATATAACATCCAGTCCATCACTGAAAATAATTATTTTTCATCTTTTTTTTAAATGAAAAGAATTATTTGATATACAGTATTTCCATTGAGCTTTTGCTTTTGCTACCCCCCAGCTGTGCTGCAGTTGGGCCTGTTCGGGGTTCCTCTGGTGGGGGCGGACATCTGTGGATTTGAAGGCAACACCACTGAGGAACTGTGTGTGCGATGGATGCAGCTTGGGGCCTTTTACCCGTTTATATGGAACCACAATGACAACTTCAATGCTGTGAGATTTAAACACTGTTTCTGTTGACTATATGTGTCTTTGTATTGATTCACTGAGTTAGTTCCACTTCTCATACTGTATGTGCTGTCACAGGGGTGGGGTGGGGTTATGATAGAGGTGAGGTCTGCCCTGCATGTTTAAAGCGAGTCCCTCTGTGTCATGTATCATGAATAGTGGTTACAGTATCTCCTCCCATTGTCTGTGTGTTTTTGTGTGTCTGTGCCCGTTAGCCTCAGGAGCCATATGTATTTGGGCAGGAGGCTCGGGCTGCCATGCGGAGTGCACTGAACCTTCGTTACTCCCTTCTCCCTTTCCTCTACACACTCTTTCATCATGCACACACCTCCGCTGACACTGTGGCCAGGCCTCTCTTCATGGAGTATGTTTCATCATTTCAGGTTTCCCACTGACCCCAACTGTCACACCATTAATTAATATTAATTGCTTTCCCTGTGGGGTCTGCTCTACTGTCTTTTGCTCTCTAGGGTCAGCCTTTTTACAGTAAGGGTCAGTACCTGCTCCTGTCAGCCCCTCTGGACACTATCAACGTACATGTGAGGGAGGCACACATTATCCCACAGCAGGTACGTGTCTATGCTGACCACACAATCCAAATGTAACATTCAGTAGGAGACAAAATGTAGTTGCTGAATAGGGTTGGGTTCGAAAATCAAGTTTTGGATTCATTTAGATTTTCATTTAAAAGATCTGATATTTATTCATACAATCTTTAGATCAATCTTCTAATTTATGCCATTTTCTATATCCTCAGCACAAATCTCATAAGACTTGACCACGATAGTCTTGCATAAGAGAGTCTGAAGATTTGTTCATTAATTTGTCATTTATGGTGTAGAACCAGAAATGCTTCCACATGCTGCTTTTCAGAAGCGTTGGTGTTTTGCTCCCAACTACTTACTATGGTCAATATAAATGTGAACATCAATATTTTTTAGGATGCACCAAGCTAGAGACATCCAAATTTTGTACAATTTGCAACATTCATTCTGATTAAGTCTATTTCATACCCAAGCAAAGTTGTTTTGTACGATGAAACATATCCAAATGAAATTATCTTAAATCAAATTTAATTGGGACATTGTAAAATGGAATTTAATCGAATCGGGACATCAGTAGCGATACCCGGCATGATTTATTTATTATTTATAAAACTATTTTCGTTTGAAAAAAAATCCCAAAATACCTGGATTGGAATCCTGGTGTGATTATATGAATCATTTTTTAGCCACTGTCATAACATTTGCTCTGATGGGAAGAGTGTATTCTGTAATATAGTATTATGTTTTGTCTGATCTGTGTTTTTGATCTGTAAAGGATCCTGCTCTGACAACCACAGCCTCACGCAGAAACCCCTTCTTCCGGACAGTGGCACT
Organism: Solea solea; assembly: GCF_958295425.1. Classification (NCBI taxonomy): domain Eukaryota; kingdom Metazoa; phylum Chordata; class Actinopteri; order Pleuronectiformes; family Soleidae; genus Solea; species Solea solea. The sequence continues at coordinate 15,946,080 of NC_081149.1, forward strand.
GTCAGCAGGTGGCTGGGCCTGGGGAGACTTGTTCTGGGATGATGGGGACAGTTTTGATACCTACAAGTATTGTTATGTCATGTTATGAGATGAGTAATGGGAATTTGCTCTTAAAAAATCTATAAGCGTATAAGCCCTGCTCTACTTGAGTCAAAAGTCAGTTTACTAACTTACTGACTTTGGTTCCAAATCAGTCTCAGGTTGTGAGTGATCCTCTGATGCTGAATGGGGCCCTGGATGAACTGGTGCTGGGAGGACTGCAGGTGTTTGGAGTGCCCTCACCTCCCCACAAAAGGTCCATAGCACATAATTGACATCAAGTATAATTATCATAATTAAGGTTAGTATACCACCTTTCACAGAAATAAAATGCACAGTGCTTCTCAAGAATAAACTTGAACAGATAAAATGTGCAAAAAAATAAACTAATTAAAACAATCCAATCAATCAGTATACATATATGCCACATATATGTTTTGGAACTCTTAATAGGGAAATGTTTTATTTCTATATCAAAATTGAAATATAAGTCAGCACCAAACTACATGATTATAGAAAACAAACAAACACTCATACTTTGCAGACAGGAAAGTGCTTGTAATTATTTTAATGAAGAGTGAAATGAATTATTGCCTGGACTAAAAATGATTTTAAATAAAGAAGGTTTCAGCAGCTGTGTGAAGAGACGTTTCTAACTTCAGTTCTGGTTCTAATGATAAACCAAGCTGAATCCAAGTTGCCAAAACCGTCACTTGTGACAGATTTGCTATGATATGTAAAAAAATAAAAATGTAAATATGTGTTAATATTTTTTTGTTTATTTTATTATTCTCAAAATGATTATTTTCAGATTGTCATAAGTCTTAAATTAAAGGTTGTTTTTTTTATATAGTAAAAGCCCCTGACATTCCGGAAGCAGCGGAATTAGAGGGGTTTGGTCTCGAGCTGCACAATCAAGTTGCTGGACATACACGAGGCTTATTACAAGAAGTGGGATAAGTGTAGCTTTCAAAATAAAAACATTTGCGATGCGTTCTTTAAAATTGCATTTTACTTTGAAAGGAATGGCCGGAAGGGTATGTGATGCTCTAAAAACAACTGCAGCGACGGGCGTATGGTGTCACTCTTGGAAAACAGGGGGGCAAACAGGGCTACGCTATCCCACACCTGAGCTAAATCCTTGACAAGTGAGGAGAAACGACGCCGGTACGTGCTGCTCCGTCGCCGCCCGCCCGGTGACATGGATGTCCGACTAGGGCTGTAGACTCCTGCAGCGGGGACTGAAGGTGAGAGCTCCGCTGTCTGGTCCCGTTTCTCTACACGGTGCCTGTTATTATTCATTTATTCCTGCTACTGGAACAGGTGTATGACTACACGCCTCTCTGGCGCGAGGGGCATCTGTCATGGTTATCTTCTTTAGCAGCTAGCGAAAACAAACTTTTAAGTTGCAATTGGCGAGGGTTTCGGCCACGACAGAGGCAGCTAAACTAAAATACTGATGGCTCACAATAGATGGAGTATCCCACACAGCAGATAATGTTAGTATGGGCCTGTGTGCGGGTAATGCTGCGGTGTCGAAAGCCTGGTCCCATCTTCTACATCTTCTATCGTCAGCCGGGTGCTGCTAACTGTCAGACCTCAAGATGGGATGAGACTAACGATGAGAACGTGCATTAAGCTAACAAAAAAATAAATAAAATAAAGCACCGGATGAATCGATCGTGGGGAATTTCCATTTACGACATTATCTTGAACAGGAAAATTGTTGATATTTCACATGAGTGATTTGAAAATGCTTTCTCGATCGCCAATATACAATCCTAGTGATTTTGTTTAAAGTTCCACAAGGGGGAGCCCTTTCATTTTAGGACCCCACATTTATTCAGTTATCTTATATTAAGTGTTTAGTAAAATATATTCCTATCGAAGAGCATCTTTTTTGCAGCACCACAACAATTTGTAATGTATGTTGTCAATGCATTTTATTGTAATATCGGTAACGCATATTGTAACATTACAACATTTCTTTGTAACATCCTTAATATGGTTTTGTGTGTTTTTTGGTTATGTGATGTTTGTGTAACATAAGTTCAGCTGGTTCCTCTGTGTCCATAGGCTTTCAGAAAATTAGCACAAATATGTGCATCCACAGTAAAGGGAAAGGTTCGTACACAAGTACAATCTTTTACACTCTTCTTCTGTGTCTTAGTTTTTCTCTTTTTCACCCTTCGATCATACAGTTTATGTCTGAAAAAACACAGTCCATTTAAAGCAACATTATCTAATGAAATTTGCTCAATTATACTTCAAGATGAAATGTGTGAATATATGGGAGTATAATATCACAACATTCCTTGCAAATTTAACTGGGAGTGGAAGACAATATCTCAGTAGCTCTTTGCTTGTAATGATTTCACACACCTTTTATTATCCTTAAATTAACAACTGTTCAGTACACACTGGACATGCTTCAGGATGGTATGGAACATAAACATTTGTGGAGTGCAAAAAACCCCTGTAGGAGCCATTCTGATCATTAATCCTGATGATCAGGTCTTTTTATTTGTTTACACCTTGATTATTTGTTATGGTGATGGCGTATGGGGAGTGGCTGATGAGCTGAAAGTGCAGCATGTGTGGGAGATATTATGGTTTTTACTGCCATACAAGGCATGTTGACAAATTATTTGTGGTGCCAGTTTCTCCAGCAGAGGCTCAATAAACGGGGAGTTCAACACAAAGATTAAGTTTGCCTTGACACCCATTCATTGAAGCGCTTTACCCACTTTAAGCAGACTGCCTAAAAATTGGACTGATTAGTCACTAAAACCACTATATAAACACTGTTCTTACGACTGAGTGCATTTAACCAGAAGTTACTCATTTTGGAAGTTTTGAAACAATTAAAGAAAAAGTAAAGTCAGAAAACCAAGTACAATGTGACATTTCTTTCTTGTGTAGAAGTTTTTTACGGTCCGAGTACACGAAGTACAAGAGGGACGCTCTTGAAATTGCTATGTTTATTGTTACTTTTGTTTACTTATGAAAATCAACAAAAAACATCTGTAGATATGTGTGCACATCACTGAGTCACATCATAATGTTTCCTTATTTCACAAGAACCTTGTTTTTCAGGCTTCTTTGTGAGTGTTCCCTTCCCAATCTGCCCCAGGCACGTTAGCATACTGTGCAGATGATAAGGAGAGGATGTTCTACATAGTCTCATCTATTCAAAGGTAGCTGACAACTTAATTAATATTGCCCAGAGTTGAGAAGCTAAGTTCCTGGAAGTGTGTGGCTTTTATACTTGCAGCTAAATGTCCATGGTTTGGGTTTCAGGTTCCCGAATAAAGACCTTCTTTTACCCGGGAAACTGTTAAGTATTTTGAGGGCCACACAGTGGTGTTAGACAGAGTTTGGGATGGTTTTTCAGTCCAAGGTATGCGAGTCATTTTGATTAAAGAGTGAAAGGTCATAGAGGAGAGGCTTAGCTTCAGCACACTGAGGTGTTGACAGCATAAAATGATGAAGTGAGAAGCAAGCGGTGAGAGGAGTCTGTGTGGATGGATAGACCATATCAATCTGACCTGACTCACCCTGTAATCACACAAAGACCAAAATAGCTACTGGATAGTAACGTTTCTGTTGATGCTGTTATTAGTCTACTGGATAAACAGTTGTGTGTCATGGTTAAAGTGCCAGTTTGTCGATATGCACATGGTTTTCAGAGCTAGCAGCTTGTTTTTTTGGTTGATTCGCAACTGGTTGACATCATTCATAAGAATCTGAACTCTCATTTTGAAGCCTCCAAGATTCATGATCAGGCTGGTGCCATGTTGACGTTTTGCAAATGGAAGTTCAGAGGCATCACCTGTGTGTCTGTCACACTGGTGTCCACCCATATGTGCTGTGCTTTATTGCCAATTTTCCTCTGAACAGGAACATCAATTCAATTCAATTCAAAATCTACATCATGTGCCATTTAGGAGACCTTAGGAGACTGTCCTTTCTTTGTAATCAGGAGTTTTCTGGTGGCTAATCAGTATATATATTGTGTGTGTGTGTGTGTGTAATGTTTTAGATTATTGAGATCACACATCAGCCTCTTTTTAGAAGATGTATTGCTCTAAATTGATCCATTCATTCTCATCCTCCACATGAGGGTTGTGTTGTGAAAAAAATGTCCATCCACAAATAATAATTAGTACCAATGGTCTCCTCTCCTGGGTCCTGCTTGGACTTCCTGTCTGTGGCCTGGCATCAGGAAGTGGGGTGCCTGCTTAATCAGGCAGAAGTAAACATGCCCTCTGAGGAAAAAGGAGGGAACATTCCTCAGATGGAGTGAGTGAGTATGTGACCAAGAGCCAACAAGAGATCAAGGTTGCACACATGAAGTGGCTCCAAAGATGCAGACATACATGTCAAAACAAGAGGGAGAGAAAACGACAGTTATAGGTCAGTCAGCAGTCACTGACCACTAGTCAGTACGCTTACATGATGTTGTAAAGAACGAAATGATTGTGTTATTTATACGTTCAGCGGGATCTAAACTGGCCTTGACGCTCTACACGTGCTCCTCAGTTCCTAAACCTAGGTTTGGACGTGAAAATAACACAAGAAGCAGGTACACAAAGGAAGAATGAAAAACATGGCAAAATCTATACCGGTGCATTTTTTGACTGATGAGGTTTATGCTCTTTCAGCGTAAATAATTCAATATTTTGAAGTGAATAACATGCTACCACCGGCGAAAGTTGTTTTGGTGTGTCGCATAATAGGTCGACTGGGAATCACCTCAAACTAACGAGCTAAAAGGGGCCATATCACCACCTAGTGTAGCGGAGGCAGACACGCTTTGTGCAATAAATCACTCCCCCACTGGTACTTGTACAGGTATATTGGGACCAAGCTAGTTGTCCAGTTAAGTGGCGCAGACGAGCTACAACCATAGTTCAACTTAACTGTATATGGAAACGTGCTGAGTATATGTGAATTGATCGAGGTGAAGTTTCTCACATCAAACAAGGAAGTAGACAAGTCAAGCAGTGGTGGCATGACATGCTGGTCCCAGTTGAGCACTGGTGTTGATGACATCTGTTAACCACTGATAACTGCTAGGAATTTCACACGGATGGAGTGAAGTGTGTTTGCTTTGCTTACGTCTTCCCGTGCGTCTGTGTCTCTGTGTGTTGTTTACAAAAGGAGCGGCACACTAGTATCCACCGTACCTGTGAATGTGTGAGTAGTTGCAGGTGTGAGTATGTGTAAAAAAAAAAAATGTGGCAGGGAAAAGTACTAAGGGGAGGGGACACTGTGAGGACACTGCAGTAAACAGGTGGGAGGGGAAGTGACGATCTGTGCACCCTCATAGCGCTCGTCCTTACAATGACTGGCATCTTTGTTTTCTTCTGTCATTTTCTCCTATCTTTCTCCTTGTCATTATTCATTCTCCTAAAACTTCCTGTTCTACTCCAAAATCCCAGAGGATGGGCCCGGTGTCCCAGCGCCTGAGGAGATGTCTCTGGGTCGGCTCCTGCGGCGTGCCTCCTCCAAAGCCTCGGACCTCCTGACCTTTAACCCCGGAGCAGGGGGCTCAGCCTTGCGCTCGGGAATCGAGGGCGAGATCATCTTTTCCAAAAATAATATCTGTGTGCACCCTGCGGAGCCACTGCCTGGTCAGGCTGAGCACCACCCAGGTCAGACTGGACTGATGTTGAAACTGTGTTAGGGCTGCAATAATGAGTGATTATTAATTTGTTCATAATTACTAAATGAATTGCTAAATATTTTGATAACTGATTGCACAGTTTAAGTTTTTTTTAACACAATAAAAACAATTTCTTTGGTTTAAGCTTTTTAAATTTAAATATATTCTGTTATTTAATTTTTTTGTACAAATGATCTAATGGTTTTAATGAGAAAATTAATCAACAGATTAATCGATAAGGAAAATAAGCATTTGTACATGTTGGACACAATGCATATCTTTAAGTTCTCATCCTTGAGTATAGTAGTAAACAATTTGATGGCGTTATATTGCAATGTTCCATCTTGTTTTAAATGTATGAGTGAATATTACATCGAAGCTTGACTAAAAAAATATAAAATGCAATTGCCGTATATGTCAGATAAATTGTAGTTGGACATTTTGTAGTAATTGAAGCCGCTCTCTTTAGGCCCTCTACTTATCTTATAGATAAAAAAAGACTCACAGAGACTAGTTCATATAAGGTAATTACTGCTGTCGGCATCATTCAGAGTTTTATACCACTCCTGTTATTATCTACTACAGTGGTTAACATGCAAAATGTCTTGTTTCTAAAAGCAGCTGGTATGCAGAGTGAAATTATTTCACCTGGGTTTATTTGTTATTATTTATTTGTGTTTTTCTGTGTGACAGGCCTTTGCTGCTGGCTGACTTTTTCAAATCCTTCACCTCTATGAAAACTAACAGAAATTCTCATCTCTTACTTCCTGTGATTGTCCTTCTGTCTATGTGCTCTGGGAGGTTACGACTCACCATTCAGGTTTCTGTCTGAGTCGTCATCTTTTCGTGGGCTCATATCTTCTTAGGTTTCATGTTTGTTTTAAACCTCCAACTGCCTTTGACTTGAAAAAACTTTTATCCTCCCCTCTCATGTAACCTGAATACTCTCATTGTGATTACAACTCACATGAATGTGGTCTATGTTGCCCCCTGTAGGCTACCTGTGTGTGCACGTGGAGAAGGACGAAAGCCTTGGCTCCACTCTGATTCTGACCTGGGTGCCCAATTCCCGCATCCAGAGGCAGGATGAGGAGGCGCTGCGCTTCATCACCCCCGAGAGCTCCCCTGTACGCAGGAATGCGCGCCGCCGAGGCAGACGGTGGGCAAAGTACTTCCTGAAAATGTCATGCATTCAAACAGATTATTTGAAATCTTAATTTAGTTTGAATGTTAAAATCAAGACAGCGTGCCTCTGTGTCTATGGTTCCCCACTATGAATCAATTTGTCATGCTCTAAAATAGTGTCTGGCATGGGTTAGTGATATCGGGTTTTCATATTAGTCCATCCATCCATTTTCTACTGCTTTATCCTCCACTTGAGGGCTGCGGCGGTGGAGACAATCCCAGCTGACATAGGGTGAAAGGCGGGGTACACCCTGGATGGGTGCACATGCAAACTCCACACAGAAAGTCCCTTAGTTCAAACAGGGATCTGAACCATGTGGGCCTTCAAATCAATTGATATTGATATTGATAATTATCACATATATTCAATTATAAATTTAATTTTAATTTATTAAATTATAGTTTTTTTCCTTGGTGAAAAATGAAAAAAAATTATAATTCTGGTTTTAAACTTCTTCGTGTATCCACAAATCCGAAGTAAAATATTCTTCGTCATTGTATGCGTTATACCACAATTTATTTTTTGTCCAATGCATAAACAAAGGGTTTTCACGAAGTGTGCTGCTCTGCATCAAGGCTACATATACGTTATACTGACGATGTGTCAAACTTGCCCTCCTGCGCAGACCTAACTCCCGTCCTCGAGTGGCCCAGGAGGAAGACGAGGATGAAGAGAGGAACATTACCAGCAGCACTTCTACGGACAGCCAGAGCCTGGTGGTTGAGGCTGGAGTGGACGTCTCCTTACACCAGCAGCAGCTGCACTCGGCTGGGGACGAGGGGGACGAGGGCTCCTGTGAGCTCTCCGATGAAGTGAGCAGGGACAGCACCATGGGTTCTGACTCGGACACCTTCTCCTCCCCTTTCTGCTTATCTCCTGTCAGCGAAGCTCTCTGTGAAAGCAGCGGCTCTGTCTTCCTGGACAATGAAAGCAGGTCAGTGAGAGGGTGGAAAATCGACATTCCTTATCTAAACTCTTACTGACACAAAGGAAAAGTTTGTATTTGGTTTTGGAAACCCTTTTTGAGAAGTCGGGGGACTTTTCTATACAGAAAAAAATTTATTTTTATTATATTTTAAATTTATGTAGTTGGTGTTGATGATGTTTGGTCTTGGTGAACAAAAACAATACAGCATTATTTGTGTGCTGGGTAGTTAACCTTAAAAATGGGCTCTGTTGGGTATTCCGACCTGGCTAAGAGAGAATTTATGTACTTTTGCAGTGCAGGGGCAGGTGGGTAAAAGAAGCATTTATTCTGTCAAACTGCTGAATGAATGAAGAGTAGAATTTCCCTCTGAAACTTTTCAGGGGCACTCAATACTCCAACTTGTGTGTAGACGTTTCACTTTATCAGCAAGATGTTGCTATTGCCTGCTATCTGTTTTGACTTCAAATCAAAACATAGTAATTTGTTAATTTCATATCTGTTCTAGTCCTGGTTTGACCGTGGTCTTTCTGTGTGGAGTTTGCAGGTTCTCATTTTCGGCTACTCCAGCTTTCTCCTACAGTCCAATTACTGTTGGGTTAAGTTATATGGAGACCCTGAATTAAGCTTAGGGGTGAATGTGAGTGTGAATGCTTGTCTGTCTCTCCATGTTGGCTCTGTGATAGGCTTTGACTTGTCCAGTCTGTACCCTGCCAAATGTCAGCTGAGATTGGCTCCAGGTTAGAGTTTTATAACACTATAAACGTGGTCTTGGTTTACAGCCTCGCAACAGAATTTGTAGCATCACAGAAAGATTTGGCCAATCACAGGACAGTTCAGTTTTTCCAACAAACTTGCCTACTGCAGCTTTTAAGGATAAGATGGCAAAAGGGATGGATGTCTCTTTGAAAACAGGTCATGTATTTGCTTTCCAACGTGCAGACACAACATAGCAGTTGTTCTCTTAAAAAAGAAACAACAACAACAACAACAAAAAAAACAGAGTGAAAAGATTCCTCTTGTAGCATAATAATCACAGATGTTTATTTGTTCCACAAGCTTCAAAGTGGACTATAAGGGTGTTGTATCCACCACTACAACCTACCACAAGGTGGAGCCAAAAAGAAAAGAATGGATGCCTGAAGAGTCATTTACACCCTTTGGCCACATGGTGGCTTCCTGCACTATGTGAACAGAAGAGATGGCTTGAACAGAGGCCGTGAAGTGTTGTCAGACTTCAAAGTGGCTTTTCTTATTTAAAGCAGATCTCAATCTTTTTTGCCATAGATGGCACAGAATAAGTAAAGACCAGAGACCTCAGCATTTCCAGTGCACTTTCTCTAATCAAGAGAGCCATCTGGACAGTGACTGTGTTAGACATTTGACTTTATGATTCCCCCCGTGGTCATTTCCTCATGCAGCTATTTGGTCTGACATGTTGCCCAGAATGTGAGAGTCTGTTTTAGTGTGTGTGTTGAGGGGACAGAGAGAGAGAGAGGGAGAGACAGTGTGTGTTTAAGCCTCTTTTAACCACTCTCAGACCCCAGCTTGCTGTAAGTGCAGTCAGTGTGTGACTTGGCAAGGCTCTGAGCTTCACAGCTTCTAACCTTTACTCTGTCCTTCTCTTCCTGCACTCCTCTGTGCTTCACTCACTCACTGTTAGGGCCTCTCCAGCTCTCTGGCACTAACATCCATATGCCTGTTTTTCCCTTCTCCTCTTAGTTTCTGCCTCTGTCTCTGTCTGTCCATTCCTTTCACTCTTCATCATGTATTTTTCCTCTTGGTTGTTCTCTCTGTTTCTCTCGATATTGTTTCTTTCGGCATATCTACCTCTCAAATATCTTGCCCTCCTCCCCCTTGCCTTGCTAAAGTCTATGTGAAGCCCTTTGATTCCCGGTGCTCTTGGGGTTGTTGTGCTGTGCTGACCCATGTCAGCTCTCTGGATTAGAGGACTGAAGAGACTGGAGCGGCAGCCAAAACCCTGGAACCCACTCAATCTCTATTTCTCTCCCTCTCTCTCTTTCTTGCTTTAATTGACACTGTTAAGGGGCCAGAAACTGGAAACATGTCACTTGGAATCACTCAATGAGAAAGAACTGCATATGAGAGTGCAAGAGTGGATGAAAAGGGGAGAGGAAGAATGAGAATGGTGGGAGAGAGCGAAAAAAGGAAAATCCACAGCACTCTCTATCAAGCTTCTTAAGTTTTTTTGAAAGTTCAACAGCAGTTCATTAGGATACTTTTGATTGTATTTGTGTTTTTTGAGACTTTACCTGCAGAATTATATCTCAGTTCTGTCACTTTCACATGCAGATTTTTCAATCCAAAAGTGAAAAATGAAACCCTCACAAGTCCCTGCGCTCTGTTTTCAGTTTCCTGGCCCTCTTTTTTGTTGATTCTTAACATGTAGAAACTTGAACTTGTAGTATTTTGGTTCTGTGAATGTCGATATACCACATGTTTAATACATTTCTCAAAAACCCAACCTGCACTGACCACTTTCCAGGGTTTGCCCTCAGAGCCCACACCACTCCTTTACCTGAGCCCATCTTCATGTCTTTGTTCCGTCCAGGGATTAGTTAAAGAGCCCGGAAGCCCCTTGAGGCCTGTAGCCCTTGGTCCTGGTTCTCAGGGTGACCTGGCAGCACCTTCCCCCAGGGTAAATGTGGAGAGAGGTGTTATGAAGAGCCTGAGGGCAGTTTGATCTCTCCTTGGCCTTGTGGGACATGTCAGTTACAGGAGCCTGGCTTGTTTACATAATGTATTCTGTGTACACTTCATGAGGAGACTTCTGTCTATAGTACATGTTAATCATTTGTTGAGTTTGTGCTTGAATGCAGCACAGCGGGCTGCCCGTGTTGTAATGACAAGGAATCAGCACAGCACGGCCAGCTGTTTTTCAACTGTGTTTCATTTTGCACATTTATGTCACCGCAGAGAAATTCACTGAAACACTCATTTGAAGATGTACTGTACTGGCATATGTTGCATGCTAGTAAGAAGAATGAATTTAAGCTGTAAATGTGCTGAAAAATTCAGCTGTAAATGTGCTTATAAACGCGCTGAGCTTGACAGTCACTGGCATCGTGAAAAAGTGTGAACAGTAGTCCTTTTTTTAAAAAGAGCTCCTCCACATTTCAGATTGCTTAACTCTCTGAACAGAGCTCTATGTGCCTCTGCCCCAGTCTCCTCCTATTCCGCAGTCTGGTCTGTGGCATGATACATGAGACAGAGAGCAGTAAATCACCAGATAGCAGAGGAAACTGTGCAGCTTGGATTGATCAGCCATGTTATTCTCCCATCTGCTAACGGGGAAATGATTAGCCGGACATGATTGATTCAGGGTGTAATAGATTAGACCTGGTCCTGCCTCCCTCATCTCTTCAAAATGCCCACATGCCAATTGTGTTTGCCTGTAAAACTCTTGTGAACAGGTGATTGATTTCTGAGCGAAAAGATGTGCCCTTTTTACGGAAGGATACCCGTAAATGCACACATGCTCAAAACGGAGGTAGAAATGGTTCTTGTAAGATACTTATTCAGGCAATATGTGTGTGTGTCATTGTAAGTGGTACACAGTCTCATTTAGATGTGTGTGTGCTTCTCGGATATCAGTTGCTTTCGCTCATTTCTGTGTTGGCCTGTTTCTCAGTGTTAACATGTCTTGAGACGTGTTTGAGAGCGCATAATGGTCATTAGTGTGTGTGTGAGTGTGTGTTAGTGAAAGACGTAAACATGCCAGTTAGTCATTGTTTGTTATAATTGCAGAGTTTGTGTGTGTTTGCTGTGGCACAGGGTGTGTGTGTGTGTTAGCCACATATACTATTTAGTCTGTTTTGTCGCATGTGTGCGTCCATATTTATTTATATAGGTGTGTGTGTGTGTGTACTTCTGCAGCAGAGGAACCATCAGATCAGGTTTCGGTGCCGGGAACAACATGCTGGCCATGGGGGAATCACAGGGGAAAATGGACGGCAGACAGTGTGATTTGTGTGTGTACAAATTTCTCTGTGTGTGTGTATGTGTGCATGTGTGTGTCCTAAGAAGCCGCCATGCATTCCTCCCATTCTCAGCGTCTTGGAGGAACCATATTGAGACACTAAACAACAGGCCAGAACTAAGCTGGGGATAATCCCATATGTCTGCACGGTTATCACTGGCTAAACGCTGCAGGCTACTGTCGACATAATATTTATTACCAAAGTAGTTGAGTAGATCAGTATCCGAATATGAGACACAAGAATGGAGAGATTTTTACGCAGATGGGATAAACAACATCATGGAAAATATGACTCACTTCCCCCAGTTAAGAAACAGCTTAACATCCTAATTCATAAAAAGTAATTCACCTTTACTTCTTCTTCTTCTTTTGTAATTGCCAGAGAGCTCTGTGATGAGACCATGACCCACTCGGCTAGTTCTGCCTCCAGCCTGGACAGCCATGTCCCGTTCGAGAGCAGCGGCCAGTTGCAGAGCATGCGATGGGAGGAGCAGCAGAAGGTGCTGGCTCTGGAGCAGTTGTGCGGTGTTTTCAGGGTGGACCTGGGTCACATGAGGTCGCTGAGACTCTTCTTCAGGTCAGCAGGGTGTGCCAAAGGTCATAGGGTCATGTGGGGTCACCTCATCACACTACTGTTCTAGGCACCACACTATGATGTACTAGGTTTAGGATAATGACATGGTTTAGATGATATTATAGAGACAGATAAAAGAAGCCGACTGCAAAATTACAAGAGAAGTTGTTTATTTTTTGTTTGAGTCGGGCCATTGCACATTAATTAACTAAAGGTTAAACTAACAAAAGGTTGCATTCATAGCTTGCCTCTGCGAAGGAGGTACCTGAGGACAGACTGGTCATCAAATGACAGAAAATCATAGACACTGCAAAAAGTCAGGAGCACTTTTAGCCATAGGTTGCTCCTGTCTCACTGTGCCAGAGAGTGGCACACGAGGTCATTCCTCCCTACAACTATCAGACTTTTGAACCCCTCTACCTAAATACAGTATATACCACCACTTTAATATATGTTGGCACCATTTATCAGTGTGCAAAATGTGTGGTCCCCAACTGCATTTTAACTTTTTAGTATTGAGACTTTTACTTGTTATATCTATGACTTGTTTTATTTGGTGGATTGTATATTGTTTACCGAGCTATGTAAGTGTGGTAATGCTGCTCCAAAACTAAATAAAGTCTTTTTGTCTGTCCGTCTGTTCATCCATCCATCTGAACTTTTTTTCCTTTTAAGAAAGAATGGAAAAAGAATGTTAACTCATACTGTAAAACTAAAAATCACATCACAAGTCTAAGCGTAGCTCATCCCGTTCATATGTAAAATACAGAAACTGTTGTGGTTAACCACATGATTCCTGTAGGATGTGTGTATATTAACACAGTGATTTTCTTGTCTTTGTTATTCATTATGTGGCTGCAGTGATGAGGCATGTACCAGTGGTCAGCTGGTGATAGCTAGCAGAGAGAGCCAGTATAAGATCCTCCACTTTCATCATGCTGGACTGGACAAGCTGGCTGAGGTCTTCCAACAGTGGAAGTGCTGCAGGGAAACTCAACTGAAAGACCAGGTTGGATTACAATCCAAAATCCTGTTTGGCTTTTCAGCCATGGCTTTATTTTTTCTTTTTTCTTTTTTTTTTAAATGTTTGTTATGTCTTTTTTTTGCTACTTCAGGTGTCAGATGAGAAATCCTGCATGCAGTTTTCCATCCAGAGGGCCACCCTGCCATCAGCGGAAACCCACCCAGAGGAGAGGCTCTATCGGCGGCTGGATGTCACCACCTGGCTACGTCATCTCAACCACACCGGGCAGGTAGAGGAAGAGTATAAGCTACGCAAGGTATGTCTGGGGAGGCATGTGATTATTTTCACAGTGTTTTCACTAGGGATGAGATGGTATAATATTTTATCACAGTGTTGTGATTACAGCGACAAAATGTCTCCTTGTTTGGCTATCATACCATGGGAAAACACAGCTGAGAGACTGCTTTCACCAACCTGTAGGGGGTCTGGTGGGGTCACTCAATGCTACACACAACATGAGTGATTTCGGCACTTTGTTTTTAGTCATTAAAAACAGCTCATACCTCAGGCACGGTGTGACGGCAAACTTAAGCTGTGGCTTTTTAATATCATGGTATACTTTGAAACCAGTAACTGGCCCACGCCAAGTTGTGAACTCAGTCAGGAAAATACACAGACTGGCCTCTCGAGCCATTTCTCCTGCTGATATCCATACAATCGAATGTTACATTTTCTTGGGTTTTCTTTTCAATCTGACTGACTCAAAGTCAACTCCACAGTGTGTGACTTTCAGTTTTAATCAACTCCACTCCACCCTGTAAACAAAGAGAGCGTTGTTCTTGGTCGATGCCTTCCCGTGAGTCATTTAGGTTTCCTTGAGATTGACTCAAATCAAGATTCACCATCTTACTGAAATGAGTCAGCGGCAGTTTGACTGTGACCGAGTCAGAGTAAACGGTGTTTATCAATGTTTCAGTTTCAGTTTTGCAACATTTTGCAAAACTCGTTAAATAATATATCCACTGTCCGTTGCTAAGGCAATAGCTCTGTGCATTTTGTGCCATCTACACCTTGCATGCTGATGTGCGTGATATTTTCACACATTTCGTTCTGTTTGTGTGGCCCCTGTTTGCCCTCATAAACATTTCAGAGCACTCCCTTTGAACTCACTCCGCTTGCTCACCTCTCACTTTTCACCAGGCCATTTTCTTCGGTGGTATTGACCCATCTATCCGTGGCGAAGTGTGGCCCTTTCTGCTCCACTATTACAGCTACGACTCCACCTCCCAGGAGAGGGAGGCATGGAGACTGCAGAAACGCACCGACTATCATGACATCCAGCAGAGGAGGTGAGGATAAAAAAAGAAATGAAAACTGACAAACAAGCAATACGTTAAGACTATTTTAAAAGTCTGACTGAGGCACGGCAGTAGTTTTGACACCGTGAAACGGCAGATAAACTGTCATGTGGCGGCAGTATCAGCTGCCAAATGCTCACTCAGTCAAACATACAACCATATGTGACTCCATTGTGGCTTTTCATCGCAGGCGCTGGGCAATCAATAGGCACAATCAGGGAGGTGTTAAGGGGAGGTGCTGGGTGTGAAATAAAAGGTCTCTGGAGAAATAACATGTCGGCGCATATCAGATCATACTCTCGTGAAACGCAGCTCTGGTGCACACAGATGAGCACATGTACACATGTCACACGCATAAGCACTTACGCCGGTCTTAAACTGCACTCCACCATCTGAAGGCTAAGCATGCACATACTTTAACATGTTGTGCCATGCTCTCTTGTAATGAATATGATAATTGGACTGGTTTCCTCTCTATGGCCTATTAACATTTTAGAACATCAGAAGCTCTTATTGAAGTCAGGTAATTAGAGGCCTTGTTCTAACTCTGATATGGATTCCTTTAAAGACCATCTGATGCAAGCAACCTTCAGGGCCACTGGTTGATCATTAGGTCTAAGGATACATGTCTGTGGTCTCCTTCTCATCTCCTAACCCCCTTTTTCCTCCCTTAGCTGTAGAGACAGTGCAGTTGTAACAAGTAACTGCACTTTGTGCAGAACCACAGGCATATTGGATTATTGCAGGCATAAGCCAGCAGATAAAAAGTGAGTGGCATTAATACAAGTGACAGAGAAAAATACTTTGATTGTAGAGAAAATGGTACAGATTCAATGATATTAGCATCTCAATGACATCATCTTTCTTAATATTGACTGGCTTTCTTGTTTTGTCAATGTATCATTCTGCCATACCAGAGTATGCTGTAAATCCAATTTGTTTGGGATATATTTTGAATTTATTACATGCTGCATGCTTTAATGAAAAGTCCTTGGCAGCCAACATGAACAAAAAGGGCCGTTTTATATATAGTTCTTGGTTTTGAACATAAAACTTCAAAGATTTGTCTTTGGTTTAAAGATTTGGAGAAGAAGAAATTCCCATCCAACTGTCAGTACCACATTCTTTGTACTTAAATTTACATTTACATATGTACACACCAACTGCAAGTTATTGTATTCATTATCACATGTTTTTCATATATTCAATTTGAACATCTTTTGTCTAGCTCTGTCTGACTAACAGAGGTTATATGAAAAAATACTTTTTTACAGTATCAAAATGATTACTGATAAAACTAGTCTACTTAATTGTTTCTGTTTTAGAGCATTTTGTCTTTTCCATTTTGAATTATTGAGCTTGAAGCTAAGAAATCAGACTTCTAACTTCCCTTATGGCGTCATGAACGGTAACATTTTCAACTTGAGTTGAGGAATCAGTCATGTGGGTGATTTGATGTGGTTTTATGTTACTTTTACTGTGCCATTTGATTGTGTTTTGTGCCGTTTTTCCTTGTCGTTTATGGATTTTAATGATTTTGTACAGCACTGTCGGCCATCCCTGTTGCTTTATATGTACAACTGGATTGGATTTTGTGCTTTTGAAGATCAAGTTTTAGCTTCCAGCTGTAGTCTGTGGGTGCGTGCATTTCCCTACAATGAATTAAAATAAAACGGTGAGTAAATAGTCTTAATGTTGCCTTAGCTTCCTAGCCTCAGAAATATTAAGTGTTGAAAACACAAGGTGAACTCCTGAGTAAAACATCCTCCAGAGAGAGCAGAGTAGAAATGACACAAACACACGGCACTGAAACTAAACAGTTGCGTGGCATTGCATCAGGTGTGCGCTTATTATTCCTGGTGGGGCCACATGGAAAACAAACAGTGTTAATTAAATCCCCTCTGCTTGTTAGGACTTGAGTACATTAGTGCCATACACAGAGTACATTGCTAATACAGTCCCTAACATTTAGAGGCATGGTTGGGGGTTTTATGATTGTGGTGTTTTCCTCAGTGGGGTGCTTGATGGTGAAATAGCCCTTCAGTCTACTGCCTGCCCACCCACACATTTCTCACTTTGTTGTCAGCTCACTATTAGTTTCTTTTTACACCAGTGTAACATTTAACTTAAAGACTATTTGATTGTTTTTTTGTATCCTAATTAGAAGTCATCTCCTCAGAGGTTATATAGTAAAAAGTTAACTTTGTAAGCCACTCAAGAACAAATGCAATTTCCTTTTAATATATCTAACTTTTACATTTCTGTCCATTGCTGGCATGTTTCCTTCAGATTGTCGATGAGCCCAGAGGAGCACAGTGAGTTCTGGAGAAAGGTCCAGTTCACAGTAGATAAAGATGTGGTGAGAACAGACCGCAGCAACCACTTCTTCAGGGGAGAGAATAATCCCAATGTGGAGATCATGAGGTTAGATCCTTTTCTCCTCATTTCCCCTTTATTTTCCCCTTCTCAAACCCCCCCCCCCACTCATGATCTCTGTTTTGTTTGTCCTCTTTTTGTGTCACTGAGTCCATCCTTGTCTTTGCCATTCCTCAGCCCAACACAAAGGCGTACCAGTTAATTTCATATTCTAAACTTATTGACCGTGACTAACCCGTCTGAGTACTTTTGATGCATAGGCTGAGCTAATGGCTTTCTAAATGAGGAGCAACAGGATTTAAACTGCATTTTAGTTGAGTGCCTTTTATCAAGGTTTTTCCTGGTATTAGGTCTTATGCTGTTTCTGGCGCTGCACGTGTTCAAATGTAGGGCCCTTAGTTCATGCATCTTCTGTTATCTGTTTTTCGGATATGTTACGGATCATTTTCTCATTTAACTGACAGTGGCGTCCTTGTATCTTTTCTTATCTTATTTTCAACTGACAAAACCACTGCAAAGTCTGGTTCTGCAACCAGACAGGAAGTAAACTCCGAGTTTACTTCCTGGTTTTTGCAAAGGACATTGGTTCACTCCTTTTTATTAAAATTGCACTAAAACCATATAATACATCCTCAGGGTTTTCTCTTTGTTTGTTCAACACTTGCTAATCACAAGGGCTGCCAGGGAAGTTTTCTTCAAAGTAGTTACCATAGACAAAAAAAAAAAAAAAAAAAGGGAAGGAAAAAAGAAAGATCATTAATTATCTCCCTAGTTACCAGAAGAGTTGGCATAGCAACCTCTAAGTGGAGCTCGTCATGTTTTTCTGGGCATTAGCAGCAATGCAGAAACACATGTTGGATCATTCAGAGTGTTTGGGTGGGACCTCACTTTTCAGTGGTTTGGCAGAGCTGCAGGGTCGTGAACATTTCTATAGAAGAGAAATTAAAATGTTTATGATGTTTTATTGCCCCATCATGTCAGTGTGTTTTCTGCTGCGATGTTAACCTCAGCACTAAGATGTCTATGGCTGTTCTTGCCCCAGGCGGATTCTGCTCAACTATGCAGTCTTTAATCCAGACATGGGCTACTGCCAGGGCATGTCTGACTTGGTGGCCCCCCTGCTCACTGAGGTCCAGGACGAAAGCGACACCTTCTGGTGTTTTGTTGGCCTCATGGAGAACACCATCTTCATCAGCTCACCGCGGGATGAGGACATGGAGAGGCAGCTGGTAGGACTTGATCTTGAAAAATGACGAATTAAAACACTGATGTGGACATTAAGGTGCCAGTTTACAGTATATTAAATTATTGCATCAATGAAATGAAAATGCCAAAAATGTACACAATTTTATTTTTAATAACATGATTATTGTGTCTCTCACCCTTTCATTGAGAGCAGGCTTTTTCACCCCATCTTCAAATTCACCAGTTTGTCAAACTACTATTTAACTTCTGACATGATCAGACCACATGTTGTAGCATTTGTGTGCTTTTGTTGACATTGTGGATTTGCTAAACATGATTCTGCTTCCGTGTCGCCATATACTGTACAAGTATAAAGAGAAAGACATGGTATCTGTGCATGTTCACTCACATGCAGCCTAGATAAGCCTGAAATATTACTAGAAAACACTGGACTGTGTCTGTGTGTTCTAGATGTACCTGCGGGAGCTGCTGCGTCTCATGCTGCCCCGCTTCCACCAGCACCTGACCAGGCTCGGGGAGGACGGCCTCCAGCTGCTCTTCTGCCACCGCTGGATCCTGCTCTGCTTCAAACGAGAATTCCCAGACACGGAGGCTCTGCGTATGTGGGAGGCCTGCTGGGCACACTACCAGGTCAGGGCAAAGTCTGCGCAGCTCCTTTGCATACACCACTTTGTTAAAAAAACAAAAAAACTGCGTATGTGAGGGCATGTGGGCGTTTGGTTCCATTTCACCAAAGCACTGCAGTGTTTCATGGTTTTTCTTTCAGAATGCGGAAGATAATTGTTAACATGTGGCATCACCACAGACTATTGTCACCTTTGAAATGTCATGTCTTTTTCCTCTTGGTCCGGAAGAGATTAAATTCAACAGGGATTAGATTTGATTTCATAAAATCCACATTCCAGTACAAAAAATGCCGGTGCTTTTGAAATACAAAATCTTTGCTTCTAACCCCACCGTGTGATCGTCCACTAACTGTTTCTGTGTTGTATTCACTGGCAGTACTTGGCACCTGACTTTGTCATGCCATCTGTTCATACGCTGCAGGTTGTTCTGATCTTCAGCTACAGGTGGTGATAGAGGCGATAAGAGATAGGAGAGTGAGACCTCACTTTGCATAGCTGAATGTCCCAAACTGGATTTTCAATTGATATCAGATCTGTCTGTCAGAGGAGGGCAACGTCATCATCATCATTTATTGTTTTTTTTGTTATTCATTCTTGGCTCTTGTAATCTGATGTTGAAGCAGAAGCTGAACAGCTGAATTTAAATTATAGTATATTGTTGGCAGGACCATTTTTTTTTATTATAAGAGTTTATGACTTCCGGCACCGACGCGAGTGGCAGCCTTTCTAGCAGCTCTGGGTGTTTCAATGTGAATTTCTCTGTGAGATGAATAAAGTATATATCTATCTATCTATCTATAGTTTAAAGAGATGTTTAGGGTACACTTTAAGTGATTAAGCGTGAGCAGTACTGGGCATATAAATATCTATATACACATACATATCTTCTTTCAAGTCCTTGTGATCACATATGGTCCTACTCATCCAACTTATATTTGTCTTCTTCAAACGCTGCTCCTAATTCAGTTTCCTTTTAAATGAACATTTTCATTCGTTCATTGTCTACTGCTTCACCACCAGCCCATCACTGGGCAAACACACTCACACTCTCACATTCACACCCACCGTCAATTTAGATGTGTCCAATTACCCTCTGCATGTTTTTGGACTGTGGGAGGAAACCTTAAGAGAACACAGAACCTGGGATCTGAACTGGTGACCTTCTCACTGTGAGGCAACAATGCTATCCACTGCAACAACTAAATATACATTTTCTATTGCTATATTTTTGTTTCGGGGGTTACAGTAATTTAAACCTGGCTTCCTATCTGTTGTTGGTACTGCTTATTTATCAATTGCTATATTACAATATTTCAATGATTATCAAAATAAACATACATTGACACGTACAACAATGACATTGACTAACCACAACAAATAACAAGAAAAACAGAAAAAAAAGGTAAAAGGTAAACTTCAATATTATTATAACCAGTATCTCAGTGTTTATAACCAGAGTTTTATTTTAGGGTTCAAAGCTTTTGATTATTTCTAATGTCAAGCTATTCCAACTCTGTGCACCTTTAACTGAAAAATAACTGCTCAAATGTGTTGCGTTCAGGTGGCTCTTAATTGTCATGGTTTAGATTTATTTGATTCACTATCTTTGTGGCAAGGTTATTCCCACACCTTTGTGTGAACATTGAAAAGATATTGAAGGTTTTTGCAGTAGTGCCATTCTTATTGGCTTCTGATCCAATATACAGTATTCAGAGCTTTACCGCTTCACCATTCTCTTTTCTTCTCTCAACAGACAGACTATTTCCACCTGTTCCTGTGTGTGGCCATCATCGTTCTCTATGGGGAGGACGTGACGGAACAGCAGCTCGCTACCGACCAAATGTTGCTTCATTTCAGTAACCTCTCCATGCACATGAATGGAGAATTGGTGCTACGTAAGGTATCACTTTACGCTTTTCTTACCTCCTTCTTTTGACTGTCGGTCATTTATTGAGACGCGTTCAGAGATTTCTCAGTACGTGAAGGTAACGTTAAGGTTTTTATGAAATGTGGGTTTGTTTGTTTGTTTATTTCTTGAGGTATTAATACATTATCAGCACTGACTTGTGCCATGTACACCACCATTTCCATGGTCCCACCAGCAGGACACTTGCTGTCACTGATAGCATGGCTACTCAACAAAAGTACTTAATAAAAAAATCAGCCTTCCTAAATCTACTACACCTTCAGCCTTTTCTAGCTATAATTTGAAGTTGAAAAACTGGTATTTGTCTGCTCCAAAGTCCATAGAGAAAATCGCCAATCAGGGAACACAGGAGTTGCTCATCCACTACTTTTTCTCTCAGTTCAAATGTGTAAACATGCGATTTCGGTGTTTGAAATACGTAATTTGGATTTTCCGTAAGTGGCATAAATCTAACAAACAAGGCAACCTCCTGTGTACCAAAAAAATGAAGATTTTCTTTGGTTTTCAAACTTCAGTTACCTGAAAAAGGCTTTCTAATGGAGAGTTAAAGCAATAAAGCTCCTACGCAGGTTTACAGAAAGGGCGAAGACGCTATTGATCCTGTACCTCATACAACCACACTTCGAAAAAACCTGAGCTATTTCTTTTAAAATAATAGAATAATCTGTGATTAATGTGCACACTCACAGTAATTCCTCCGCAGCCTTCTGCATTTCTATACGGTGTTATGTATGTATCAAGTGGCCATGTCCAGTGCTGCAGCAAAGCAGCTGTGATACAGTGTAACCTGCCCCGCGGAGGCCTTGAGATGCTGCCACGTGGAGGATTTATGATGTGCATCCCTGCTATTGTGTCTGTGCCTGCATCCTCATGTTTATGGATGCTGTGTTAGTACTGCTTCAACCACAGGCAGTGAGTTTGTGTTAGCATGCAGGACACACAACTCCTTTTGTTGTTGCCTGAGATTTTGCATCCAGCATTTCAGGAGCATGCAGAGCAGCTTTTTAGCTTTAGGTAACACAGTGCAATGGTGACCTTGACATGCAGTAGATTTTCGTTTTCACTGGAAGTCAAGAGTCCGTACGTCTACATTATATTAGAGAAAAATGATTGTGTAATCCGACTGAAACAGGACTTTTAAAATACATGTAAACATGTTATTCAGATTGTAATAGGTACTAAATCAGAATTCTCAAAGTCGGATTAAGACACCTAGATAATTATTGTTGCATGTATATGTTCAGTCAAACCAGGGTTGCATGCAAACTGGCCTGAGTACTCTGTGCATGCTCATGTTCTCATCCTCCCCGTCTTAAATCCAGAAATAATAGCAGAAACTGGTAAGATAAGATAAGAAAATACTTCATTGTCTGTTTGCGTAACCATTCTGACAGTCATACCAGACAGAGATAAGACAAAGTCAGACACAGGACAATGCAGTTATAAAATTAAAGTCTATAAAATACACAAAATTACACATTAAATTCATTAAACTGCCTCAAAGGCATAACCAGGGGATTCATTTTGGCTGAAAAGTGAGATGGAGTAAGGAAGGAATGAAAGTATTATATTATATCTGTGCCGGGTACACAGGAAAATAAGACAACTAATTTTTGGACTGACAAGGAGACCGATTTTCCTAAAGCCTAAATAAATGTAATATTATTTCAACAGTTCATTGATGGTAGCAAAGCTTGCTTGTCATGCTAACAACTAGCTGCAAGCTGAACTGGAAACCACCTCCCCTAACACGCAGAAAGGGCCCACATCTCCACCTATTGTAGTGGAGGCAGATCAACTTCATTCAACAAATAGATTCACTGCTAGTTTGTTTACAGAAGTCCGATGAAATGACGTAGTCTAGTGGTGCATAGAAATGTAGTGTTTTAGTCCACTTAGTTTTACATCTTCCAGTTAACTTTTTATGTTTTTGTCTGATTCTTATCAATCCAAAGCTCCTTTTTCCTCTTCTGCATTGAGAATTTTTAGTTCATCCTTCCCCTTTCGTCATGCTCTCCCAGGCCCGCAGCCTTCTCTACCAGTTCCGCCTCCTACCCAGGATCCCGTGCAGCCTACATGACCTTTGTAAACTGTGTGGTCCCGGGATGTGGGACAGCCGCTACATCCCCACTGTGGAGTGCTCAGGTGAACACCCAGACTCACAGAGCTGCCCCTATGGAGGCACGTCCACTCCGCAGCCGTCCACACCCTCCCCGTCGTCCACACCCTCACCTTCACCAAACTTCAC
The DNA here is from genome assembly GCF_958295425.1 of Solea solea. Taxonomy (NCBI): domain Eukaryota; kingdom Metazoa; phylum Chordata; class Actinopteri; order Pleuronectiformes; family Soleidae; genus Solea; species Solea solea. The sequence continues at coordinate 15,969,177 of NC_081149.1, forward strand.
CCCCACAACTCCGTCAGAGGGCAAGAAAGGAGCCAAAGCCCGGGATATTTTCACTTTCCGTAAACAGACCTAAAATTGAGTTTTTTGGGGGGGGAAACAAATGCGTTTCCTTCAGCTTCATTTGCTGCCCTCTGACTCCTATGTCCAAATGCCCTGCTTCTAGTTCCACTATCTTAATGTGGGTTTTCGTCACCTGATCCTTTCCCATGGTGCATTGTGGAACAATGCCTTACTAGAGTGTTATTTCAAACATTGACAGAACCTGCGATGGGGATGGACATCCTGGAGGTCAAGAAGCTGCTTTTCCTCTCAAACCAGAACAGACAATCACCAGCCACTATGTTGGTCTGGAGCTACTTCAGGTTTTCGTCTGCTGCTGGCCTGGCACACATCCCTGGCCTTTGTTAGCAGGAGTCACACAAGAGTCTGAGGCAACCGGCCTGAAATCTCTCCGGCTCTGAGCACAGGTCGAATGAACCTGAAGATTCATTCACAGGAACTCTTCCCTCACAATGGGATATTTGTGGAAGTCTGAGCAGAAACATTTTTAAATCAAATCCACACCCTCCAGAAATAGGATTATAACAAATTACTGGGACATTTAATTTTTTTATTTTTTTTTATTTTCATTTTTCATCAAGTGAATGTTTGCTTTTTATATCAGCAGTTACAAAAATATTTAGCAATATATGCTTGCATGAAAGATTCTTTCCGTATAGAGGGCACTATACTGTATGTTTGCTGGAAAACACACATAAGCCCCAAACAGACGCAAGAAAGCGTTTACGTCAACGTCGTTATAGGGCTCTGCATATTTCCTCAACAGAACGTGGTGAGAAACATGATCGGGTTTTTTTTTTTTCCTTTTTCTCTCCGTTACAAAGGAGGAAGCTCGCCATATGTTTCCTTCTGACAAACTCAGACACAGATGTTCATGTTACCTCTCGTGCAGTAGGAGCTCCATCACTTTCACATTAGCATCACACGATTTAAAGACGAGTTCCCTGTCAGAGGAGTACAGATGGATGTGACAGCGCTGTCTGCATTAGCAAGCACAGATCATGTTCGTCTTGACAGGGAAATTGAAGGCCTCCTGTTTTACTTGAAATGTTACCTTCTGTGTTGAATTATGTTAAAGCAGGGTTATGAAAAAAAAAAAACAACAACGTCAACACAGTGCTCCACCCTCACCAGAAAAATGAATGATAAGGCACTATCAACACTGAGAATCAGTCCACGGGAATGTACCTGTCTTCTCTGTCTTCTCACTCCACTAGGGAAGTGTGAAGCTCTTGTGTGTATACATGCATGGATGTGTTGTGTGTGTGTGTGTGCGCGCGCGTGTGTATAAACTGAAGTGACCTCTCAACATCTGGTAATGAGTCGGAGAAGAGCCGTAGAAAGCCTCCCCTCTGACCACTCTCTTTAATTATAGCAGTCATCGTGGGGAGAAGCAGGCAGAGGAATGACGAAAGAAAAAAGCTGGCCTTTTAGACTCCTCCGAGAAAACAATCACAAGAGAGGTGAGAGTAACGCGATGATTTAGGCCTCAAAGCGGGGGATATGTAGTAATATGCACCTTGCCTCCGTGATTTACGATTCCCAAATGGAAAAGATGGCACATGGAGAATTCCCCCCCCCCCCTGGAGTGGAAGAGGAAAGAGAAATTGGTGCTAAAATGTAACATCCTGACCTTCAGTCAGTCTCTCTCTCTCTCTGACCCCTCTCTTTCGCCTCCATTTCTCCTTTCTCACAGCATTCTCTGCAAGTGACACTCAGAACCTTTTTCCTTCTACTTATCGTGTGCAGCTGTTCACTGGAAATGCCTGCGGGGTTTTAAGGATTGGTGGCTGCAGTGAAATGAGCTAAATCGGAGATGTAGGATGGAATAATCTGTGTGTGTGTGTGTGTGTGTGTGTGTGTTGAGGTCCTGATAGAGTCGCGTTGTCCGCACAGGCACTTGTTAATCGCAGGCCTAATTAATGACCACTCCTATTTAAAGGAGGTCGTGACCAATCATCACTGAATGTACCACTGTGTGTTGCCGTCGAGCTCTCTGACATGTTGCGATGACTGTATAAATCACAGGAAAAAAAGAAGAAAAAAAAAGAGAGAAAGAACCGACTCTTACTCAATGCAGTCATGATTTCATGAAACATTTCTAGGAAGAGTTTTTTCAGCATAGTCACCAATTCTTTCGTCATTAAACGCTGCTGAAGTAAAAATGAAAATGAAGGGTATGTTGTGTGTTTTTCTAATATATGCATGAGGTTTCACAGAAAGAAGCTTTTTAAACACACATAATGTGAATATATTAATCTAACACTGAGGCTGGGAATGAGAAAATAATACATTATTGAATACCTGCAGGCCCAGTGTGCTTATTTTATAGCCATGTTTTCTGCATTCATTTGTTCACAAGCTAAACTGAAGATTCACTCAAATGCAGACTTCCTTTTGTGTCCTGTCTGTTACTTTAATAGTAAGGTCAAAAAGATTTTATCTGGTCATTTGAGCATAAAAAAAACCCTGAAGTTCTGCTTTTCAGAGCTCACACAGATCTTCTGATATGTATGTGATATAGAGGAGATAGATGTCAGATAAAAAAAAAGGTTTAAAGAAGACCTTAAAAATGCTAAATGATCATGAAGCATGCTGAGGCATTTTGTGTCTCTTCTACTGTGGGGTTCCTATTTAAGGACAGAGACCCGTTTCTGTCCCACTGCCCATATTTCATAATCTCTCCATTATGAGAAAATGGGCCCTATTTATGGTGAACCGTGGCCGCTGAAGCCTCAAATAAGGCGTGTTGTTAAATTATGAACACTGTGAAACAGCAGCACGATCACTTTACAACTATGCACTGTAATGTTGGTCGGTCCTAGTGTTGCTTTTCTGTTTGAGAAAAGAGAAGAAACCACTCCTGTGTTGGTGTAAAGCTAATTCATTTACTCAGACAAGTGTTTTTCCCTCGTCAAAATTAGGCACAGAACTGAATGTTAAGCTGCTTCTCTTTTATCGTACACTGGGACAGAAGCTGTCGTCCTCTGCAGTTTGTGGTGATTGTACTTACACGCAGCTGCAGTGTCGACGAAACGTCACATTTCCGTGTCTGCAGCTGACGTTACTGTGTTTTTGCTTGTTGAAATGAAAATGGCAGATCAACACTGAGACAATGTGAAGAGAGAGAAAAAAAAAACATCCTCCCAAAAATACTCCCACCTTCTTTCTTATTATCAGAAATACACTTGACCAACCGCAGTTCTTCCTACTGCTCTTACATTCCCCTCAGCAGCTATAAAATATAATTTATTTTCTTTTTTTCATTTTGCCTTCTTTAAACTCCAGAGATTTAAAAAAAACAAAACAAAACAAAACAACAAAAAAAAAAGGTGTGAATTCTGTCTCACGGGGGATTTCCTTTCCACTTCTCTGATAAACAATACTAAGCCTCCCATGAGAAAAAGTCAGCGGAGGCAGAGAATGTGTTTCCCAGAGTTTAACCCTAAACGATCCAGCAGTCTTATCAGCCACTGCTGCTTGTTGTGGCTGTTTGACAGTGTTTGCGATGGCTCGGGCATTTGCCAGCAGTCAACCGACTGTCACTGCCAGCTGTGGAGATAAAATCACACTGTAGTCAGGTGCCTGGTTCCTAGAAAACAAAGGGGACGGTCGTTGAGAGAAGATATTCAGATTTAGTCTCTCAAAGAGTAGCTTGAGGAAAACCAAATTTGAATAATTACCTAAGTATATGAATTTTTACTCTTTATTAGAGTTTTTTTTTCCATCCTGAGTAGCACTGGAAAGTCCCTTTCACTTCTCCTTGTCTTTCTGTTTTAACCGCTCACTATATTAACCACAATGATTAATGCAAGACATTGCCGGGATGAGTATAATGGGTTTCAAAAGGAAAATGAGTTGGAAATTACCTTAACCTTTACCCCAGGGACCCAATCCAATGTAACCAATTCTCTACTGTACGTGTGATTATTCTGCTATCCAGAGACCCTGTTGCCTCTGATGTGGGGGCCCGTCTGCCTGCAATTACAACCCATTAGCCCCTGATTGATAGCTTCTCCGAGGGGCTAATGCATTTCTACAGCAGAAAACAAGATAAAGGGGGAAAATGACAATAAATACAAAAATTAATAAAACGCCACTTCTCATTACTCCAAATCTTTGGCCTCCTTGCATCAAAACCATAACCATAAACTGCCGTGTTTGCACGATACATGGGTCCACTATTAAATCTACCTGACGACTGTAGTGCTCGAGAGATTACATCCTCAAACTGTACCAGCAACCGTGCCACAAACCGTATCAGTACACAAATCATCTAAACCCTGGAGACTCTTAGACTTCCTCTGCTCTATCGTGTTTATGCCTGTGCTTCACATGTGTTACTGCTCCCTCTGCCATCAATGCTCCATCCCCTCCTTGTTGAATTACAGACCACCCTTCCCCTTCCTCCTCCTCAATCTCCCCCCCCCCCCCCCTCAGCGAGGGACAGTGTGGGGCCTGGCTACACTCCTGTTGTGAGGCCTGCACTGAATGCCGGGTTATTGCCCCCTAATTTTCAATTACAGGGCCAGGCTTCTACACCTGGAGCAGGCCAGGCTGGGAATGAGCTCAGCCCATTAGGGTGGACCTCCGGCTGGGCTGTTTATGGAGGGGGCTGGGCTCTGCCCTCTGGAGGTGTTAATGGACCTTCCAGGGACACGGACAGAATGCTGATCCATCACGGTCGAATAACAGAATAAGAGCGCAGCTTCATGCTGCATTTGCTGCTTTCATTTTCAAGATCTTCATATTTATTCATATATTGTCTATCTAGTTGCCTGTGTCTATACGTTTATTTATATGTATATATATATGTGTGTATATATATATATATATATATATATATAAATATGTGTGTATATACTGTATATGTGTATATATGTATATGTATATATGTGTGTATATACTGTATATATATGTGTGTATATATATATACATGTATATATGTATATATATACATGTGTGTGTATATATATATATATATATATATATATATACATATATGTGTATATATATATATATATACATATATGTATGTGTTTTTGCACATTGAGACAAAAACTCAGACAGATGTTACTTTATAATGTAAAATCTTTTTTTTAATTGTTAATACACTATTTTAACATGCAGTAAATTGTCAATAACTGCCACCAGATATTTAAAGTCATCCTGGAAAAATCGCATATTAATACCGGGTCAGACAAAAGACAAAAAAAAACTGATTTTACCCAATTAACAAAAGACTCACCTCATCAAATCTATGGCTGCTTAAGTGAAAGCTGTTGCTATGAAAGCAACAATTTTCTCTTTGCACTGAAGTGTTGCTTTCATTCCACAACCAAAAACCTGAACTATAAGTGGTAATTATGCCGGTTTACCCACTTGAGTATGAAAATCATGTCCCTCTGCAGCAAAGATTAATAGCGGCTTGATTAAGAGTTTTGTCTCTAAAATGATTGCTTCACTGCTAAAGCTTTCTTTGAATGCACCATTCAAAAATATAATATATTCAGATCTGGTGCAACGTTGAAAAAATAAAAAGGACTTGAGTTTGAATATTGCCACTTGCAGCTTTCTTGATACTCAGGGAGTGTGACAGAAAACATGCTGCTGCTCTCCGAGTGACAGAGGACACAGACACCTGTGTCATTCACTCTCATTCACGCTAAACAGACGTCTTTTCACCCTTGAATGCAAAGCAAATTGACTTTGCCTCTTATCGTTTGCAATTGTCGTTCCTAAGAACCGTCTCGTTTCTCTGCCCCGTTCAACTGTTTAGGTGGCGTTTAGGTGAGGAGTCAGCTTATGGCAGACGCGCTCTGCATTGTACAGAAGATTGAAATGAAAATGAGGCATTTATCAGAATAGCTGCAGGCGAGCGGGGTGGGAAGGAGGATCGAGAGCGACAGGGGTGAAGATATATGTTGTGACGGCGTGTGTATTTTAGAGTTGTTGTGGAGTCTGCGTCGTGCTGAATGCTTCTGAGATATGTCAGAGGTGTTATGACAGAATGAGGAGTGTGGTATGTGCTGCATTCACTTTGTAATTGGTTTGAAAATGTAGGCGTGTGAGAAAACGCACACACACAGGATTTACAGGTGTACGTGAGTTCTTGTGAATGCATTTGGATCCCCTGGCTTCCTGCATGTGTGTGCATACCTACAATAACCTATCTTGCTGGGGACATTTTGACTTGTCCCCAAAAAATGAAAGGGTCTCTTTGGGGTTAGAATTGAGCTCCACTGTCTACCCTTAGCCGCCCGCATCAAATTCAAATCACTCATGCTGACCTACAAAGTGCTTCATGGGTCTGCTTCCTCCTACTTAAATGCTTTCATAAAGGCTTATGTTACCCCTCGACTACTCCGTTCATCAAAGGATTGTCGTCTGGCGGTGCCAACACCCCGCACAAGACAATCCAGACTCTTTTCATGTGCCGTTCCACGCTGGTGGAATGACCTACTGAGCGCTAACAGAACAAGGGCCTTCCCTATCTATCTTCAAGAAGCTCTTGAAGACCCAGCACTTCCAAGAACATCTCCTGCTTACCTTACCCCCTCCTTCTATACATGGATCCAGTTCTGTACTCTCACCCTCGGTCAGTCCACTGTTCCTGTCTAGTAGACTTCCTTCGGAGACTTCCTCTTTGTAGCTTATTCCTCTTTTCTAAGTCGCTTTGGATAAAAGTGTCTGCTCAATGCTTCAATGTTAAATGTTGGGTTAGGTTCGGAGTGATTGTGAGGGATTTAGATGTGATGGTTGTGGTTAAAGGAAGGGGTTCTGTAATGTCTTTCAGTGTCCTCATAGTCCCCCCCTGTGTGTCGTTTATGTTTTTTTGTTTTTGCATAATTTTAAATAGGAAATGAATCAGTGAGACACGGCTTTGCATCTATTCTCCTCCGTTTAAAAGCAATGATGTAGGTCCTTTTCTCCACCTCTTATGTGAATGCCTAAGTGAGCATTTGCCATATACAGACCATAACCGTCCGTTTTCTTGATTTTCCCTTCCCCGTTTGATCTGTATTTCTGAAACCTGGGAAATGGGAGACCTATAGAATAACAGGTCTTGCCATATCCCAACAACACATGCTACAATAAATAGACGATTGTATAAATCAAAACAAAATCAAAAAAAAAAAAAAAAACCATTCATCACAGTCAACCATTAGCAGTGTTGCCATGATGTATCCACACACTCTCAGTGCATTAGGCCTCCCTGCTGTCTCCTTTCGTGGCTCACTGGGGCTGTGGGATATGTGCACTGACGCAAGCTTTGGTCTCTCTTGGGCAGCCATGCAGGTAAATAAAGTGGCGATTGTGTGCTGAGGGATGACATCACATGCACAGATGGAAAAGCCTGTTGATTCCTGATTGCTTTGCAGGGCTAATAATATTCTATGTCCTCGCGCTGAGCCTCGGGATGTATATGTGAATCTGTCTCATCAAGTTTCTTATCTTTTTTGTGTGTGGGCGCTGAATCAATCTCAGAGTGTCTCACCTGTCTCAGCAGATACAATAGTTTGGCTACTAGATAGTAGTTCTCCTTTAATTGTGAAATCGTTGACTGGCGGGGCTGAAAAATGCTGAAATATGCGTGCAGTAATGTAATATATTATGAATTCTTCCATGTCTATTTGACCCTTTTTTTATTTAACGTTTTGGCACATGCATTTCCCACTTGTGCCACTCTCTTCTCTCCTGAAAATACTGAAGTTAAGGAGGTGAACACACACACACACAACATGGTTCTCAAAAAGACAATCACTGCCATTTGCAACAATGCACCAATTAGGGTATATCCTGTGCAGACAAAGTGCTTTGTTGGGGGCCCAATTCCTCACATTCTTGATTCCATATCTTTGCCACCTCAAATGAAAAGCACTTGTAACAAGCGACAAGGCCTATCCACCATTATCCCTCTTTACCATTATATATCTGCAGTAAGCAGCAGCTCCCCTCAGGGCGACAAGGCAAGGTTTGATGCAATCCAATCCTAATCAGTCGCTATTTGCCTGTTTTTTGGATTGGGTGTTATATACTCTCTCACAATGTGAAAAGCACTGCGCCTCAGGCACAGCTGACTGTGACAGGTCCCCCATGAGGGACCCCATGGCCACTCCATGAGGGGGAGTTCCTAATCCTGGATTATTCCCCCAGACCCACAGCCAGCTGGATTAGGGGATAGTCGGCAGAAAAGGGCACCGTCAGCACTCTTTCCTTAGCAGCTCAGTGGATTAGAGTCATGCAGACGCTGAGCTGCCTGTGAGGTGCAGAGACTGAGAGGAACAGTAAGCCCTGCCGGTCCCCTCGCAGCTACACAGCAGCACCATACATGGAGATGGAAAAAAAAAAGGGGATGGTTGAGTGAACGCTCATACACTATGAACCTTGATTTTTCCAGTCTTCCCTTGGTGTGCTCAAATATGGTGGTGGGAGATAATGGTTGTCTTTGCGGGTGCATGGTGCTGAACTGAAGTGAGGAGAGAGAAAAGGGGGACATTTAAATAAAAACTCCAGTCGCACTTTCTGCAGCGAAAATCCATATCTCACTGTCCGTATACGCAGGCCACACAGGCCCGACAGACCGCAGCTTCCACACAGCTGCAGCCTGCCGTCCCTCATTAGAGAGATTATCTACATTACAGTCACAGCATGGATGTGCATTTGTGTATGATGAGAGCGTTAGAGGGTTTGTAGATCTTGGCTTTTTACTGTGGTTTGCGTATGTGTGTGTGTGTGTGTGTGTGTGTGTGCAGTGCACAGCAGCAGCACAGTGTCAAATACTTCAGCTAGTTTTCTCCCGCCAGTAATCAGCTACTCTATTGATTGTGTAGTAGTCAATGAGAGTAAAGTCTCAATGTGCACTCAAAGCTGCTGAGGGCAGATCGATCACGGCCTGCTGCTGCTGAGCCTTTTGTATGACCACCATAATGGAATGTGCACGGCAGTGTGCGGTGTTTGCGTTCCATGATAAGAAGAAAAGAACATTCACAGGTTCCACCCAGTGCAGGTCATTCACCTGCAAGATGCTCGCGGGTTATGTCGTGAGTTTAAGTTTCTCTCCCTTCCATTTCTAAAACGTGACACAGTCTGTTAGTCACCGTGACAGCAACGGCCTGTGTTCATCCCCGACACCGTGACGCGTGCGACCACATTACCTCCCCATCAAAAACACATCCTATCTACTTAATGCAGCGTGAGAGGCCATATTGAAATTGCCAGGTGCCTAATTTGGTCTTTGTCGCACGTAATTGAAAGCACTCACCCCACACCCCACCCCCTCAAGTGGAGGGGAGAAAGAGAGATGGAGAGGGGGAAGAGAGGAGAGAGAGATAACTGCCTTATAAGGCAGTGGGCTGTTATGAATGTGACGTCTCATTCCCAGCAGCGTACTGGCAGATGATACGGTAAAGCCCACATCTCAAATCCATCTGAAGAAGGCTGGCTCTCACAGGCTTTGGTTTGATAGCTCCAGCTGTCTCATTCAGGGCAGCGTGTGTGTATGTGCACATGTATGTTTGTGTATATGCATGTGGTTGGAAGGCGGGGGATGGTACATATTAGTGTGTGTGCGTGTGCACAGGCATTGTGTGTGTGTGAGCGAGTGCATGTATACTGTGATATTGACTCCTGAATTACTTCTCTGCAGGGGGATTTTGTTGGAATTTTGTGTGTGTGGCAGCAGGCAGGAGAACATGGTTGATGAATAGAGGTTTGTGTGTGTGTGTGTGTGTGTGTGTGTGCAGTTGTTGGGGGGGGGGTGCTGAGTCAGGTGGGTGATTTACAGTGTTAACATTGCAGAGCAGGTGGAGGCGCGCACACACACACACACAGACATGCCATGTGTAACAAATTTCTCCCTCTTCCTCCTCGGCTTCTGTGTCTCACATTCCTCCTCCCTGCCTCCTTGTGCTTCCTCATCCCTCATCCTTCCCTTCCTTCCCTTCCTTCCCTCGCTGCATCCTTCCTCGCTGCGCTCTTTTCCTCGTCGATCCTCTTTTCCTCTATCCATCACTATCCCTCGCCGTCTCCCTGCATCTCTGTTGCACCCCTCCCCCAACCAGACAGCCAGGCTGGATCTGGATATGTGTGCGCATGCATGTGTGTGTGCATGCATGCGTGTGTGTGTGTGTGTGTGTGTGTGCACTCCCAGCTGGGGGCAGCAGTAGGGAGGGATGTTCTTTGGGGAAATGGAGGATGGCATGCAGTCTGCTGCTCTTGGAAAACCGTCAGTGTATCATCTCTTTTCTGTCTCACTGCCTTATGTCAACTGCAAATTTCCTTTCTTAAAATCAACCTTACCCCTGACATTAACCAGGTCCTCAGAAATCAGGTTCTTCCTCATTAGGACCAGGTGTTGAATAGTCACAGTCAGTGTCTATACCAGAGAAGGCTCTAAAGAGGTAACAAATGCAAGGACTCTCACTCTCTTTCCATCTTCCTTCGCTGTCTTGTGCTGCTTTCTCTGTCTGATGTGCCAGGATTTTTTTCCCCTGTTGCTTGTGCCCTCTCAGCATGTGCTGCTAACCCCCACAGAGAGGGGTTTCTCCTGTCACTACACACTCCTCACAGGGTATCCTCTCACTACCAGCAGTCTCTTTAAAGTGCAGCCCTCCATTTATCTCGCTTCTCCTTTTTTTTTTTATCTCTCCTTTTCCCTTTCATAGCAGAGCCGCAAGCTCCTTTCAATTATCTTCCTCTCAGTGGTCGCTGGGGGACCGCTTCTCTGTGCAAATATTTGTTTTTCATGAATATGCCATCATTAAGCACCCTGCATAGGTGTGGGCGCAGCACCGATGAAATGTTAATTTCAGCACGGCGAGGCCCTCTCGTGCATTCCTGCCCTTGCAGGAATCTGGCAGGAGCTCAGACGGGGAACAGACGTCTGGGTCAGGGCAGGCTCAGACAGAAAAAAAAGAGAAAGGAGGACTGAGAGTGAAAAAATAGAGGGGGGAAAGAGAGCAAGGAGTGTGAAAGAGAGTGAGTTAGATGTAAATAAATGAAGAAAATAACATCTGAAACCATCAGGTTAAGTGCACAGGCCTCCAGGTCAAACGTGAGCCACAGGGGTTTCGGTAGAGCCGCTTTGTACAACACGCGGACACACTCGACTTATTAAAAGAAAAGAAATCCCAAAAATATTGTCTTAGTATATCAAAGTCTTTGACATTTTCCCTGTTGTTTTACCTGCTTTGAATGTCCATGCAGCTCCATCCCCCTATTTACCCTTTGAGTTAACCATTTAATGAAATTTAATTGATATTTATACATTTCATTATCACCATCATCTCCAAAAAATTGATTGCATATATACTTTAGGGAGTTTAGTTGTCAATTCTAGTGCAACTGGATAAGAACCAAGAGGCCAACATGAAACAAGAGATTAGAGCAGACTCTCTAAGATTAATATCTTGTTATAATGAAAGCATGACAGAATACAATACTAAATTTGCCATAAAAGTAATAAGACATTTGTCTAATAATGTGAAAATTACATTATTAAATGTATTACATTCAACATACAATCACATACAAGAGTGTTAGGTGTCTTAATTACAGTTGTGCACATCATCATTCAATTGATGTTAGATTTATTTCTCTGATTATTTTTTCATCATAAATATGTTATTATTGTCAATGATTCATCGTTCCATATCAAAACAAGCACTTTTACTTTGAAATTCAGTGGAATATCATCATGAATATCTTTTTTTTTTATTGTCCAACTTCTCCTGAACATTTGCCCCCCCCTTTCTCTCTAGTCCGACTCATTGCCCCCGGGTCATTTTGAGTTTGACGCCCCTGGATTAGAGTCATTTCACCATGGAGCTGGTATCTGTTGCAGGATCATGTTAATGCGGTGAACAGCAACAGCTTTGTTGCAGGTTTGGAATGCAGCCGGTCCAACTAATTTGGAAGTGGCCCTGTCCGTTGGTTTTGCTACGTTGGCAGAGCGTCTCCATGGTGACGCCACAGACACGGCGAGATGGAGTAAAACAATGGACTTGGAGCCAATCAGACCCAGAGAAGGTCAGCTGACCCGTCACCACATTTGACCTGGATATGTTAGGAAGCAGATAACAGTGGACTGATGGGGAAACCAAATGTATGCTCTGTCAGCTTTAAGCTTTCTTACTGGGAATGACGCTCACCGGGCTACTAACCAGCTATAATTTGTAAAAGCCTGTCTGAGTGCAATAGAGTGTCTTGTAGTGTTTGGATGTGTGCCGCGGTCGCTCATGTTCATGGCTCTGACAAGAAGAAAAACAGTCAGTCATTCATAGCTTTAGAGAAGACGGACAGATACATATTTGAGGCTTTCTGTGTTGTGTCTCTGAGGTTGGAGTGTGAGAATATGTGTGAAATTGCTGATGCAGACAGGGTGCAGTCACAGGACTTACACATGACATGATTGTGCTTAGTCACAGTTAGGCCAACGTGACTGCTGCCACTGCTCAGCGCGGCTGCTTTGGTATGTCGCCCCCCCCCCCCCCGCGTCGTAAAACAGCTCCATATTGTGTCTGTCCCAAGCTCAGTCTCGGCGTCATCGCACTTCGCAAGTTTGTTTTCACACTTTGAAGAGTGATGGAGCAGGCAAAGATGCTCCTCCGTATTCTTTTCCTGCAGACTCGTGCACTGAGATGCATCTGACATGTGTGAGTGTTTGTTTGGGTGGGTGGAGAGATTTCTTCTTTGCCACTCTCTCCATCAGTGGCAATCTTTTATTTTCCTCCCCGTCAGTGTCATCCACACTCAAACATGAAACTGTCTTTTTTTTTTTTTTATCCGTTTGCTTCAACACTAAAACATCCTCCTCTTCCTCACCTCTGTTCTGCTCCTTTTCCACAGGTGAATTCTCCTGCACATCCCTTTCCTTTGTCTCTCGTCTATCACTCTCCCCCAACTCCTCTCCCCCTTCTTGCCTGCTGCTCTCCCAGAGATGTCAACCTGTTATCGGCAAAGTCTATGAATAGCACAGAGTTGGAGCAGCGACCCACTCACCTCCCAAACATAGCTCATGTCTTATGCATTACTCCCGAATCCCTACAGCACAATTTCTGCTGTTTTCTCGGCTCTAGTTCTGCTCCTTTCCTACATCCGTGGACAATACAGAACAGAGATTTAAATATAATGAATTATTGAATGTGGACATTCAAGGCTAAAATAATCTTTCACTTCATTAGCAGTAGACCGTTTATGCCAGCGAGTGAATGCAGATGTGCCAGGTGATGCATTATCTTTCTGCTCCTCTTGCACTGAAAAAGATGATGAAAAAAAGCAAAGAAATGTGTGAAACACTAAGAAAATTCATTTTCTGCTCATATTCTCTCCCACCTTTGCTACAGCAGACTCCGGCATGTACTGTACATTCATTCTAAGGATTTCAGCTCAGCACTGACAGCTGCATACATACATACATGCATACATACGCAGATGCAGCACAGCGATAAGCAGCGGCTGCCGCCGATGCCATCATTCTCCCCACATTGCCTGTGAAAATGCAGTCATACAAGATACTTAACTGCCCAAACACTGAAACTGTTTACAATGCTGTGAGCGGCATCATCATCATCATCATCCTCCCAGTGTTTCTCCTCCGTGCCACAGCTCCAATAATACACCAGGGACAAGGAGCTTAGCAGTGACAGCCTCAAATCCCTATTTCCACAGCACTGATTTGTGGATTAAGGAGGGGAGATTTTCACACCTCTGAAATTGTATTGTGTTACGGGGCTCATTGCATCTTTTCATGCATCTTTTCCCTTTCCTCTGTGCATCGGAATGGGAGCCTCATTTACACAGATTTGGTGTGATTCTGGACGGAGCAGAGGAGGCTCAAGCATGGATGAGGTTTGAAGGGAAGGGAGAAGGTGGAGAATAATGGTGATTATTGTGGTAAATCCCCTTTATACGGTGTTGTTTTGCTCATGCATATTTTAGTTCCTGAAAAGCATGTTCTGACAAGGCAGTGCAGATTTAATTTTATTCTTTTTATTTCATTTTGTTTAAAAAAAAAAAAAAAAATCAAGCCTCAAATCTGGATTCACAGTCCTCCCGTTTCTTTGACAGATTTGGAAACCTCCAAACGCTATATTTTCATTCCAGTGTGATAAACCTCCTTGCTTCATTGCTCCCACTCCTCCTCCATGTCTTTTCCTCTCTGCTTTCTTCCCCCCCTCTCCCTTGCTCCTGATATTAACTACAGGAGCCTCCTCACATCCTCCGTCATTTTTCCACCGATTCCATTACTGAGCACTGTTTTGACATTCCAGGTTCCGCATTCCTTCACACAGCATTCCGACCTGTCAGAAGAATTCCTGGCCTGTGATTATCCACTCATATTTCATTCACACACACACACACACACACACACACACACACACACACACACACACACACACACACACACAGGACACGGCATTGACTTCCATTTATTTGGACAGCCTTGATAAAGCATCATCCATAACCTTCCACTTAATACCTAACCCTAACCTTAATCTAAGCACAATCCAAATCTGAGCCCCACACCTCACCAGTTCCCCAGAAATGAACGTATGCCTCATTAGGACCAGGTTTTCATCTCCACGAGGACGACTGGTCCTGACAGGGACAGTGTTTATGCCAGAAAAAAGGTCCTAAAGAGGTAACAATACAAGTACACACACACACACACACAGGGGGAGGCAATAAATTAATCGAACAGGCTTTACTCTTTTATTACCTCTGGAGAAAGGTTTATTGTTTCTTGTTGTACTGAGTTGAGCTGATTTATTGATGCATTCCGAAATGTCTAAATGCCATTGATTTGCTTTTGAGTGATCAATCTGGGGTTACTGGTGTTTTTTTTTTTATTTGCTGTGTGGCAAGCAGAGTGTGTGCAAAGGTGTGGGTGTGTTTCTCTTCTGAGAGCCAAACTATGTGCAGATTTATTGCATGTTTATTTTACATTTACTGGCAAATTAACTTCCCGAAGAGCAATTAATTAGGAGACGGAGATTATGAACATTTAAATCAGTCAAACACAAGTCGCCCCCCCCCCCCCGGTGATGCATCTGCAGATATGTAGGCCTACATGTGCATATTCTTAATTATGACAAAACACATTCTGTCAGTGACACAGTCATTCTTTACCCAAATGAAAGAAGAAGAAAAAAAAAATCAAAGGTGTTTAAGTATCGAGAGCAGACACGTTAATGCATGTACACACACACGTATGCAAATGTAACACACACGCGCGCACACACACACACACACACAAGACACAGCCTACCAGTTGTCAGTGGGTGTTAATTGTGTTGGGCTTCAGGGCAAAAACAACATTTCACCAATGACAGAGTGAGCGAGTGAGTGTGCTCTGTCTTTCAGCGACCTGCGACTTTCTTTCAAGACAAAGCAACACAATCATATCGCAGCCATTAAACACACACACACACGGTCACTCCTTTATTACTGCAGAGATTATTACCCATTTTACACTGTAACAAAACCACTTCTTTTCTTTCCTTTCAGATGTTCTCTTCAGAGCTCACATCCCCCAGTGAGTCCCAATAGACAGTGTTTTCATGACTATATGACTGTTAATTGCTAATTAGGCTGGTGTAGCAACAGACCCCTGTGTGAGGTGATGGCACTGTCGTCGTACACAGAATAATTACAAAGAAAGGTGTCGTAGGAGTGTGTCAACATCTGCTGAGAGAAGAGGAGCGGGTTTGAGAGAAGCTCTCGCGAGTGTGACAGGTTGTACTGCATCAGCACAATAGTTTCTGTGCAAATTTTGCGATCAGTAAGAGCTGAGAGCGCGTTTAGTGTAACCTGAATCATGTAACTTCTGTCTTTCTTTTTTAGATGCTTTGTTTTTTTTTAACTTGACTTCAAAAATAAAACAGGTACAAGGTCAGAGAGTAGAGAGAAAGAAGATATACATACACAATCTTTACTGATACAAAAAAAAGTGTGTTGCATTCACCAACCAAATCAAAATGTAGAAGTTTAAATACGGTTGTGGTTACTGTAAGAGTTTTGGTCTGTGCACAGTCAGTATATAAACACACCATAGGAAAAAAATTTAATGAATATAAGTAAAACCAAACCAAAATAAACCCCCTGCTCTTCTCTGTGGCAGTTGGATCTCCTGACTTTTTGTGAGTGCAGCAGGGCTGACTGACACTCACTAGTTTTTGCACTCAACACACGAAAAGAAAGGGACTTAAAATCTTGACCTTTCTATAAAAAATAACTGAAATAGGTACAAAAAAACCCCTGTGTTGCTCCAACGTCCAGAGGCTTCTGACCTGTTTTCGCTGGTGCTTTTTCTTTCAAAATTCGTATTAAAATGCATAATTCTGTGTTTTATGTCATCAGTCGCTGGTCAATATTCTGATTTCATTCATTACATCACATTTTTGCAACCCAGAATAATGTCAGCTATAGGTAAGGATTTACATAAACGTGAATTATATTCCTAGAAAATGGCTACAACACTTTTTTATAGTTCTGCATTTTACAACAGGGTTCACTGCCATTATAACACTGTGGACACGTTATTGACAGCATTTGTTTAACTTCACTTCACTTAACTTAAAACAACTCATGAATTCTAGCTGTGGACTCTGCGGATGTTTAAGTGGAGGGGGAGGAGTCCGTCATAAAGCTAATTTAATTCTTTCTTTCTTTCTCTCTCTCTTTCTTTTGCAGTGAGACATGAAGATGTGGGATTTGAAAGCAAACTAATCTAGTGATGATGTATTGTTCAAAATGAGCAAACTGGGACTGCATCACTCACCACAGTTGAATGTAAATTCACTTAATGGGGGGAAAACATCCCTGATGGTTAAAAAAGGAACTAAACAAACAAACAAACAGATAACAAACCACATTTGTCAACAGTGCAACTACTGGAAAAAGTCCCCATACCCTAAATGACTACATTGTGAAGACATATTTTAAAGTTAGGTTGAGGTTAGTGTTAGGTTAAGGTTCAGGGATAGGATAAGGCCCGTAGAAATTATGGTTAAGGTTAGAGTAAGTCTACAGGAAATGAATGTAAGTCAATGCAATGTCCTCTGAAGTCATGGAAAGGTGTGTGTGTGTGTGTGTGCGCGTGCGTGCGTGCGTGTGTGAGAGAGAGAGAGGGAGACAGCCCAGTCTGTGTACCACAAAAAAGGATTTTAAATTTAACAACAAAGACCTTCACATAAAGAAGTTGTTTCCCTGTCTTTCAGATTGTAGCTTTCATGCAGCACACACACTTACACACACACACACACACATGCACACACGCACCACACATCCCCCCCATGATCTTCTTTACTTGCTGCCCACGTGAAGCATGTGCCTGTGTTTGAGGTTTGGTACTGCAGCATGCTTGACAAGCTTGTCTGTGGGCAGAGCTATCCTGAAAACACATGTTGGTCTAATGGCTTTAATATGGCTGTAAATTAGTCAACAGAGTGCTGGAGCATCAGCACCACTTACATGGAAATGTGCACTACTTGAGTGCCTTTTAACATTGCAGTCAACGCTTTATCAGTGGTGTGTGTGTGTGTGTGTGTGTGTGTACCACATCTTCATTTCTGCACACCTCACACAGGACCGGTTTGACAGTGTCTGCAATCAGCTGCTGTGTTTTTGATATTTTAAAGGCGATTCCTTTTCTTTTTGCACATTTCATGCTGTGCTTCATAAACCGGGGCAGATCGCACTTCTCTCTCTCTCCCTCTTCAGCCTATGATTAATTTCATGCTTCATTTGAATGGGTTGTCTCATTAAGCAGACAACTGATTAAAATAACCGGCGAGGGCCATAGCGAATTTAAACTGCAATTTGTCTGCATCGCTATTTATTTCTCTGTTCATAATCGGCATCATTAACACCGGTGTATGATTTCTCATTTGTGTGTGTTTTTTGTGTGTCTGTGTGCTAATGTAAGGAGCAACAGTGGCAACGCTCCTGTTCGTGTCAGTAACAAGCTGTGAAGCACAGGTGGGTATATATATATGTAAATATGTGTGTGTGTGTGTGTGGAGTATTTTCATGCATTCATAGGTGAGTGTGCGCGTGTGAACGTGTCCGCCTGTAGGTGTGTGTTTAAACAGTTGATTGTGTGAGTGGTGGTAACATGCTGGCAGATTTTAACCTGCCCCTCTGCCTCATTAGGCCTGCCTCCGTTGCCATGGTTGTCTATTAGAGCAGCAGAGATTAAAGCCTAATTTACATGTGAAAGACAAGTGTGTGTGTGAGAGAGACAGAGAGAGAGAGTACACTCTCCTCACTTGAGTATATTTTGGTTGAGAGGGGGTCAGATAGGCCACAGGCAAATGTTTGCTTTAACCATGTATGTGTATTTGTGTATGTTTGACCTGGATTCTTTTTTCTTTTTTGCAGCAGCAGCATTTTGCAGCGAACTTCTCATCAGTCTGTACGTGTCTATGTGTGCATTGAAATAACTACCATTAGCTTTCATGATTGGGTGTGCTTGTGGCTTGTGGTTGCAAACACAACCTGGACCTCCTCATGTTTCCTGTCTACTTACTATACTGTCAAATAAGGACCAAAAGGCACCTTAGCAACTGAAAAACAAGCAGACATTTGATCCAATTTATGTCAACTGTGTAACGTGTGAAGATATGGTGACATAAATCTTCGAGTTTGCACGCCGTGTGTGTGTGTGTGTGTGTGTGTGTGTGTGTCACACAGCTTCCTAACACAGAGGGCCAGCATTATTTGGTTCAGTTGGAACAGTCTAATGTAATCCAACTGCTGTAAACTTTTATGATGCCTATAATGTTCCTTTTGGACACTGTCTGGTGGTATTATTTCAGTCGTAGGTTTTAGTACGGAGATCATAGCAAGTGGTGGTGTTGTGTTGCACTACGCAGGTTTCTCCCTTGCTCATGTTTGTTAACGCAAAAAAAAAAAACACCTCTGCTGGTTGCAGAAAATGAGCCTATACTTCCTACTTGATTTATAATGTCGGTTGAGGGCCTCAATCACTAGTCTCAGGTCTTCTTCAGTAGCACATAATGAGTTTTGTTGTTTTGCTCTCATTTAGAGGATCATGGATGATAAAGCACGGCACACATGAGTGGACACCGGTGTGATTGACGGCTGGTATCGTCCAATAGGAGCCTGGTTGCAGGAGTTCAGATTCTTATGGTCACCTAGTTCAGTAACGACACATTTCATGTTGATACTGGTGTACAAGATTGTGTTCGATTTTTACACACAAAAATTTATTTTGTGTGTAAGTGAGAGAGAGACAGAAAGAGAGAGAGAGAGAGAGACAGCTGTAAGTTTTGCATACTGATTGTAGGCCAACATCTGGCACCCTGCCACGCCTGGTCCTCAAGAGAGAACAAGAAATAAGAAGAGAAGTGAAGGAGAACAAGACTTTGACATTAATTACAGTGTAAGTGAAACAAGTCAGTTTGAAAGAGGGGTGGGGGGGTGGGGCTATGTGATGGGTGGAGGAAATGCAATAATATTTTTGTCTTAATGATGGAACATGTAATTACCAAAGCTGGACACGGGCGATGGGAGTTTCACCTCGCCAACTGCCGTCCCTGCACTCCTCCTCCTCTCACTCTCTCTCTTACTCACTCACAGGGGCGTTTCAAGAGGACTGAGGGCCCCTGCCCCATGGCGGTTTGCAACCATATTGTCATTGCATTCTGTTCAAAACAATACATTAAAGTTGTTTTTGCTGTGGATTGACAAAATCAGCCCCAGACATCTGCAGACATCCTCTTTTCGTGCGTCATTGCATGTGGTGGAATGAACTACCGAGTGCTACCAGAACGGGGGGCGTCCCTGTCTGTCTTCAAGAAGCTCTTGAAGATCCAACTCTTCCCAGAGCATCTTCTATCCTAGCACTTACCTTTACCTCCTCCCCGGCACGATCTCCTTCTGCACTCTCACCCTCTGTCACTCCACTGTGGTGGCGTTGACCGCAACACACCGAAAAGATCCAGCAGTTAACGTATAACGGTGGATTGTGCTATGTATCACCTCCATATTAAAAGTCCATGCAGGCAGTCTATGAAAATCACAGTAGCCTTTCCAAACACAGAGCCTGCTGGCCAAATTTAAAATTTCTAATAAGCCAAGTCTGTGTGCTACAGGCAGCAACAGACAGCAGGGCGAAAATCTTCTCTATGAATATTAATGTGTGGTTTGGGGGAGGTTGAGGGGCAGGAAGGGTGGGGATCCAAAGCCTCTTCCAAATCCTTCGCAGATAAACTGAGAAGGGAAGGGAGATGATTACACGCATGGTTTTTCACAGAGCTCTCCCCAAATCTCATTTTCAGTAGTGCATTTTAATGGGATCCTCGCACACACCTCAGCCAGCTAAGTCCCTGGATGCTGCCGCTAAGAGAGGGCACTGATAAATTCACAGCTCCTGTGAGGGTTTTTTATTTTTTTAATTTTATGTGGCACAGTGAGGACGAGCCACACCGCGGTCTTGTCACGGTTTTTATGCGAGGCGAACATTTCTTTGAAAAAATCTTGTCGACCTTTTGTCTTTGTAATGTGCCGTATGCATCACTGTCATTTAAATTCAGCCCCGGACAATGGAGAGCTGCGAGAGATGGATGAGACGAGGCACTGAAATAGGAATCAAAGTCATTCTCTGCTGCAGATGATGGAAGAGGTCACCACATACAGGCCCAGAGGGAAAAGGATTTAGACGTATGTGTGACATGAAGACATGATGGAAAATTAGTTCATATGAAGTGGAATTAGTCCCGTTTAATGATGCGGTTACAGTTATTGTAGGTATTTGGACTCACTTTCCAGTATTTATAATTTGGAGAAAAAAAAAACAAAGAACATTTACTCCTCACAAATTCATATCCTGTATCATAATTTCCCGTTTGGGAATCGGACACTCTCACATTGATCCCAGTCCCCTCTTCCTCCCTGTTTGTCTCCTGTTTATTGCTGATAGCCATCAGGGTGACCTGAGTGCACACGAGGGACTGTTTAATTACATACTCTTTCTCCACGTGTCCATCAATAATATGACTGATGCAATCATTCATGTGGCTACTTTAATCAATAGTCTCAGAAGAGCTGCAGCCGAACTCTGGGTCGCGTGTGACTGAGGCTGTAACATTGACTTTTATTGCATCGTACTCTACTCATTTTACTATCTGGAGTTGACCTGTGGTTTACTAGCAGTCTGTTTGGTCAAATGAGCTGTTCATGAGGTGATTTGAAAGCATGTAAAGCCTTCCAAACAGGGTGTTAGTAAAAATATCCAGAACATACTTTAATTATAATAGCTTTTGTACCAGTACCAGAATAAATAAATAAACATGGCAAGAATGAAACCTCAGAAGTCATTTAACCTGCAGTTCAGTCAATTGTGCAATGGCTGCTGGAGCAGAGTTATTTTATACTGCCTTTTTACTGTTTTACATCCGTGCACCGTCGACCTTTGTCCTACAGGAAAGAGGCTTAAACTCACAATGTAGAGGCTGCGAGTCAGCTTTTTAAAATTGGGTTTGTTACAGTTTTGTTTTTTTTTTATTTACTAGCATTCATTGATCAATGCTGAAGCTGCTTTTTCCAAAACTCTTCACACAGTCTGCAGTACTAACACGTGTCTCAGCGAAACAGTTCATCTCGCCTCCAAAACTCTTTATCACCAACAAAACACATCATACATGTTAAGAAAAAAAAAGAAAAAAAAGCCCTTTCATCCACAACACTGGCAACAAGTCTCACTCAGGAAGCAAACACGCTTCTGTCTGTCAAACGTCTAAACACTTATCTGTTCTCGCTAGCTTTTCACACTGGGTAGGTTTAGACTATTTTAATTGACCCATTTAACATTTTTTATTCTTTTATTACTATTAGTATTCATCTTATTGTACATAATACCTTTGTCAGTTGCAATTGTTGTTTTATTTTTATTTTTTTTATATATATGTTTGGCCTGTTCAGGACTTTTGGTTTTGGTTTTTAAATGTGCTATAGAAATGAACTAAACTTACTTACTCTGAGGATATTGATCTATAAACATTTTAAAAACATTTTATCATTTGACTGTTTTTTTCCAAAATGAATATTATATCATAAGTGTATTTTGCATTACCGTAATTACACAATAGTTGGTGCTATCGGGAAAACTGAAAACTGGGAAGTTGCATGTTAAAGCCAACGTGTGGTTATTACGGTAATTTCACTTGCGCTGTTGCAGGAAGCCAGCAAATCAATGTCTTTGTCACCAGAGAGGAGAGAGTGGAAAAGACGCCTGTATATAGTTTACATTTTTTGACCTGTTTTTGCACATTACGACAAAAACTGAAACAAAATGTTTTATGTTTTATAGTGTTCAAATTTCTAATTTAACATGCACAATTATTCTCAAATATCCGACAAGAAAGGTTTCAGGTTCCTACAGCTGTTTTGCGTGTGTTTTCCTTTCCTCGTTTAAATTCAACAGTATTGTTCCTGATAACGGGGCTTCTGCTTTCTTAAAACCATGAAGCATTCAGGATTTTCCTAGTCAGAGGCCATTGTCTCGTGCTTATGAATGTGGTGCTAATTGACCTGGTTCCTTTCTTCCCCATCACACACGTGCTCACAGCACTGGAGGCCCCACATGCTCAGAGCTTTATTTTCAAGCCTGCATCACTGAGTGAATTTACATGCATGTGAAAAATCAGATTTTAGTCTAAGACAATAATTCAGCTTTAAGTTCAATTAAAATTGAGCTAGTCTTAGTCGGACTAACATACCTGGATAATGCAATTCATAGTCCGATTACTCCTGCATGTATACGCTTAGTCGGGGACTTGTCGTGCACCAAAATGTCTGTATAAACTGCTGTACTGTTGCCGGAACTCATATGGCAGTGGTGACAACAAAGCAACCACACGAGCCATGCATGCTCCATCTAATTTGCATCACAATTAACCTGTACAGCAGATACCAAACATACAGAACGATCCATTTTTTGTTTTCCTGCTGTTTTAGTCAGACTATGACCTTTGCTCGATTCAACTGTGCATGTAAACGTACTGACTGTGACTCTGTAGCTTCACCCATTCAAACACCGTGCACAAACAGTACGGTGTAATTTTGCTTAAGGTCTGGGTGAAACCTGTTGAGAGTCGCTTTGCACTTCCGCACATGCTTAAACACGGGTCGGCATCAGTGTAGTGTTCTACTCAATCACATATTACGGTTACGCAGTCTCTCACCCGAATATCATCCTCAATTGTGTTGCTTTGAGTACTGAGTTGTGCATGTATGGTACCAGCGAACTTCCTGAGTACAACCTCAAGCAAGTTTCCATTGTAGTCTTCTTGGTTTTCTCTTTTGACCAAAACAATGTCTACATCACGTGGACCCTCGTGGACCTCTGTGTACATGCACACACAGAAAATATGACCCAGCCTTAAATGGGCTTTTGTTGACAGGTCACCAAATCACAGGTGTCAATGATCAAATGGTTGGTGGTTGAGTTCCATTGAGTTCACTGTCACACTGACCTGCCTGACTTACGTAAACAGAGCAGAGCAGAGCCGTTGTCTTTTCATGCTGCACAGTTTGTGGCTGCCACATAAAATGAGAAGCTCGTCTCACACGATGCATCATTTTAATTCAATCTCCAACCTCGCTTTTTGTCTCTCTGCATTGATCTGACGTTCAGGCTCGTGTTGTGCTAAGGCTTTGAAGGCGATGCCAACCAGAGAAACAAAAAGACTAACCCTGTGCATGTGCTGTTATATGTGGTAAGTCAGAGCCGATTCAGTGGGAAGCTTGAAGATGAAGTGTGAGTGTGAGCTCAGGCTCAGAGGTGTTAGATTGATATTACACATCCCTGCCCTTCTGTCTTTGTGTGTGTGTTCTTGTATTTGTTACCTGTCTAGGACCTTTTCTGGCATAAACACTGACCTTGTTAGGAGTCCTCATGGAAACCATGGAAAACCTGGTCCTACTGAGGCAGAACCTCATGGTTATGGTTCAGGTTAGGGGGTTACACTTTGTTTAGGCTGTGTCAATACAGTGTCCTTAGAACCCTGGAAGAATAGCTGCACAAACCTGTGTGTGATTCTGATTCTGAAATAGGATCTCATCTCTTCTATAATTCACTTTTAGCTGCATCACTAGCACCGTGTGTGTATATGAATTCAACCCTACCTCACAGAGAGCGACAGAAAGGGAGAGCATCCAGCACCGGTGTGATGCTTTTGCAAAGGTGTGAAGCACATCCTCAGATCTGTGGTGTGGTACAGTAGCACAATGTTCACGTCTATCAAATGCACCTAACCTCTTTGTCTGTGTGTGTATATGTGTCGTTGTTTACGTGCATATGCAAGGAAAGCTTTTGCAGACAAGACAAAGTTCAAGCATGTTCTGACAATAAAGTGTTATCATGTCGTATTGCATCGTGTCGTAGGATAAAGATTTATTTGCAGCTTATTGTTCTTTTGATTTCAGTCACACTCACAGTGTCTCTGATTCATAAAAACAAGAATCCGAGGTACATCAGATTTGATGTGATTCACACCGAGGAAACAGGATCACACTGACAGCTTGTTAGTCATCGGATCTTCTCAGAGTGCATAAACACAAAAGAGGCTTTTTTTTTTTTTTAAGAAAAAAAACAAGGCCCAGCCTCAACCCAAGCAGTTTGGCGAGAGCCTCACCCTCACAAGAGCTCTCCAACTTGGTACACAAGGAAGACAACCTTCCCTTTGTCAGTGTGGGAACGTGGGTGAAGCCGAACAGTCACAAACTGTTACTTCAGCTGTCACCATATCTGGATGTGAAGTGTCACTCCCTCGTCTCCCACCCACTGCCTCCTTATCCTTGCACATCAAAGCCTATTGGCTGCAGCGGTGGTAGGAATGATTAGGCAGGATTCACGACCCTCCCTCCTCCTCCTCCAGCAAAGCCAGGTTTGCTGCGTGTGGTGAGTCACTGAGCGATTGCCAGTCGTGTCAGAGATGAAGACGACAGAGGAGGCAGTGACAGGCAGAGTAGAAAGTGTAAACAAAGAGGACCTGCTGGTGCCTTGCCCTTTGATGTCTGTGTTTTTGAACTTGCTGCAGATTCATTTCCTTGTTCTTTTTTCTTTGATTCCTCTTCTTCTCGTCCTCTCGTTCCCCCGTGCATAAAAACATTCCTCACTGTAACCATCCCTGTCTTCTCTGCCCAGTAGGAAACAGCTGTCCAGTCTATAAGTCATGATAACAACCATCTTCCTCCTTTCCCTCGACCCTCCCACTCTCTCTCTCTCTCTCTCACACACACATACAGGAGTGAAAATCCACCTCCTTGCTCAGAGCATGATGTCAGACGTCTGCAGGCTGACAGTTCTTGCCATGGGAAAAACACTCTTAAATGCACATCAGTGAGTGTGTGCACACTCACCGCAGGGATCTCGCCAGCACACCA
Organism: Solea solea; assembly: GCF_958295425.1. Lineage (NCBI taxonomy): Eukaryota > Metazoa > Chordata > Actinopteri > Pleuronectiformes > Soleidae > Solea > Solea solea. The sequence goes on from NC_081149.1 coordinate 15,994,650, forward strand.
GCACACTCATCCACATGCGCCACATATGTGCAGAAAAACAGACGAAACAAAAGCATCCACATCTGTAATTGAACTCCACACACACCAAAAAGCCTATTAAGAGGAAGGGGAGAAAACCCCCACATTTTTAAATAATGCAGAGGATTTATGGCGTGATTATGGATTTCATTGGACGTAATGATGATGAGAAGTTCTGCATTCAACGCCACAAATGGCACGAGTGATTAAACATTTATTTTTTTTAAATCCATCTCTCTGTTTTTGCCAAGACTCCAGTTCAATTCAGCCTCCCATCCTTTAGGCCGCTCTATGAATTGCCCACTATCCCCGTTTGGCCTGCGGTATTGATTTGCCATTATGTTGTATGGGGGAGAAAATCTATGGCTCTCCCTTTAAATAACCATCACATGAAGACAAGAGAGATATATCACGGAGAAATCATATCGAATTGAAGCACATGGGACGCCCAGCGTAAGCAAGGCAATCTTCTCCGTGCCTCTTACGTCTGACAAAGACGAAGCTGGTGAATTATCTTAAGCTTTGCTGAATCAGGCTTTTCCAAAGACTCTGATCTTGGCTATTGTTGTGAGGAAGTCCTCTTCACACAGAGTCTCCTTTAATAAATCTGCATATTTTCATACCACCACCCAATGAGCATAGTTCTTGTTTGACCAAAACTTTTTCCCTTTGGTCAGATGAAGTTTTGATCGTATGTGGGTGGAATTCTGTTTAAAAGGGAAACTTTATATATTTAATATATATACAGTCGGCTTCTGGATTTCAGAGACTGTCTCAACATGTAGTTAAGAGCCGCTGCACTCCATAAATTAAAGGAATAGCCTTTTCACATCTGTCGCAAACCAGAACTCACGTTTCCATCTGTATGAGTTAATGAAGAGATCTTATCCTAATGGGATTTCAGTGTGCGCTTCGTCAGCAGGGTGCATCTCTTGTTGCGTACAGAAATGCATTTTCAAGTCGCTGCTAAATCCGACATAATGCTTGAGTGTGACTCAGTCAAAAGAGAAGACTGTCTTATGAAATTACTGTTTTCACTGTAATATCCTCTCTTTGTGTTTCTATTCCTCCTCGGGAGCTCAGCAAAGAAAGTGCTAAAAAAACAAAGCTTTGAACTTCAGCCAAAAATCCTCATAGTAGCTTAAATACATTTTATAAACACTATTTGAATCAAAGGGCTCCAATTACAGCGTATTCCACCTCCTCCAACACGTATATGACACATGAATATCTGACCTAATCACTCAGTCATCCACAGCAATTCATCTTTAGTTTGCCTTGTTGTCTTTAAAGTGGATGTGTATTTAACCTTTTGTTGCCGTCTGCAAAGGAAATGAAAGCCCCTTGAAATCGGCATGTCTCCACCTCATTAAATAGTAATGACTAAATAAGCCCCCAAAGCTATATAAAAAAAAAAGGACATAAAAATCATTTAACTCATCAAAATTGTCTGCGTGGGATGCGGTTTAGATCGAGTGGAAAACAACACTGAGTAAACAATGCACCGATTCTCTATTGTAAATTCAAGTGTTGCTTACTTTTTAGCCACTGTTGCCAAACCAGCTTAAAGAGGATGGGTCGGAATGATAGATAGATAGATAGATAGATAGATAGATAGATAGATAGATAGATAGATAGATAGATAGATGTGCAACAGTCACTTGTTCCCCTCCTCACTCAGATGAAACATGTCATTATGTGATTATTGGCTGTATCAGTGTAGGCACAACATCTTACTCACGACTGACACTAACAATGCACTGACATCAGGATGTCACCAACAACAGAGGGCGAACAATACAGGACACGCAGCAGACAAAGGGCTGCCTGTGCTGTTGTGTTCAGGAAGAGGCCTGTTCTGCTCTGATGTGGTGAGCTGCAGTACCTGTCACACGCACACGCACACACACACACACACACACACACAGTTCCTGTGTTGAGTGTATGATGTCTAGTGCACGTGTTCAAGACAGGGCGACGAGTGACACACACACACACACACACCCTGCCAGCCCTACTTCAGTATGTCAGTCCTGACATACTTGCCATAGGCTATGTGTGTGGGAGAGAGAGGTGATTATACAGTCATGCAGGTCTTGTGGCATGTACTTGTCAATGTTTTCTATAATGTAGGATATTTTCGTGCGAAGACAATCACACGGGAGCTTGAAAAACAGCTTGAGTTATATAAGAAGTAGAGTGAATTTCATTATTTCTTTCTTTATTTTTTTTAAACTACCAGGAGTAAATGGAAACGTGAATGTGAGCAAGAAAACAATAGATAACATTGAGCAGCAAAGTCTTTGTACATGCTGTGCGCTCAAACTGCTGTGGGTGGCAGTTTCTGCCATTTTTGTAAGGAATCGCGACATGCCCGCTTGGTTATCTCTCTAAATTTAATACAAATCTCAAATCCCTGTTGTGCTCTTATGCTCAAGTGAAGAAAGCTTGCTTTATCTCCCAGCTCCTCCTCTGAAGCTTCTTCTCGTCGCTCTCTACTCAGCCAATCAAACCCCAAAGTGAATTATGAAAAAAAAGAGAGAACGATGCAGTGGGGTGAACGCCTGCGTGGCTGAATTTCCATATAGATAGACGAGCACATTAAACTTGTCTATCTGTCCACTCTTCTCCTTATTATGTTTTGATAGAGAGATGGCAGCTTCATCTACATCCTCAACTTGCACCCTTTCTCATCCTCCTCCTCCTCCTCCTCTCTCAGTGTTTTCCATGTTTCTATCTGCTCTGGACACTTGATTGTCTCTGAACCACCGTTGACCCCATAAAGAGGAACCTGCACCTGGTCCTCCTGCCACATTTGTGGTGTAGATGTCCTTACAGCTCTATCTCGCCTATTCCACCCCTTGTAAATGCTACAGTTGACAATTCCACAGTGGTGAGAAAAATGGGGAAAGAAGAAGAGGGTGTGTTAAAAAAAAAAAAAAAAAGAGAGAGGGAGAGGGAGACTGCCTTCCAGGCGTACATGTAAATTAAAATGCAATTAAAAACAGGCAAATAAGCTGTTCCCAGGAGATGAGGAAGGGAGGAGGGAGGGGAGAGGGGAAAAGCGAGGAAAGGGCTCTCAGGATAAGGGCCTGTGTCACTCATCATTAGCATGGCATTAGACTGAAGGGAGCTAAATCTGAACACCGGGTCACAGGCACAGGCTGTGTTTGCTGTAGCAAGGTCTCCACGGCGATGAAAATAACCACACCATGCCACGAGGAGGGAGCCATTTTTGCCACAGATAAGAAAAAGAATAATAATAACCAAAAGAAAATCAGCACAATTATTCTGTGGAGTATTCGGCTATTGTTCTCTGAAGCGTCGATTCTGTGCCTCACGTACAAGCTCACTATTGTGATTTCCTGTACAAAGCTGTGGAGTATCTATCATTGATGGCAGTGGATGAATAATTCCAAAATGGAGGAGCACAGTGAACTCACAATCGTGGCTCTCTGCTGTTAGAACTCAAACATCCATGGTGTGCCCCCCCCCCCCCCCGAACACACACGCTGTGCTGCTGCAGCTCAATACAGTATTGACAAGCCGTGGAAGTGCGGCCGCAGATTCTGCCAGAATTCCACTGCACCACCACCTCCTCCTCCTTCCACTGAGCCTTGGCCTTCACCCCGATACCACCCCCTTAGAACGCCTGCTCTCCCTCTTCCTCCTACTCTTCCCACTCTGTCTCCCAGGCTCTCAGCTCCCCCATCCACCCACCTCCTGTTCAGGCTCCTGGGTAAGGTGGTGGGGGGGGGGGGGTCAATGTGGGGAGCGTATGGTGGCGGTGAACCCCACACGACGGCAACCTTGCAGGCAAGCAGGCAGTGAGGAGCAGAGGAGGGAGGGGGAGGGCACAGAGAGAGCATCCCTCTCTGTAGACCTGTCGTCCTAGAGCAACAATAGCCATGACAATGACACTGGAGGAACACACACACACACACACACACACATATGCACACGGCTCACACCTCCTCTTCATAGTGCATTAAAAAGCTGCTGCATCAAGATGAATGGGCTCTTAATAGCTTTCATTTGTTACAATTATCATAATTAAACATATGTCAGGGACAGACAAAGGAAAGGGGAGATTTCTGTGTTAACACCTGATGATGAAGAAGAAGAAGAAGAAGATTGGGGCCCACGCTTCCGACAGCTCAAATATAGCCGTGTGTATAGTAATCATACGGCATATTTACAGTCGCTAATTAAAGATCTCCTTGTGTTCCCGTGATGTTTCACAGCACCAGGGTGAACCTTGAGTCTTTCTTGCCATGTTTCATCTGTGTGTCCTTGCTACATCAGCCTGTTTGATAGTGGAGCTTAATGACCGCCCGCTGAGCACTGCCAGAATGGCTGTAGGGCCCTCTTAACATTTTTGCAACACTCCCCTCGTCTCCTCCTCTCCACCCTGCCCTTGCATTCTGCCCCTTAAACCAATCAGCTCTTTTCTTCCTCGTTACTGTGGAGGAATGAATCGGCTGCTTGGCAAAGGCCTTTTACTCCTCTCTCTGTCTTTCTTCCCTCCCTCTCTCCTGTCTCCTTTTTTTTTGTCCCTCTTGTCCTCCCTCTTTGCACCACACCTTATTCTTTTCCTCGCCCTCTGCATCAATCACACATTCCCAGCAATGCCCCCCACCTCCACCTCCACCACCACCACCACAACAACCTCACTTTCCTCTCCATTCCCTCAGTTGGCACTCCTGGCACTGTGGGTGGTGGGTGCCAAGGAAGGGAGGCCTCCTGGCTTCCCCCCCCCCCCCCCCGAGCCTCCATTTTGTGGATTGCTCCTTGAGCGAGCCAGTGTGCAGGCAGAGGGACAGAAAGAGAGAAAGAGAGAGGAAAGAAATTGGTGTTGCAATGGAAAACAGTCATGCGGCTGAGTTCAGTGTGCTTCCTGCAGCGAGCGGCTCAGAGATCATGACTTCACCTGACCCCGAGACACATTTACACCCACATAAATACACACCACTGACATTCTTACAGTCACTCACAATCGTCCACGTTCGACTATTTGACTGTGCGTTCTCTGCAAAAACAAAAATGCACATTCAAAAACCTTCACCTCACAGAAATGACACAAATTGTTTGGCTTCAAAAACATATTTTCTTTTTCCAGTTTGTAGCCCTGACACAGACAAGAACAACCCTGTTGTTGAAATAAAATTACGCCATAGGTTGTTTGAGAAAAGTCCCTTTCAAACAAGAGATAAAGCTGACCCTGAGTTTATCCCCATGTTTTTGATAACAACTCATGTGACCTTGACGGCCAAAGCAAGGACAAAATACTCTGGGTTTCTGCTAAAATAAAAAAAAGGGAGAAAGCTCAGTTTGTTTCCCTGAATGTAGGGTTAGTTTTTAACAGCTTTAGGCACAGAAGCAAACGAGATAGATATTCTAATGTTTAAGACGATAAAGAGAAAATAATTACTGATATTTGTTAACCAAAATATCCACTAATTCTGATTCTCTTAAACACACACACGTGATCTTCCGTGCGCTTTCAATTCGGATTCTTTTAACTGTCGGTAATCGAACCTCTCAGATTGAATCCAAATTGGGAACAAGTGCACGTGAACGAGTGCGGACACACACGCGCGCACACACGCAGCTCCTCATAAAAACAACTCCCAGGACGAAATTAAAATGAAATGACTGGTTTGTAATTCCTCAGATTCATGAGCAATCGGACTTCATCGGAACTCGTCTTCCTGCGCGCGCGGTGACGCTGTTACGCTTTTACATGACAGTCGTGTATGACTGAAGACCCTTTGAGCTGAAAGCACTCATTTTGGGTCATCTCATCAACTATATGTGCAGGTTGTTTTATGACATCGGGCTGTGATCAGACGCTGCACAAGCCCATAAGATGACTCAGAGGGATTTTCTAAATGATCATCCCTGTCCTGACGCAGACACCTTTGCGTTACTCCACCCGTCACAACCAAACACACACAATGAATCATAATTTGTATTTTGGGTACCTGTGAGTAAACAAAGCTGAGTGTGAAAGCCTGCAGTTCAGATATGTTCTGCGCTGCTGTTCCGCCCTGCACGCGTGCTTATGTGCACTTCACTTCTTCCAGATCGTGTCAAAGACAATATGATGTTAGAGGAAACGACAGAATATTGGTGTCACTTCATCAAAAGCGCGTTTGTTTGTCACAAACTTAAATTCTCTCTCTCTCTCTCTCTCTCACTCTCTCTCTCCCTCTCTCTCTCTTTCATGCTGTTGCTAGGGAAGCAGGGCGTATGCGCTCCCTGGCCGCGGCTGAAGGGCACAGGAAAAAACAGGAATCGTGCGAAAATACGACGCTTTAATCGAGCACATTCGGGTCCCACGGTGGCTCGACCCCCTCCCGCGCCCATTTCACGACCCACACTCGAGAATTAATGAGTGCAAAATGTGATATTTCGGCGCTTTCTGTCCATTACCTTATATGGCAGGGCAGGGATATATCGTGCCTGTATTTAATAGGCTGGCCGCTGCCGCTCTGCTTGGAGGCTTCATTTTAACCCTTGGGTTGCTGAATTATTTTTGGAGCAAGAGAAGCGTCGGTTATTGCACCCATTTTAACTCTTTTTGTGCTACTCGCGCGACACATTGCAGCGGGTGGCGTCGTTTTGGTGGCAATGGAGTGTGCAAATTACGCACAGAAAGTGGTCATTTACGCACGGGCGCGTGTTTTCTCCCCTGTTTCTAATTATGTTCCCATAAATTATGTGACTTAAAGCACGGCTGACATTTACAGCGCGGAGTACATACTCTCTGGTGTTGCGGTTTATGTTGTTGGATTTAAACTGTCATGGTGCAGATATACAGTAGACATTCTATAGATATACGTGTCACAAAAACGGTGGTGATTGCGCTGTGGAAACAGGCAGATTGAGAGAGTTTACCATTACGAAGTTGCCACAGGTATGCTGAAGGCTGCAGTGCGAAAACTCTGCCGTGTGTCAAATTAATGCCAGTTGAGCCCAAAGGACATGGCACTGGTTTTGACGAGCGCAGAGTGTGTGACCTATATTCGAATGGCGGCGCAGATCGAAGTGTGAGCCTCAGCCTGTACTCATCTACAACTGTGCAGCTTTAAGGGGATCGGAAATTCAAATAAAGGGGAACTTGTTTTCCGTTCGTGTGCCAGACTCAGTTCAAGTCACAAACACACTGTCACATTAAAAAAACTGCTTTGTTTGCTGCGTAAAGGTGAGTTCAGACACAGGTGGGGATTCCAGCTCTTTGAAATGAGGATTTGCTGCATTAAACTGTTGCAAAAAAAAAATCCAGCTCAAATTTGTTGCCAGTTTTTTTTTTTAGTTTAGGATAAGTTTTAGATTATATTATAATAATTTTTCTTGCACCATTTTCAAACACATATTTGCACATACACGATCTGTGCTTGAATGAATTTCAGTCTTTCAAATAAAGAAAAGTCTCTTCTAATGCACAGTTGATAGCACTGGAGAAGGAGAGGGGTGTGTGTGTGTGTGTGTGTGGGGGGGGGGGGGGGATACAATCACCAGCCTTGTTATCGAACCCAACAAAACAACTGCATAAGTGGTCTGTCTTCGTATCGTGACTGTAACGTGGTGATTGATTTTAATTTCCAGATATCCCTCCCGCAGTCCAGCACTCACGGGATAAACCCCAACCTCTGTGCAAGGTCTCCACCTCCCCCTCCCCTCCTGACGTCATGCGCCGAGCTGAAGCTATTGCACGAGAAGAGCTGCTCGCAGCCGCAACACTGTGAGTATCTCTGTGCTCGTTGCCAGGACTGTGGAGTGTGCAAAGGAGTGAGAGAGAGAGGGAGAGAGCGAGAGCGAGCGAGCGAGCGAGCGAGGAGGAGAGGTGGAGGGAATACAGTTTGGATACAACTGGAAAACTACCAAGCGCGCACTGCACACACCAAACGGAAGGCACATCGACGGCGCGTAGCCCACATTTCACCTACTCCCCGTCCGCGGCCGTCGGATTCAGCCGAGAATGGAGCTCCCTGCTGCCGGAGAGCACGTCTTTGCAGTGGAGGGCATCGAAAAGAAGCGCATCCGTAAGGTAACAGAGAGAGAGACAGCGAGCACGTTTGCAGCGTCGCTGCGGACGTTGAAATGTTGCGTTTGACGCGATCCTCACCCAAAAATGTTGTGCTTCTCCACAATGACAGGGCAAGATAGAATACCTGGTCAAGTGGCGAGGCTGGTCTCCCAAGTAAGTGTCTACAGCTTTTTCTGCAACGTCTCACATCATTTACATGCATTGCAAAAATATCAAGTGTTTGGCTTAAAAAAAAAAGGCGCAGTTACTAAATGCGCGCGGGTACAGTGTATGTGTGTGTGTGTCAGCGCGGTCGGTGTGTGTTTCAGTGCATCCGCGGATGCCTTCACTAATTTATGCGAGGGAAGGGGGAGGCACAGCCATGTAATCCCGTTTTAATTATTTCTGCTCTGCCAGCGAATTTACGAGACAGTGGTGCTAAAATGGCCGACTGTATGCTGCTGGTGCTGGAGGGCCGTTTGGAGACACTTTTTGTTTTTAGGGTTTTTTTCCCTGCTGTGCAGTTGGATCATGCGCGCGTGGTTGATTTGCTGACCCGTAGTTGTTATTCACGATCCCGCAAATGCAGTTACCTTTGACCTTGAAGTAAAAAAAAAAAAGCCTCAGATCATTTTTTTTTCCTTTTCAATTCAATTAGACCTGCTTGTCTCGTCTGTCTGCTCTGACTGCACAGCAATGACGGAGATATGTTTACTATGTGTTCATGTGAGTGAGTCAGTGACAGCTCTCTGACAGTTGTTTGCTCTCCTCTGCAGATACAACACATGGGAGCCAGAGGAAAACATCCTTGACCCGCGGCTCCTCGTCGCGTTTCAACACAGGTGAGAGGGATGTGGACTTTGGACGAGGCCGCGCAGCCTCCAGTTCAACCATGACCTAATATGGGCATGGGAGGAAGGGGCGCCACAGTTACTATATCACCAATCCCTGCCGCCCCTTTGCCTATAGGTCTATCTTCTCCATGGGGAGGAAGATATGGATGTGAATGGTGGCGATTCCTTTATCAGGCTAACGGGATATGTAAATGTGCATGGGTGTGTGCCAAAAATAGGCAACTGACAGCAAGTTGTAAGGAATGGGAGTTTGCAGTGACGTAAATTGTTTTCATAAAGTGCACGGCTGATGCAGTGATCAAATCTTTACAGTTGGGTTTCCTAGCAGCCCCTAAGGCTTGAGCAGGACAGGTGCTAATTCAGCAGCTGAGCTGCTTTGACTTGATGTGCAGTACAGGAGCACAGTGGTTTGTTGTTGGGGTTTTTGTACGCAGGCCAAGCTGCAACCTGATGGGATTTCCATCATTACCAGAATATGATCTGCAAACAGACCGGACGCCATGAAACGGCAGCATTTATAACCGAATATTCCACCTTGGGTATGCGACTGACAGCCAACTTTCAGTCTGGGTCAACAGTAGGCTTAATAGAGGCCTCTAAAATGATCACATATAAATGTCAATCCCAAGGGTTGGGGTGTTAATGAATACAAATGATGCTGTCCCATCAGCCTCGTGGCATGTGCACAACATCATCTTGTCTAGGTTGCTGGACCCATGAGGCCTGTGTGATATAGTCTCTCTGTAGGCCACCAGGCCTAAAGACATTATGGCTGGGGAAAGGAATTCGCATTTCTGAAAAGGCTAATTGACACGCACTGCTCTCTAGCGTTTCCAGTGTACCGCTCTCATATTCCCCTGCAGCCTGCCTGCCTGCCTGCCCGCCTGGCTCACTGTGTGTGTGTGTGTGTGTGTGTGTGTGTGTGTTTGTCTGGCTATGTGCTGATGGTCATGGAGTGCTGCCTCTGCGCTGTGTGTGTGGATTCCACTCTGCTCCCAGAGGATGGGGGAGGGGATCCAACAAGGGAGGCTGTAATAGCCAAATCTTCTGTGAATAGGGGTCACCCCCGTTTGGACGGCGCTTGAAATCGCACACATTATAGCATTAAAATGTGGACTGTATACTGTGGCAGTTTCCTGGCTGCTCTGACACTTTGAACATCTGCAGCAAAGGCCCAACAATGGGGTGGGTTTACTCATGCCTAGTTTTCACCCACCGCTGGTTATTTATGTGCCGTTGACGAGTCAAGGTTTATATCAAGGAGCAATATTTCATCGCAAGCCTTCTACTGCTTAACACAGCTATCATAATGTTTTTCCTCACTCCTCCCTCATTAGAAAACTGTGATTAGTCTGATATTTATCACTCTACACCTTCAGAGTGTAGGCCTTGTGTTGCCCAAGACATGGTGGTGTGTGCATTCTTTCAACAGCAGCATACATCCCAGAGGCACAGGCACAGTGTTGTGTTTATTCCATTTCATCCGTACCTCATGACCCTAATTAGACGGTAAATGTAAGAAGAGGAGGTTCTGCTGCGTAGGAGTGGATGTTTTTAAAAGACGAGGGGAGATTCTGCCTGCTGTAGCCGTAATTAAATTTCTTCCGGATAATGAGAATATGGAATGGGCCGATTACCATGGAGAGCTATGCAAATAAGGACCATAATGCTTTGCAGCGGGGTCACATGTGGGCATTCATTAGTCCTCCAAAATCAAAATTCCACTTTTGACCTCGAATAGGTAGAAAAAAAAAAGAATGAATTCTCCAAATGTCGTGTAGCTTTCTCATGTGTTGCAGTTTGATTTTTTTTTTAATGTAGTAAGATGCAAGACTGTCAAAAGCAAGAAAATGTAATTATCTTTTGTTTCCACAGAGAGCGGCAGGAGCAGCTGATGGGATACCGAAAACGGGGGCCAAAACCAAAGCATCTTCTGCTCCAGGTAATTATTATCTTCTGCTACGGTTCGGCACCAACATGATAGTGTCTCTGCTTCTGAAACAGCGTGCTGTTTCAAGTTTCAGTCAGTAAGGATCCAAAAACAAGGGGGTTTCTGTCAGGTGGTTTCAAGCTGCCATCTTTATAGTTGAGGATATTTATAGATTTCTTTGCGAGAGATGGAGAAAAGGGCAAAGGGAGGATGGGGTTGTACAGCTGGATCTCTGTGTGCACTAATAATGAACCAGGTTTGTTGCCTCAGGTTACATAAGCGCTGGGTGGCTGCACCAATTTTTTACCCACATGTTCATTATTTCCGTATGCTAAAAAGCTTCATATGCAAAGCACTGTTTTTAACCGGAGATTGTGAAGTTTCTTTTGTAGTGAGTCAGTATCTGAAACATACAATGTTTTCATTCATCCCCCTGTTTATAAATGTTCCCCAGACAGAAATAGATGAGGCTGAAAGTAGCCACTCTATTCATGCCTTAGACTATCTTAGCTCAGGCCTTTTGCAGAACTGTATCCAGAGCCAAATGTGATTATATATTCTGAGACTTGGAGCTGATTACTATGCAGTGTCACTCCTTAAAGAGGCATACCTCTCTGCCAGAGTCACACGTGGCCAGCAATCATGGATAAAGCGTGACATGTCCGGTGGCACTTCTGTGACCTAAGGTCACAGCCAAAGTGTCTTGAGCGTTCCGCTGCGGTGCCCCCCTGACGGCCCAAGGGGTCAGTCTGTACAGGAGGAGGGGGAGGGGACAAGATGGTGGGGAGGAAGGTCATATGCTGAGTCCTGCTTGGTTGGTTTGTACCAGTTTCTGCTTCACTTCCTCCTCGTCGTACACGCTCCTGTATTTTCCGATTGTGCGGATTTGAATATTTTGTCTGTAGCACATTTTAGCAGCCGCGAAAGCTTCTTCTAAATAAACATTCCGCTCGCCATGAGAGAACTACTCTTTCTGTATTAGGACGGTTATGTAACGTCTGTTGTCTGTGGAAATAATCTGATGCTGAGGCTGTTGCAGTGTCATCGGGATTGTCTCAGCTTGGACTTAAATATGACACATTTATTCCAGAGTGAGGGTATGACGTATGAAATGAAATCAAAGGACGGTTTGGTCCTAATCACGAAACTCTCGATTTCACAATGAAGTGAAAACGTGGATATGTTCTTGTAACTTTTTTATACTTTATCTGCACTTTACTTTATTATATCTCCCTTTTTTACTCTCTTTTAATAACCTCCTTTTAACTTTTGTTTTCTGTTGTGTTGTTTCTATATCTGAAATTATCTCCTCTCTGTAACTATTTGTGCCATCTACGCTGCTATCACGACCAGGAAGAGATCTTGTATCTCAATGGGACCTTCCTAGCTAAATAAAGAAAAGGTGAATCTTAAACATGTTGTCTTTTGTTTCTTCTATCAGGTGCCCTCATTTGCCCGGAGGTCCAGTATCCCCGCTGGTTTTGAGGACACATGTCAGGATGCAGAAGGAGGCTTCAAGTCAGATCCTGTCCCGGTCCCGCGCCCCCAGCCTCAGCAGTACCAGCTGAACAGCAAGAAGCACCATCAGTACCAGCCCAGCAGCCAGGAGGTCCCTGCTGATCAGCTAACCAACGGAAAAAAGAAGTTCATCTACCAGCTAAACAGCAAGAAGCACCACCATTATGAGCCTGACCCAAATATGTACGACACACAGGCCTCGAGGCTCAAAGAGGTGGTCAAAGTTCAGGAGCCGGCTTGTAAACAAGTAAATCCTGGCTGGAACTTACCACTGGCACTGCAACAGAAATGGGTTCGTGACAAAGACACAGGATGTTTGAGTAAAGTCAAAGAGTTGGCAGTGGAGGTGAGGAAACCGGCTGTCAAAGAGGCTGAGAGCGAATGTGCCCTCAAACCCAACCCGAAAGATGCAACTCTGCCGTGCGCTATGAGCAGCAAAATGAAGATAATCAAGAACAAAAACAAGAATGGACGTATTGTGATTGTCATGAGTAAATATATGGACAGTAACAAGGTCCATGGAGCGAAAGGTAAACACGGGGAATCGTCAAGCGAAGAGAAACCTCAGAACACCAAACCGTCAGAAAACAATCCAGCACACAGAACCAAAATGGTGGAGTATTCGGAGAACGGTATCCCCAAAGAGATTTGTAACGGCAGCTCCCCTCCTGCCGCAGAACATCCGACAAAATGTTCCCCGAAGGACAGACATTTCTCCAAACCTTCACCAAGCACAGCAGAGGAATACAACACTGAGGTGGCTCGAGGTCAGGCTGACCTGCCGGATGATTTACCGCTGCAGCTGACTGCAAGCTCACCTCCAATGTCCTGGGCTGTTGACGCCAACATCCTGACGCCGACAGCGGTCGACCAGATTAGGATCCCTTCCTTTCCTAGTGACCGCAAGCGAAAGCTCTCAGATCCTGTTGAGGACAGGAGTGTTTCTAAAACTTACCTGGCCTCCAGAAGCTTCAGTGTGCCCAGCACGGCCGTCACGCCACCTCAGGATAAACCAATGGACCTCCACTGCCGTGGCCGACGCCCTGGCTCTGCATGCACATACGAGGTTATGGACTCCGGCGGCCAAGAGGAGCCGATGGATCTCAGCTGCCCAAAGACTAAGAGCCAGGTGGAGCCAGAAATACAACCGGAGCTGGCGCCGGAGGCGGAGCCTGCCGTCACAGATCCTCCACCTGTGACAGAGGACACGCCGCAATTCACAGAGAAATCTAAGGAAGCGCCTGTCAAAACAATCTCTCCGTTTATGGGAAATATCATCATCACTGACATCACGACAAACAGTCTCACTGTGACGTTCAAGGAATACGTATCTTTTTAAGAAAGTCTCGGACTCCCGGCTGCCGAACGGGATGATCCTGTCAATATGTGCATATGTAAACATGTAACATATGTAACATCAGAATTTTGTATATAAGGAAATTTATAATTTATCATTCAAATTCAATATGTTTCTTATGATGTTTTATACCGTATTCTCCTCTGTGATGTTGTAGCCAAGAAAGTGCCCTCGAGGATTTGAGTGAATACATTCAAGTGGATGTATCCCACTCAAAAAAAAGAAAAAAAAAGTCTGTTTTATTTGTCATATGGAGCTTAATGGGATTCTCTTGCTGTTGTTTCATACTTGTACCGAACTTATAGCCTGAGATGTATGAAGGTTTATATGTATTTTGTATGAATAATATCTTATTTTGGTCCCAATAGAAGGTAGAGAGGAACTTACGATGATCTAAGATCAAACTGAAAGCACTTAATTCCTTTTCCTTTTTTTTGTCAGTGTCAATAATGGAGATTTTCTCTTAAAGTCTTCTTTCAATTCTTTGAAGACACTTTCATTTAGTCTGACTCGGTATTTCATCACAAGCTTTGTTTAAGGTGATTTCTGATGAAAATAAATAGCCATTACATGAAAAAAAAAAATATATATATATATATACCGAGCATAAACAAAGACAAAGTGTGGAGTGCACTCTGCTATGTCAACAGCCTTTAAGGAACGTCCCGGCCTTTTTTTGTTCATCTCTTCTACTTGTTTTGCTGTTGGTATGCAGCAAAGCCATCGGTGGGTCTGCTGTCACAATCAAATTATTACCGTTCTGCACATTTATGGAACAAAGGGTCAACAGCATTAAGAAAATGGTGTCATTTATCAAACTTGTACTTTACCTTTTAAGAAGAGGTATTGATTCTTACCATAACAAGGCTGTGTGATTTATTACCGTAGTGTTGACCTCACATATTGCTGGAGTTCAAATATCTCCTCGTTGTTTTTGGGACTGTCCTAATGATGCACAGATTAACAACGGTCATCTCATTTTGCTATTGAACCTCATCTTGTGATCTGAAGAAACACATACGACTGCTATATGTTTAATGAAATGCTACCAGGGTCATGGATGGAGTATGTTACACGGGATTAAATGTGAGTTGCAAGGCGGAGGGGTTTTGTATTTTGTTACATGCAATTCCAGCGAGTGCAAAGCTGTTTTGTTCATGCTGCTGAAACTTCAAACGTCAAAGCTGTTGGATGTAACCTACATTTTTAGTCTAAATTGCCTTCCATGCACAGCTAATGCAAGACCAGTGAGAATGCTAAAATATTAGAATGATAATTAATGAACTAATTAAAAAAATTAAATGAAGAGTGTGTATTTATTGACATTTAATTTGTCATTCGAAACTATTACAGGATGTTTGCTCCATGTGATTCCACTGAACCGGTTTTTGTTTCTGACTCAGTTTGGTACTTTTTTCTTTTGCCAATTCGCTCTTGCACTTGGTTCCCGGTGAAAAGGATTGTTATACAGTATGTTTTTACCAGGAGCTGACTGACTTATTGCTTACGGCACAGCTTATTTGATGGTATGTTTCAATAAAAGAAAAAAATTGGCTCTCTAGATATAGGCTTGTTTGTTTTTTTTTGCTGCACTGACACTAGGTGGGGCAAACTGGCTGCTTTGTGTGTTGAAATAATGAATTCCTCCTTCTTCTTTTTATAGGCAAACATTTCATAGTTTGTTCTGGCGTTTCAGTAAAAAAGATTTATGTATCATTGTTCTGCAGTTCCTCTCTGCACACGGAGAGGAAGAATAGAACATTAAGTGCTAGAAACTCTAGTTGTGAACCCACGAATAGGAAAACAGATCATGTTGCATAATCACAAACGTTCCTGCACAAAGGGCCCTCTGTATTGCATAACTGCACCGGTCACTTGTATCATCAAAACTTTATCAGGGCATTGTTTTTCTTCTGCGGGTCAACTTTGAGACGCGCTGCATCTTATGTATGTACATATTATGTAAGCGTCAGATTATAAACAGAGGAAAGGCTTTGTGGAGACTTGAGGACTTGACTGTGGGTGTTCACGGCAGCGCGACAGGGTGGGGAATGGTGCCAATTATATGACATTTGTATACAATGCGTCTGCAATATGCTCAGTGACATTTAGCACAATGAGTTAAGTGCCATGGGAATGTGTTTTCTCTCTGCAGGCCTGTGTCACTATGACACTGCAATTCTAGCCCGCATTATTTCCACACACTATGATTTAAATATAGGCATACAGAGCTACACACACATTTGTGCATAAATTTGCTTATATGAATGAGCTGTAATTACTGACCTTTCCTGACATTGCTAAATGTCTTCCAGCTCTAAAGGGGATCATTAAAGGCCTGGAGCACAAGCTGTGCTGAGGAAAGATTTACTCTGTACTCCTGTGAATGACAGAAAGGCCCAGGAATGTGTGTGTGTGTGTGTGTGTGTGTGTGGTGTCTTCCTGAGTTCTAGCATGGGAGCTGCCCATCAGAGATGCTCATGTACCAAGAAAAAAAGCAATCTCCAAGAGGAGGGGAAGGAAGGAAGGGTGGGGGGAGAAAGAAAGAAAGAAAGAAAGTGTTGTTTGGGCCACTGTTTTAATGTGCATTCTAATGATAACTTAACAGTCTGAAGCCGCCAGTGATCAATCTTTTCAGAGTTATTTATAGCAAAAAGGGGCCTCTGTGTTCTCTGACGTTTAAATCAAAGAAAATAAATCATTTTTCACGTCTTCAAGGCCAGTGGTTTGAAACTCTAGAGGCGCCACAACTGTAGCACGGAAGAGCACTCACATCTCACATGTACGCAAAGGAGGATCAGGGATGTGTCTGTCCTGATGCTACAATCTCCCCCCCAAAAATATAAATATATATCAACTTGATGATTGAATCATTCTCAGCCCTTTTTTTTTTTTTAAATGTAACCTTATCTCGACTTTCCTTGTCTGGAATTCCGTCATGGAAGTGCTCACATAACACGCTGTGGAAAATCTGATAATTAAATTTAACTCAGTATGATGGGAATTTGTTTTTACGGAAAAAGACTATTTTCAGTGGACATTTGAAAGAAAGAAAGAAAGGAAGAAAGGAAGGAAGAACCAGGGCCATAGGAGACGCGCAGACGTGTCCAAAACTGGCAGCAGACGTGACGCAGCGCATTTTTGTACCTTGCGAAACTCACTTGATATGAGTTGATACGGCTGGAATTTTGAAAAGCCCATGAACACATAGTTGGCATGTCTGCCTGTGAGCACACGAGGGCCATCTCTCTCACTCTCTGCAGGCCTTTCATGGCTCTGAACCAACCATGTGAGTCAGTCATGCATCAGGAGGAAACTGAAACAAGGTTGAGCAGCGGAACATATTTATAGACCAAGTGTGATGTATCACATTCCCCTTTTATCATCGTGCCCACCAGCAGCAGCAACAGCAGAGTGTCTGCTTCTGTCAGAGCAGCAACGTGGGATTAAATGAGCACTGGTGTCATTTCTCTGATTGCGTGACTCGGCGGATTGAGGCCTGGTGTCGACGCGCCTTTGAAAATTAAATGATGAATTGAATTAAATGAATTAAATGAACATTTGAAAAGTAAAAGCCCCTGCAATCTCTCCAAACAACAGCTTCTTTAATATCAGAGTTTATATGTATATTTAGTATAGAAAGAAAACCTCAACATGACTCTATATTGTGTTGCAGTGACGTGTGTCAGACTTCTCTTTATTCAAAGCCTCAGGTCAGAGCTTCAAAGTTTCTCGCCTGCATGCGGTTTTGTTTTGGTGCCTGAGCCACCTTCAGCAGAAAATGTCGCCCCGGTAAGTAGGACAGTGCATGAGCAGCGCGCTGCAGTTGCCCAGAAACCAGAGCGCCAATAATGCGCTCACAGAGCCAGCTCTGTTTATTCATGTGCGTCTGTCGCCATTGCGGCTCACTGCAGACTCACTTTTCATCCACTCGCAGCCAAATATGGAGAACCACAGCAGCAGCAGCGGCGGCAGCAGCAGCAGCAGTGTGTGCACACACGGACTGTATGCAGGGTGCAAACACACCGTCGCCACCTCACACTCTCACAACACAACCCGTGCAGGCTATAGCCATTACAGCACCCGACAGGAAATGTCGGTCTTCAAGCTATGGCTATCAAAATGGTGGTTCATATTTCCACAGCAGCTACAACGTATCTTTTGTCCGCGGCGCGCCCGCCTTTGTCTGCTCCGCAGTGGGGATAAAACCAGCACACTGACAATTTCTCATGTATTATATATATGTGTGTGTGTATAAAAATAGATGATTCAAGATTTTGAACACGATCGAGGATAAAGAGGGACGAGCAGCCAGCAAATGACTGACTCTCCTTCTCCTTCTCCTCCTGCTGCTGCTGCTGCGATCTCAGTCTGCTCACCTGCATCATATGATCCCACAGTGAAGTCACCTTACGCATAATTATATTTATTACGTTCGCGCATTTACATTTGCTTTCATTGCAAAAGTAATTTTGGCTCAAAACGTAATTTGTGCGTAAAAGTAATGCAACGTAAGGGCCGAATACAGACACATGACGTGTAAATAAATCCGCAAAATCATGAAAAGAAAGATAGAAAGAGTTCATGCTTCTGCGTAAATAAATAAATAAATAAATACCAGAAGCTTTCAACGCATTTTATTTGCAAACCAAACGCTCCTTAAATGGCCTGATCCACAGTCTTTCCATGAGTCTCTGCTTTAACGTAAAGGTTCTGTTAGTGGAGAATTAAGAGGAGCTGTGAATAAACTCTCACAGGATTGTTCAGGTTCATCTGTTCTCATTCTAACACAGACACACTGGAATTTCAAAGGGGTCCGAAAACATGTAAATGGCCGCTGCTGTGTCATGTGCTTCATCGTATTCAGATTTTTTTGTCGGAAATAATTTATTTGTCAAGGTGGAACATATTTGACCGTCAGTTCGGCGCAGAGCAAGGAGACAATGATGGTTCTGAATCTATGATTATTGCACTTTATTTTAATTCATAATTAATTTTTTTGTGAATGTGGAAAAAAATGGTCCTCAGGCCCATGGAAGTCTTTAACAATGTAATCTATTTGTGCGATAGTGTTTAATATATTATAGAAAAGCCTGACTACTGCCCCAATAATATTATTAACATTATTATTATAATTGTTATTGATATACACCATCTACATCATTATTTATTTTATTTATTTACTAACTGCCAAAATAAAGACATTCACATGCAATTTAAAGCTTTATACTTCAAACTACTACTTTTTTTTTTTAATTAAACAACCACGGAAGCTAAGAGTATTTCTACTATCACTACTACTAAATAATAATGATGATGATAATAAAAAAATAATAATAATGATGATGATGATGATTAAATATAATTACATTTATTAACGTATTATACACGTTTAAAAGTGGTCATACCGCCGACAATGAGGTAGAGAAGAACATTGTTATTGTTTTTTTGTTTTTTAACTAACAGGATTGATCATGATTATATTCATAAAATAATCCAAGGACACAAATATTTAATTAGAAAAGATTAAATCAAATGACAAATATCCCCTGTACTTATTAGTATTAGTATTTATATTAATATATATACATATATATACACACACACATATATATATATATATATAACATATATATATATTTATATTAATACACGCAGCTCTCTAACGTGTTTACAGTCAACCACTATACTTACTTTTAAAGCAGAGGTCTCAAACTCACAACCCGTGGGCCACATGTGGCCCCTTAATCGATGTTATGTGGCCCGTCACTTAATATCATTAATGTCATTATGAAAACATGGCGCGTGAAATTCATCCCTTTCCAGTAAACACAGTGCGCGTGGCCGAGGTGCAGCTTGTTAGCGATATTTTTTAGTTTATTATTACTATATTTATCACATTATTAAACGTATTACATTCAACTGTGTATATATATTATATATAGTATATAATTAGTCTTTTATGTCAGTTATTTACTTCTATTTTATTTCTGTAGATTAATTTTGCTTCCTAAATAATGGTTGTTTTTTTATCGCAAACTACACACTATTAAAACACTATTAAAACAAACACTTTTACTTTTAAATTTCTATTTAATATCATCATCATTTTAGTTGTTACAATAATGTTTTAACTTCATGTTTCCCACCTCTGACTGAACAGTTTTTTTCCTTTTTTTATTGGCCCCCAGGTAACAGGACACCTGGTCTAAAGTTTCTAAATTTAAATGTAGTCTTTTAGAGGTTCCACATCCGTCATCTGTCATTCCAGAGCTTTGTTTCACATAATGTACAACCACTATAATAAATATAAATACACAACATGTAAAAAACAAAAAATACAAGTTCTCATGCGTTTCAGTGAAATAATTAAAATACTCACGTCCTTTGACGACAGAACAATTATTGTTTAATAAGCCTCCTCCCGTAAATCTAATTGTGTGCTTACAAAACAACATGTGTACTGATACAATTCTAAATGAAATTAACAGACGCAGGAGTTCATATGTATATATATATATACATACATATATATATATATATATATGTATAAACACACACATATATAAATATATATATAAACACACACATATATAAATATATATATATATATACATATACAATTTTATTTTGTGTGGACATGACAGTAAAGCTGATATGGTCTCATGGACAGACGCTGTTTACAAATTAGGCACAACGTTGCCCCTCATCATGCGCTCATTTGTTTTATAGTGAACATTATGAACATTATGGCCGTGAAAGAGATGAAACTGTATTTAATAAACAAACAGTAAACAGTCAAATAAGTCATCTTAAGCCTTGGTGCCTTGGTTTTTAAAAAAAATATTTTAAAGTCGCTTCTTTTCGTGCTTCCATTGTTTATTGCGCGTATTAATTCTACTTGTTTTATATATGTAGTGTTTGTGCAACTGAGGTTGTTTTTAAATGTGCTGTAGGAATATATTTGAACAGAAAGAGGTAATTGAAGCCTCCGCAGATAAGAAATGTTGACAGCATTTATGGCCTAATTTGATAAACGTACAGTTTGGATCGGGCTTGTATGGAATGGCTCTTGTTTGAGGGTTACATTTTCCACTAAACTGCTCATTCCACTCTTTCATGGTCTGTTGGTGAAATGGCACTATTATTTGTGGACACTGTGGACCCCATCGGGGACCCCAGGGCTCCGTGGATCCGCTCCGGGAGAACTGTGACTTGGCTCGCTCCACTGTGCCACAGATTCCTGTAGAGCAGCCAGAGCAGCGGGACTCCTCCCCTTCACTCACAAACCCGGAGCACGTAGCAACAACTGAGCCAATGCGCTCCGCCGCGATCCGTCCTACCGACTGCGGTGCCTGGCAACAGAAAAAGACGTGATGACGTCCTCCTCAGATTGCGTATTATGGGATGTGCGAAATTAAACAACCCGGAGAGGACACGAGGGAAGCCAAAAATAATAAAAGAGACAGAAATAAACGAGGTGCATGGTGAACCATGGAGCTCTCTGCTGTGGGTGAGAGCGTCTTTGCAGCCGAGTCCATCATTAAACGGAGAATCAGACGGGTATTCGCTGTTTTTCCCCCTTACAGGCAGTGTCTCCTCATCTGTTACGCAACCATTTGTTTGTGCAGCGCCGACAGACAATAATCTAATAACCTGCGTGTGTTACTGCTCTTCTTTGCAGGGTCGCTGGGAATATCTCGTGAAATGGAAGGGCTGGTCTAAGAAGTGAGTATTATAGCCGAGGCTGCGAAGCGAAGGACAGCGCTCCATCCTGGCCGCCAGCACAAACTGCACCTCACTCGGTCGTCGTTTACTCAGCTCGTGGATGTTTTTATTCGCTTCGTGTGCGCTCGCGGACAGCGGCGCGGACTGCTGTGGGTGTGGACGGCGTGTGTGCACCGGACAGCGGTGGGGAATGTCTCATCTCCAGCCCGCTGAGGTGTCTCCAAGCCCCCACTGTAGCTTTAGCAATGGCCGGGTTCACCATGCGTCACTGTCCGCTACGTAGCTCTGCAAATGCAGAGCGTGTGTGCGCAGCGAAAATGCTTTGATAAAAAGTGATAAACAGTGCGTGTGTGCGCGTTGACGCGTGATCCGCGCACCGTGCGCTGACCAACACTTCTCCTCTCTGCTGTTGTGACACAGGTACAGCACTTGGGAGCCAGAGGAAAACATTCTGGATGTGCGACTCTTCACTGCCTTCGAGGAGAGGTGAGGGTTTGACAGCACAGCAGTAGGCCTCTCTCTCTCTCTTTCTCTCTCCCTCCCTCTCTCTCGTCCTCCAAAAAAGTACACGTACTTGAGTTTAAACACCTAAATCTTACTTTTCGTAACGGAAGTCTTGAACGGAGATGATTCATTTCGAGCTCAAACATGTGGCAAATGAGATGCATCACAGGTTTTTATTTTTTTTCATTTTATATTAACTCACGATTATTGTCTTTTTGTTGTTTTTTTTTTTAAAAAAAAGGCCCAGAAAACTGACTCACCCTTGTGATCGAGTTAATTCCATATAAAGAAAAATAACGTTCACATTTATACCATAAAGAAGACATGAATGAATCAATGTTCTGTTTTTCCGTCAGAGAGCGAGAAAGGGAGCAGTTCGGACCGAAAAAGAGGGGACCCAAACCCGAGACATTTCTCTTAAAGGTTAGTGAATCATCTGTTTGCTTTCATTATATCTCATGGCACAAATATACACGATAATCTGCACTGTTTTATGTATTGTGAAAATATTTGATTCCGATTCAGATTCAACTAATAAGTAGTGAAAGGTCAAAGAGAAATGATTTTTATTTACCCAACAATTTTCCCGAGGTGATAAGTGACCATAAAATCCTCTTCACTGCCATATATAAATTAATAAATAACTTAAGGACAAGGCCTTCTCTGACCAAACTGCTGCTTTCCCCAGACCTTACATTTTCCTCAAGAGACTTCAGATTTTCATCTCTGGGAAACCAACTTTCTTAAACCTTATTTACCCTGTCCTCAGGCCAAAGCCAAAGAAAAGACATATGATTTTAGAAGAGAGGCTCCCAGAGGGATCCAGGTTTCCTATCCCGTCCCGGAGCCTGTCATAACACCAAGGGCCCGGGAAGGTTTACGCGCCGTGGTTCCCACAATCTTCCCACCGAGCGCGGTCAACAGAGGGGAAAGCGTCCACGTCCGACCACCAGAGCTCGAGAGGAGGCCCAGAGAGACTCCAGCAGCCGCTGTGACTCTCCAGGAGCTGGATCGCTTCCCCAAAAAGAGAGGGCGCAAACCCAAGCTGCATTTCCATTATGACGAAGATGATAGAAGCAGCTCAGCAACAGAGCCGCTGGAGGAGCCAGTGTCCCCGTCCAAAATGACCAGACACCTGCAGCACCACGGGGAGCCGCCACATGACCGCAGCCTCATCCAGCTCACCAAGAGGTTTCAGGTGGAAACGACGATCACACCCAAATCCAGCAGCGAGCGCCGAAATGCGGGACCCGCAGGTTTATCTTACACCTGCGCGATCGCTCCAGGCGCGCGTAAAGGTCACCAGAGAGGACACAGCAGGACTTACTGTTTGAGCACGACGTCTGTCCCTCAGCTCGGGAAGACGAAGCATCAGCTGAAGACGTGCTCGCCATCCGCTGCCATGTCCACTCACACCGAGTCCGTGTGCGATTCACGCGCACGAGCAGCCTCGTGCGCGTGGTCCCCGCGTTTCACCAACCTGGACACTGTGACCGTGACAGACGTCACCACGAACCTGTTGACAGTCACGATCAGAGAGAGCAGCACAGACGAGGGCTTTTTCAGAGATAAAAGCTGAGCGTGTGCGCTCAGCACAGGCTGATATCTGCCCACATTAGAAGTTACTAACCAACACATCTACTGTAGGACTCTTATTTTTTGTTTCTTTGTAACTTTCAAACGTGTTCGCGCAGATTTTTAACACGCTGCCTGAACGAATAATAAATATAGGAAAAGTGGCATCTTTGCTGTCGTGTTACTGAAAATGTCCTCAAACACTAAGTTTTTTTTTTCCTGTGCAAAAAAAAAGACTTTGTTCTACATTGTTCTACAAAAAAAGAAAGTATATTCATTTAAAGATTAATTTGACTCGAAGGGTCCGTAGTTTTTGATTTAGAGGGTAGAATACTTTTTCATGTCATTTCAAATAATCGAAATAATTTGATTACGTGGAAATTTAACGTCACTATTATCATATCATTTTCTTTTTTCAAGTCTTGTTGTTTAGTCTTAATTAAACATGCTTAATGTAGCTTACGGGATATATATACATATATGTATATGTATATATATCTATACATATCTATGTATATACATATATATATATACATATATATATATATATATATATATAAGTACCACGTGTGTGTGTAAAGGCTTCACTGTTGTATTATGTTAAAAACACGTCTGATAATTGTGTCACTTTTGTACCAATTATGTTGTCAAAGCCTGTTTCTTAGGAAAAATAACAGCGTATACGCGGGAGACGCAGCATAAAATGTGCTTCATGTTGGACTTAATTAAAAATAGATATTTTCCTGCTGAGTGAGGAGTTTTCCAGTCATATTGAGAATATCAGACTTTTCACGCTGACGTGAACAAATGTGTCAGTGACCCCTTGGTCAACCAAGGCCCATGGAGTCAACATATTTGTTTTTGTTTGATTTAAAAAAACAAAACAAAACAGAGATTCATAAAAAATTCTATACACTTTGTTTCAGTATGGTAAAAACATACTCGTGTGAGTGTTGTGGTACTTCATCATTGATATAATTAGTCTATAACTAATTAAAACGGACACACCATGTTCCTCTTCTTTATCATCTCCACTGTCTCACACGCTGTTGTTGACTGATTTCAAATTATAACTGGGCAAACTCCAGTTAGGCCTTGAAGCAGGCAGAGTTTTCCCGAGTACTTTTAAAGCAAACATGTAATATATGGTTAAAATGTTGTTGGACACATGTGAACCAATGACTCACAGACTGGATCCCACACTAAAGTCGTTTTGGAATGATTTAAAGGCCATGATTGCATTTATTTGTCGATATATTGTTGATTATTTGCATCTCATTGTTGCATTACAGTCTATTATGTCAAGGATTCGGGCTGCACTGTGCCAATAAAAGACGATGTTTTTCCACACGTGACGCTTTTGGCCTTTGTTGACCCAGTTTGACCCCTCCGCAGAACTCCCTCTGCTTTCTGCTTAATGTAACAGAACTGACAACATTAAAGCTGCGTTGTAGTTTAATGTTGCAGTTTAATATAAGAAATAAAAGGGGAAACCTGTTTCTGAAGCATCGGCCATAACAGCTGCAGATGTTTCGTAAATATGAATGTATTTTTCAGTGAGTCTGTTTAATCAGTTTCGTCCGTATTATAGTGATTTGAGCAGCAGCAGCAGGGCTTTTTTTTCCCTTCCTGCAGCTGCACGAGACAACATTTGGAGCATTTCTGCATGTGAGTGTAATTTACTCATAAACATATCCGTCAGAAGCCTCGACCCTTTGATGTGCTGCTGCCTCTGGGCCTTTTCTAAGCGAAAACGAGAAGAAGCTTCGTGCGGCCATTATGGAGAGAGTGGCCTGCACGGCACGGCCCACGGAGTTTCACCTCCACAAGATGTCGCCATCATCATCATCACCGGCAGCTTGAACTGGTGCCAAACTTCTGCAACTTTTTTCCTCTCTTTTTAATCTTTTTATCTGAGTTGAGATGAAGTGAAACACGTCGTCCTCGTGGAATCGGTCCTTGGTGAAAGATGGTAACATTCCGATTTGTGTTTATCTCCAATATTAGCGGCTGTTGAGTTACATCTTCCAGATGTGAGGCCACTCACTGTGTGTGTGTGTGTGTGTGTGTGTTGCACCACACATCGCCACTAGATGAAGCTCAAGCACAGAAACACTGACACCCATCTTTGATTCTCTGCTTTCTTTTTTCCTCTCTTTGCCACTTTCTGAAATGAGTCATTCATACAAAAACAGGTGAAAAAGACTTTAATTTATATAAATAATACGATCACTAACTTAATTTGAACAATAATCAGGAAACAACGACTATAATGTGAGTTGTTTAAACAGTGGATGAACTGTTGACAGATGCTGAAGACTTGAAATCTTTTTGTCTCTTAAAAGAAAGAGAAGACATAAAAGCTATAGGGAGCAGAATCTCCATAACAACTCTGCTCTCCCTCCCTCCCTCCCTCCCTCCCTCTCTCTCTCTCTCTGTATTTGTATTTGTTACCTCTTTAGGACTTTTTCTGGCACCACTAATCCTCAAAAGCTGGTCCTAATTATAGGCAGGCCCTCATTTCTGGTTATATTTGAATATTTGAATGTTGGTGAGGTCAACTGTTAGATATGAACAGTTTTTTGTGGATGTTGTGGAAAACGCTTTGTTCAGGCCTGTGTGTGTGTGTGTGTGTGTGTGTGTGAGAGAGAGAGAGAGAGAGAGAGAGAGAGAGAGAGAGAACGAGCGCATTAAAGCTGAACCACGCTGGTAGCAGCAGAGATCCTCTCGATGCCTCACACGCAGACGTTCTTCACAGCCTCGCGCTGTCCTCCACTTCTCTCTGGATGCTTATTGTCTTCGTTCGGGTGACATGTTTTCAAAGGAGATGATTTGGCTGCATTTCCTGGCGCTTCTGTTGCGGCACTGTGCAGCTGATCCGTGCAACTGGACTGGGAGGTGAGAGGCATTCTTATTTTTGGAATAAAAACATGAGAAGAACATGAAAAGGAAAGAGGAAAAGTCACCAGGAGTGAAGTCATTTTCTTGAGGACACATTTCCTCTTAAATTAATTATTTGCTATTATTTCAACACTATGAAGACAAACAAATTAACAAAATATCTGATTGATCCCTAACTTTTGTGAAACATGTTGCTGAAGTGCAGAAATGAATACTGCTGTGTTTATTCAACATTTTTAGCGAACCACTTTGGATTATTAAAATGTGTTGTTTTTAAACAATTAATTATAGCTGATTCAAAATGATTAGTTAATTAATTATTACGCATTTTTGTATACATTTAGCTGCCATTGTGGAGATGTTTTTACGCAGTTGCATTTTTTAAACCATATTTTTTGACAGTTGTTAAACTAATCACTGCTTTTAAATGCAGCGGTTTTGCAGCTGGCGTGGACTCCAGGATCGTGCTCCAGGTGCGGTTGCGCTGTACCCAGGGCTGGGTGAGGTGGGTCTTCCCGGGCCAAGCTGTCAGATTGGTCCTGGAGCCGAACCTGTCCTCCAACCTGCGCACAACTGTCTGCATCAAACCTTCTCCCTCCTTCGGCGGAGCCAGCGTGTTCATCGAACGCGCAGGAGAGCTGGAGCTGCTGGTGACTGATGGCGAGCGGCAGCGCCAGGTATTCTGTTTCCGGGCGGATGGCGCGCGCACGCCCGCTCTCTACCTCCAGCCCAGCCCGCTACAGAGTGACGGACACTGGAGCAGACGCACTATGAGCTTCAGGTATGAGCTTCTGAGGAACAGGAGAGCGGCGCGCAACGTGGGCCACAGCAGCGGGATACAGAGTGAGTACAAGTGTAAGCAAGCTTAACACTTAAAATATGCTATTTTTTACCTTGTCAGCCGAAAAGGTTTTATAAGGGCAGCCAAATGCCAAAAATGACCATTTTGGCCGATATGTTTGGTCGATTTCCTTCCCCTCATTTGATGAAATCTGACAGTTTACCAAACAGTACACAAAATTGCTAAAATAATATATTTGTTGAACAACACTTTTGGTCTGTATCTCTGCTCTGCATGTGTCTGTATCATTTTGAGAAAAGCAATGTAAATAAATGGGGTAATCAAAAACGTACCTTTCTGAAATAGAATTTTAAACTAAAAACTTAACAGCATTTCTCAAGTTTGTGAGAACAAAATATGCCAACTTATAAATAAGTAATACACAAGCAATGTTTAAATTACAGCTGGTCAATGCTGCATAAACCCGTTATAAAGGCCTTACTGAACTTTAGCTAACGATTATTGTTTATTCAATATAATAATCATCACCTATAAACAAGTATCACTTTTATCAGACATTTGTCCTCTGTGATAAGCAATCATAGAGGACAATCAAATAAATCTGATTGATCATATCAATATCACTTCACCAAAAAAAAGTCTGCAGTTAAAACAATTCCTTACCAACGTATAGAGCATTCATGACAGAGCAATAAACATTTATAACCATGTTATTACCAAACAGGAAGGACAGATCATTTGTTTTTCTTAATTGTTGCATTGTAAAACATTAGAAAACAACAGTTTGTTCTAACTTTATAAAGTTTAAAACATTACACATTTGCGTCATCTGCTGCATGAAATCCTGCAATCCTAAATTATGGTTTAGAAAAACAGCAGCTATGTAATTGCAGACCCCATTTTTTCTGCAGCTGCTGGTCAGTCTCATGTTTTTGTCTGACTGCATAGTTTCCATTGAGGGACAAAGCAGAGATGGTAATACAGACCACAGGGTGGCCGGAGGGCATCAGGCCAAGGCACAAGAACTGTGACTACACATACTTTGCAGATTCCACACATGCTTGACCATTGTTCCCGTGTGTTTATTAGCATTTATCTTTGTGTGCGGGCTTTTTCCCAAAGTGGTGATGTCATTCTCAGTGTATAATAGGCAGCTGCTGGTTTATCTTTTCTGTATCGCTCCCAGAGTGTTTGACTCCTGCGGTCTCCTGCATTGGCACAGGGTCATTCAATTAGGTAGATACAATAGGAGTCAAGACTATAGCGGGGGTTTTTGATCCGCAGGCAATGTGGTGGGCAGAGCACGAACACAAGAGCAGCATTCCTTCTTCTAAACCCTGGTTTCTCCTCTCTGTGATGTGATGAGGCAAGTGTGTGAGAGCTTTGGTCAGTGAAGCGGTGGAGGAGAAATGACACCATCTATCAATCACTGTCAGTCATGCAGCTTTGGGAGATGTTGATTATAATTTACAGGGAAAACGTGGAGTGACTGAGAAAATTATAGAATTTAAACAGCAAACATTGTCTTTGTTTACAGCTTCCTGTCGACCCTGCAATGACACAGAACTCCTCATGGCCATCTGCAACAGTGACTTTGGTAGGTACTTTATAAACCCAAGGTGTGTTTGTAATTGTAATATAAAACATGCCTCTCCTCTTCAAAACTCTTACTTAACAACGTGATATAAATCACTCAATCAAACTTTTCATACAAGGCCATGCAACACAAAGTGCTTCACAGGATATAAACACAATCAAAGAAAGGAACACACCACCCAACAACTCTTTCAGCCGACAAATGGCTGGTATTACGTATTATGATAAAACAGCTATGGAGAAGTGAAGAAGTGGGGAAAAGAGGAAGTAAGAAGGGAGGGAAGGAAGTGAGGAAAAGAAGAGAGGAAAGGAAGTGAGGAACTGAGGAAACGCGATCATGGAACCCACAAACAGTCACAAACTTGTTCTCAAACACTAATGTTTGGTATAAAAAACAGGACATGGATGGAAATGTTTCCAAATGTGAAAAAAGAGTCATCCAAAAGGTGCATGCACATAAATTCTCAGTCACTACAAGTGAATTCCAAAGTCCAGTGTGTCACATTTATGAGGGTTTGTTGGCAGAAATGGAATATACAACGCATGCATGTACGTATATACACATACATCTATAAGTAAATAATTGCTTAAAAATAAAAACTATTTTGTTTCTGTTGCCTTAGAATAAATCTATTACTTTGTATGCACTTAAGGAATGGGCCTTGCTTTAGGGAGGTGACAAGACTTGGGACCTTTATCACCTAAGTCAAAGTTTTGATATATATGTTATGGGTTTAAAACAATCGCAGTTTACGTTTTGTACTTTTTTATTTAACGTTTTCAAATTTTATAATGAGTGTGTGCGGCATGTGTGGGCGGCTCCTAGAGTGCACTCCACACACTCTTGAGATCAAGAAAACTAATCACAGAAATCTCTAAACAAACTCTTCTCCTGCCCTCAATTCCCAACATACACAACATTTTTTTACATGAAAACATTGCTGTGAGATTTCTTGTTAAAGCTCACTCCCATGATAAAACTCTGCTTTGGAGTTTTTAAAAATCAAGACGAGGTTGATTTTAAAACTGTCAATTTTCACAAATTTAAATCATTCTTGAAATATGACAACTTTAAAACATGTTGGTTTCTTAGAGGTTTTAGGGAGTTTTCACTAGAATGCCTTGCAGGAGCAAGCACTCTAACTATGATATTTTTGTCTCATTTTGGACGTCTTACTAAAGTGTGACCTTTTTTTTGTCTCATTTTGGACGTCTTACTAAACTGTGACCTAAACAGTGACCTTTTTTGTCTCATTTTGGATGTCTTACTAAACTACAACTTTTTGGACGACATACTAAACTACAACTTTTTGGTAACTTTTTGGTCGACATACTAAACTGTGATTTTTTGTCTCATTTCTAACGACATACTAAACTGTGACTTCTTTGTCTAATTTTGGACAACATATAAACTGTGACAGTTTTGTGTGATTTTGGACGAAATGCCAAAGTATTGCTTTTTGTCATATTTTGTCAAAATGTTAAAAATTTTGGACGACATACTGAAGTATGACTTTTTGGTCAAATTTAGAACGACGTACTTAAGTATGACTTTTTGTCAAATTTTGGACGACATACTATACTATGACCTTATGGTCAAATTTTGGACGACATACTAAAGTATAACATTTTTGTCAAATATTGAATGACATACTAAAGTATTACATTTTAGTCAAATTTTGAATGGCATATTATACTATGACTTTTTTGAGTGATTTGGGACGACATACTATACTATAACTATTTAGTCAGATTTTGGACGACATACTATACTATGACTTTTTTGTCGAATTTAGAACGACATACTATACTATGACTTTTTGGTCAGATTTTGGACTACATACTAAAGTATGACTTTTTGGTCAAATTTTGGACGACATACTATACTATCACTTTTTGGTCAAATTTTGGACAACATACTATACTATGACTTTTTGGTCAGATTTTGGACGACATACTAAAGTATGACTTTTTGGTCAAATTTTGGACGACATACTATACTATGACTTTTTTGTCGAATTTAGAACGACATACTAAAGTATGACTTTTTTGTCAAATTTTGGACGACATACTATACTATGGCTTTTTTGTCAAATTTTGGACGACATACTAAAGTGTGACTTTTTGGTCAAATTTTGGACGACATACTAAAGTGTGACTTTTTGGTCAAATTTTGGACGACATACTATACCATGACTTTTTGGTCAGATTTTGGACGACATGCAATACTATGATTTTTTTGTCAAATTTTGTACGACATACTATACTATGACTTTTTTGTTGAATTTAGAACGACATACTAAAGTATGACTTTTTGGTAAAATTTTGGACAACATACTAAAGTATGACTTTATTGTCAAATTTTGTAAGACATACTATACTATGACTTTTTTGTCGAATTTAGAACGACATACTAAAGTATGACTTTTTGTCAAATTTTGGATGACATACTATGCTATGACTTTTTTGTCAAATTTTGGACGACATACTATACTATGACTTTTTTGTCAAATTTTGGGCGACATACTAAAGTATGACTTTTTGGTCAAATTTTGGACCACATACTATACTATGACTTTTTTGTCGAATTTAGAACGACATACTTAAGTATGACTTTTTGTCAAATTTTGGACGACATACTATACTATGACCTTATGGTCAAATTTTGGACGACATACTATACTATGACTTTTTTGTCAAATTTAGGACGACATACTAAAGTATAACATTTTTGTCAAATTTTGAATGACATACTAAAGTATTACATTTTAGTCAAATTTTGAATGGCATATTATACTATGACTTTTTTGTCGAATTTAGATCGACATACTATACTATGACTTTTTTGTCAAATTTTGGACGACATACTATACTATGACGTTTTGGTCCAATTTTGGACTACATACTATACCATGACTTTTTGGTCAGATTTTGGACGACATACTATACTATGACTTTTTGGTCAAATTTTTGTACGACATACTATACTATGACTTTTTGGTCAGATTTTGGACTACATACTAAAGTATGACTTTTCGGTCAAATTTTGGACGACATACTATACTATCACTTTTTGGTCAAATTTTGGACGACATACTATACTATGACTTTTTGGTCAGATTTTGGACGACATACTAAAGTATGACTTTTTGGTCAAATTTTGGACGACATACTATACTATGACTTCTTGGTCATATTTTGGACAACATACTATACCATGACTTTTTGGTCAGATTTTGGACGACATGCAATACTATGATTTTTTTGTCAAATTTTGTACGACATACTATACTATGACTTTTTTGTTGAATTTAGAACGACATACTAAAGTATGACTTTTTGGTAAAATTTTGGACAACATACTAAAGTATGACTTTTTTGTCAAATTTTGGGCGACATACTAAAGTATGACTTTTTGGTCAAATTTAGAACGACATACTATACTATGACTTTTTGTCAAATTTTGGACGACATACTATACTATGACTTTTTGGTCCAATTTTGGACTACATACTATACTATGACTCTTTGGTCCAATTTTGGACGACATACTATACTATGACTTCTTGGTCATATTTTGGACAACATACTATACCATGACTTTTTGGTCAGATTTTGGACGACATGCAATACTATGTTTTTTTTTTCAAATTTTGTACGACATACTATACTATGACTTTTTTGTTGAATTTAGAACGACATTCTAAAGTATGACTTTTTGGTCAAATTTTGGACAACATACTAAAGTATGACTTTATTGTCAAATTTTGTAAGACATTCTATACTATGACTTTTTTGTCGAATTTAGAACGACATACTATACTATGACTTTTTGGTCAAATTTTTGTACGACATACTTTACTATGACTTTTTGGTCAGATTTTGGACTACATACTAAAGTATGACTTTTTGGTCAAATTTTGGACGACATA
Organism: Solea solea; assembly: GCF_958295425.1. NCBI lineage: Eukaryota > Metazoa > Chordata > Actinopteri > Pleuronectiformes > Soleidae > Solea > Solea solea. The sequence continues at coordinate 16,027,397 of NC_081149.1, forward strand.
CTATACTATCACTTTTTGGTCAAATTTTGGACGACATACTATACTATGACTTTTTGGTCAGATTTTGGACGACATACAATACTATGACTTTTTGGTCAAATTTTGGACAACATACAATACTAGGACCTTTTGGTCAAATTTTGGACGACATACAATACTAACATTTTTTTGTCAAATTTGGATGACATACAATAATATGACTTTTTGGTCAAATTTTGGACGACATACTATACTATGACTTTTTTGTCAAATTAGGACGACATACAATACTATGACATTTTGGTCAAATTTTGGACGACATACTATACTATGACTTTTTGGTCAGATTTTGGAGGACATACTGTACTATGACTTTTTGGTCAAATTTTGGACGACATACTATACTGTGACTTTTGGGTCAAATTTTGGACGACATACTATACTATGACTTTAATGTAAGATTTTAGACGACATACTATACTATGACTTTTTGATCCAATTTTTGTACAACATACTATACTATGACTTTTTTGTCAAATTTTGGACGACATACCGTACTATGACTTTTTGGTCAAATTTTGGACGACATACTATACTATGACTTTTTTGTCAGATTTTGGACGACATGCAATACTATGTTTTTTTTGTCAAATTTTGTACGACATACAATACTATGACTTTTTTGTTGAATTTAGAACGACATTCTAAAGTATGACTTTTTGGTCAAATTTTGGACAACATACTAAAGTATGACTTTATTGTCAAATTTTGTAAGACATACTATACTATGACTTTTTTGTCGAATTTAGAACGACATACTTTACTATGACTTTTTGGTCAAATTTTTGTACGACATACTATACTATCACTTTTTGGTCAAATTTTGGACGACATACTATACTATGACTTTTTGGTCAGATTTTGGACGACAAACAATACTATGACTTTTTGGTCAAATTTTGGACAACATACAATACTAGGACTTTTTGGTCAAATTTTGGACGACATACTATACTATGACTTTTTGGTCAGATTTTGGACGACATACAATAATATGACTTTTTGGTCAAATTTTGGACGACATACTATACTATGACTTTTTGGTCCACTTTTTGTACGACATACTATACTATGACTTTTTTGTCAAATTTAGAACGACATACTAAAGTATGACTTATTGGTCAGATTTTCGACGACATACAATACTATGATTTTTTTTCAAATTTGGACGACATACAATACTATGACTTTTTTTCAAATTTTGGACGACATACTATACTATGACTTTTTGGTCAGATTTTGGACGACATACTATAATAAGACTTTTTGTCAAATTTTAGACGACATACTATACTATGACTTTTTGGTCAAATTTTGCACGACATACTAAAGTATGACTTATTGGTCAGATTTTGGACGACATACTATACTATGACTTATTGGTCAGATTTTGGACGACATACTATACTATGACTTTTTGTTAAATTTTGGACGACATACTATGACATTTTGGTCAAATTCTGGATGAAATATTAGGCTAGTACAGCGCTGCTTTAGACAGGACTTGAACTTGCAATCCTTGGTTTAAGAGGCCAGCGTTTTATTCTCCTACACCACTGAGATTTCTTTTCACCCTGATACGACATACTATACGATGACTTTTTGGTCAAATTTTGGACGACATACTATACTATGACTATTTGGTCAGATTTTGGACGACATACTATACTATGACTTTTTGGTCAGATTTTGGACGACATACTATACTATGACTTTTTGGTCCGATTTTGGACGACATACTATACTATGACTTTTTGGTAAAATTTTGGACAACATACTATACTATGACTTTTTGGTCAGATTATGGACGACATACTAAAGTATGACTTTTTAGTCAAATTTTTGTACGACATGCTATACTATGACTTTTTTGTCGAACTTAGAGCGACATACTAAAGTATGACTTTTTTTCAAATTTTGGACGACATACTATACTATGACTTTTTGGTCAAATTTTGAACGACATTCTATACTATGACTTTTTGGTCAAATTTTGCACGACATACTAAAGTATGACTTATTGGTCAGATTTTGGACGACATACTATACTATGACTTATTGGTGAGATTTTGGAAGACATACTATACTATGACTTATTGGTGAGATTTTGGACGACATACTATACTATGACTTTTTGTCGAACTTAGAACGACATACTAAAGTATGACTTTTTTGTCATATTTTGGACGACATGCTAACCTATGACTGTTTTGTCCCATTTTGGACGACATACTAACCTATGACTTTTTTGTCAAATTTTGGAAGACATACTAACCTATGACTGTTTTGTCCAATTTTGGAAGACATACTAACCTATGACTGTTTTGTCCCATTTTGGACGACATACTAACCTATGACTTTTTTGTCAAATTTTGGAAGACATACTAAAGTATGACTTTTTTGTAACATTTTGGCGGCATACTATAGTATGACTTTTTCATCACAATTTGGACGACATACTATAGTATGACCTTTTGGTCACATTTTGGACGACATACTATAGTATGACTTTTTTGTAAAATTTTGGAGGACATACTATAGTATGACTTTTTTATCACATTTTGGAAGACATACTAAAGTATGACTTTTTGTCAAATTTTGGAAGACATACTAAAGTATGACTTTTTTGTCACATTTTGGACGACATACTAAAGTATGACTTTTTTGTCACATTTTGGACGACATACTATAGTATGACTTTTTTGTCACATTTTGGACGACATACTATAGTATGACTTTTTTGTCACATTTTGGACAACATACTAACCTATGACTTTTTTGTCACATTTTGGACGACATACTAACCTATGACTTTTTTGTCACATTTTGGACGACATACTAACCTATGACTTTTTTGTCAAATTTTGGAAGACATACTATAGTATGACTTTTTTGTCACATTTTGGACGACATACTAACCTATGACTTTTTTGTCACATTTTGGACGACATACTAACCTATGACTTTTTTGTCAAATTTTGGAAGACATACTATAGTATGACTTTTTTGTCACATTTTGGACGACATACTAAAGTATGACTTTTTTGTCACATTTTGGACGACATACTATAGTATGACTTTTTTGTCACATTTTGGACGACATACTAACCTATGACTTTTTTGTCACATTTTGGACGACATACTATAGTATGACTTTTTTGTCGAACTTAGAACGACATACTATACTATGACATTTTGGTCAAATTTTGGACGACATACTAAACTATGACATTTTTGTGTGATTTACGACGACATACTAAAGTATGACTTTTTTGTCTAAATCTGGATGAAATACTAGGCTAGCACAGCGCTGCTTGAGACAGGACTTGAACTTGCAATCCTTGGTTAAAGAGGCCAGCATTTTATTCTCCTACACCACTGAGATTTCTTTTCAACCTGATACGACATACTATACTATGACTTTTGGGTCAAATTTTTGACATATTATACTATGACTTTTTGGTCAGATTTTGGACGACATACTATACTATGATTTTTTGGTCAAATTTTTGACAACATACTATACTATGACTTTTTGGTCAGATTTTGGACGACATATTATACTATGATTTTTTGGTCAAATTTTGGACGACATACTATACTATGACTTTTTGGTCAGATTTTGGACGACATACTATACTATGACTTTTTTGTAAAATTTTGGACGACATACTATACTATGACTTTTTGGTCAGATTTTGGACAACATACTATACTATGACTTTTTTGTCAAATTTTGGACAACATACTATACTATGACTTTTTGGTCAGATTTTGGACGACATACTATACTATGACTTTTTGGTAAAATTTTGGACAACATACTATACTATGACTTTTTGGTCAAATTTTGGATGACATACTATACTATGACCTATTTTGTCAGATTTTGGACGACATACAATACTATGACTTTTTGGTCCGATTTTGGACGACATACTATACTATGACTTTTTGGTAAAATTTTGGACAACATACTATACTATGACTTTTTGGTCAAATTTTGGATGACATACTATACTATGACCTGTTTTGTCAGATTTTGGACGACATACAATACTATGACTTTTTTGTCAGATTTTGGACGACATACAATACTATGACTTTTTGGTCAAATTTTGGATGACATACTATACTATGACTTTTTTGTCGACTTAAGAACGACATACTAAAGTATGACTTTTTTTCAAATTTTGGACGACATACTATACTATGACTTTTTGGTCCGATTTTGGACGACATACTATACTATGACTTTTTGTCAAATTTTAGACGACATACTATACTATGACTTTTTGGTCAGATTATGGACGACATACTAAAGTATGACTTTTTAGTCAAATTTTTGGACGACATACTAACCTATGACTTTTTGTCACATTTTGGACGACATACTAACCTATGACTTTTTTGTCAAATTTTGGAAGACATACTATAGTATGACTTTTTTGTCACATTTTGGACGACATACTATAGTATGACTTTTTTGTCACATTTTGGACGACATATTATAGTATGACTTTTTTGTCACATTTTGGACGACATACTATAGTATGAACTTTTTTGTCAAAATTTGGACGATGTACTATAGTATGACTTTTTTGGAAGACATACTAAAGTATGATTTCCTTGTCAAATATTCCAATCTGTGACTGGGCTGCCTCAGGTGGGACTTGAACCCACAAACACTGGCTGAGGAAGCCAGTGCTTTATCCTTTAGGCCATTAGAGCTCTTTGTCACTTTGACACACGTCTTGTATTTCTCACATTTTGGAAGACATACTAAAGTATGACTTTTTTGTCACATTTTGGACGACATACTATAGTATGACTTTTTTGTCACATTTTGGACGACATACTTAAGTATGACTTTTTTTCAAATTTTGGACGACATACTATACTATGACTTTTTGGTCAGATTTTGGACGACATACTATACTATGACTTTTTGTCAAATTTTAGACGACATACTATACTATGACTTTTTGTCAAATTTTAGACGACATACTATACTATGACTTTTTGGTAAAATTTTGGACAACATACTATACTATGACTTTTTGGTCAAATTTTGAACGACATTCTATACTGTGACTTTTTGGTCAAATTTTGCACGACATACTAAAGTATGACTTATTGGTCAGATTTTGGACGACATACTATACTATGACTTATTGGTGAGATTTTGGAAGACATACTATACTATGACTTTTTGGTCCGATTTTGGACGACATACTATACTATGACTTATTGGTGAGATTTTGGACGACATACTATACTATGACTTTTTTGTCGAACTTAGAACGACATACTAAAGTATGACTTTTTTGTCATATTTTGGACGACATACTAACCTATGACTGTTTTGTCCCATTTTGGACGACATACTAACCTATGACTTTTTTGTCAAATTTTGGAAGACATACTAACCTATGACTGTTTTGTCCAATTTTGGAAGACATACTAACCTATGACTGTTTTGTCCCATTTTGGACGACATACTAACCTATGACTTTTTTGTCAAATTTTGGAAGACATACTAAAGTATGACTTTTTTGTAACATTTTGGCGGCATACTATAGTATGACTTTTTCATCACAATTTGGACGACATACTATAGTATGACTTTTTGGTCACATTTTGGACGACATACTATAGTATGACTTTTTCATCACAATTTGGACGACATACTATACTATGACTTTTTGGTCAGATTTTGGACGACATACAATACTATGACTTCTTGGTCAAATTTTGAACGCCATACTTAAGTATGACTTTTTGGCAAATTTTGGCGTAGTGGTTAGCACTCTCACCTTGCAGAGAGAAGACCCGGGTTCGAGCCCCGGTTGGAACAAGGGCCTTTCTGCATGGAGTTTGCATCTTCTCCCCGTGTGTGCGTGGGTTCTCTCCGGGTTCTCCGGCTTCCTCCTACAAAAACATGCAATGTGGGGATAGGTAAATTGGACACTCTAAATTGACCATAGGAGTGAGTGTGAGAGTGAATGGTTGTTTGTCTCTATCTGTGTGTGGCCCTGCGATGGACTGGCGAACTGTCCAGGGTGTACCCCGCCTATCGCCCGATGTAGCTGAGATTGGCACAGCACCCCCCGCGACCCTCTGGTGGAGGATAAAGCGGTAGATGATGACTGACTGACTATAGTATGACTTTTTGGTCACATTTTGGACGACATACTATAGTATGACTTTTTTGTAAAATTTTGGAGGACATACTATAGTATGACTTTTTTATCACATTTTGGAAGACATACTAAAGTATGACTTTTTTGTCACATTTTGGACGACATACTAATTATGACTTTTTTGTCACATTTTGGACGACATACTATAGTATGACTTTTTTGTCACATTTTGGACGACATACTATAGTATGACTTTTTTGTCACATTTTGGACGACATACTAACCTATGACTTTTTTGTCACATTTTGGACGACATACTATACTATGACTTTTTGGTCAGATTTTGGATGACATACTATACTATGACTTTTTGTTAAATTTTGGACGACATACTATACTATGACTTTTTGGTCAGATTTTGGATGACATACTATACTATGACTTTTTGTTAAATTTTGGACGACATACTATACTATGACATTTTGGTCAAATTTTGGACGACATACTAAACTATGCCATTTTTGTGTGATTTACGACGACATACTAAATTATGACTTTTTTGTCAAATTCTGGATGAAATACTAGGCTAGCACAGCACTGCTTTAGACAGGACTTGAACTTGCAATCCTTGGTTTAAGCGGCCAGCGTTTTATTCTCCTACACCACTGAGATTCCTTTTCACCTTGATACGACATACTATACTATGACTTTTTGGTCAAATTTTGGACGACATACTAAACTATGACTTTTTGGTCAAATTTTGGAAGACATACTATAGTATGACTTTTTTGTCACATTTTGGACGACATACTATAGTATGACTTTTTTGTCACATTTTGGACGACATACTAAAGTATGACTTTTTTTCAAATTTTGGACGACATACTATACTATGACTTTTTGGTCAGATTTTGGACGACATACTATACTATGACTTTTTGTCAAATTTTAGACGACATACTATACTATGACTTTTTGGTCCGATTTTGGACGACATACTATACTATGACTTTTTGGTAAAATTTTGGACAACATACTATACTATGACTTTTTGGTCAGATTATGGACGACATACTAAAGTATGACTTTTTGGTCAAATTTTTGTACGACATGCTATACTATGACTTTTTTGTCGAACTTAGAGCGACATACTAAAGTATGACTTTTTTTCAAATTTTGGACGACATACTATACTATGACTTTTTGGTCAAATTTTGAACGACATTCTATACTATGACTTTTTGGTCAAATTTTGCACGACATACTAAAGTATGACTTATTGGTCAGATTTTGGACGACATACTATACTATGACTTATTGGTGAGATTTTGGAAGACATACTATACTATGACTTATTGGTGAGATTTTGGACGACATACTATACTATGACTTTTTGTCGAACTTAGAACGACATACTAAAGTATGACTTTTTTGTCATATTTTGGACGACATGCTAACCTATGACTGTTTTGTCCCATTTTGGACGACATACTAACCTATGACTTTTTTGTCAAATTTTGGAAGACATACTAAAGTATGACTTTTTTGTAACATTTTGGCGGCATACTATAGTATGACTTTTTCATCACAATTTGGACGACATACTATAGTATGACCTTTTGGTCACATTTTGGACGACATACTATAGTATGACTTTTTTGTCAAAATTTGGACGACATACTATAGTATGACTTTTTTGTAAAATTTTGGAGGACATACTATAGTATGACTTTTTTATCACATTTTGGAAGACATACTAAAGTATGACTTTTTGTCACATTTTGGACGACATACTAAAGTATGACTTTTTTGTCACATTTTGGACGACATACTATAGTATGACTTTTTTGTCACATTTTGGACGACATACTATAGTATGACTTTTTTGTCACATTTTGGACAACATACTAACCTATGACTTTTTTGTCACATTTTGGACGACATACTAACCTATGACTTTTTTGTCACATTTTGGACGACATACTAACCTATGACTTTTTTGTCAAATTTTGGAAGACATACTATAGTATGACTTTTTTGTCACATTTTGGACGACATACTATAGTATGACTTTTTTGTCACATTTTGGACGACATACTAACCTATGACTTTTTTGTCACATTTTGGACGACATACTAACCTATGACTTTTTTGTCAAATTTTGGAATACATACTATAGTATGACTTTTTTGTCACATTTTGGACGACATACTAAAGTATGACTTTTTTGTCACATTTTGGACGACATACTATAGTATGACTTTTTTGTCACATTTTGGACGACATACTAACCTATGACTTTTTTGTCACATTTTGGACGACATACTATAGTATGACTTTTTTGTCGAACTTAGAACGACATACTATACTATGACATTTTGGTCAAATTTTGGACGACATACTAAACTATGACATTTTTGTGTGATTTACGACGACATACTAAAGTATGACTTTTTTGTCTAAATCTGGATGAAATACTAGGCTAGCACAGCGCTGCTTGAGACAGGACTTGAACTTGCAATCCTTGGTTAAAGAGGCCAGCATTTTATTCTCCTACACCACTGAGATTTCTTTTCAACCTGATACGACATACTATACTATGACTTTTGGGTCAAATTTTTGACATATTATACTATGACTTTTGGTCAGATTTTGGACGACATACTATACTATGATTTTTTGGTCAAATTTTTGACAACATACTATACTATGACTTTTTGGTCAGATTTTGGACGACATATTATACTATGATTTTTTGGTCAAATTTTGGACGACATACTATACTATGACTTTTTGGTCAGATTTTGGACGACATACTATACTATGACTTTTTTGTAAAATTTTGGACGACATACTATACTATGACTTTTTGGTCAGATTTTGGACAACATACTATACTATGACTTTTTTGTCAAATTTTGGACAACATACTATACTATGACTTTTTGGTCAGATTTTGGACGACATACTATACTATGACTTTTTTGTCAAATTTTGGACGACATACTAAAGTTTGACTTTTTTGTCAAATTTTGGACGACATACTATACTATGACTTTTTGGTCAAATTTTGTAAGAAATACTAAAGTATGACTTTTTGGTCAAATTTTGGACGAAATACTAAAGTATGACTTTTTGGTCAAATTTTGTACGACATACTAAAGTATGACTTTTTGGTCATAGTATAGTATGTCTTCCAAAATGAGACAAAAATGTCATAGTTTAGTATGTTGTCCAAAATGAGACAAAAAAGTAATAGTTAGAGTGCATGCTCCAGCAAGGCATTCTACTGAGAATCAGTATTCGATCAAAAATGTTGCCGCAGAATTTTCTAGTTATATAAAGAAGTCTCACACTCTGGACCTTTGATACTTTTATTCAAGTACAATACATATACAAGTCTACATTAATTATTTGTAACGGAGTATTTGTATTAAGTATTACTACTAACATTACCTTAAACGATCCGAGCACTTCATCCACTGCTGATTAGTGTTACCTGGATCAGGGTTGAAATGTGCTCTTGTGCCCAGAAAGCTGTAGTTTTGCTTTGTATGCAATCAGTACAGATCAAAAAGAGATAAGGGAGCAGTTGCACAGTGAGAGATTCCTGTGCTGAGCATGACAATGAGATGGTTTCTTTGTTTGTTTTTTTTGTCTCACAGAACCACAAAGTTGAGAGATATGATTTATGTGTTTTTCAGTGGTCCGCGGCTACATCAAGAATATCACCCACTACCCTGAAAGTCAGACGTCGTTGGTGGAGGTATCAGCAGTGAGGCTGTACTGGCAGCGCAGTGGACTCTTTAACAGACAAGAGGCTTCTGGTGCTTCTGAGTCTGTCTCATCTTGGCATGGACACATCAACACACTCCTGCAGTGTCACATAAAGCCCGGCGATGGAGAGTTCCTTTTCACTGGCTCAGAACACTTTGGTGAAGCCTGGTTAGGGTGCGCACCACGGTACAAAGACTTCCTGTCTGTTTACAAGACAGCCCAGGCAGCACGTCTGAATTCCTGTGACTTCCCTTTAGATTGAGGGTCTTGTTATTAAGCCCAAACGTTTTTTATCCACAGGCATTCTGCACTTGCACTGTCGGATCCCTAACATTTTAATATGCTGTCAAGGTGGCGTCACCAGCAGGGGTAAAGCTGCTGCATTTCTGGTGAAAACCCCAGTTGGAAGAGAAGGACAGAAGCAAGCAGCAGGGGCGTCCTGCACTAAGGCTCAGAGAGAGACAGCTTTTGTCTCTTTCCCATCACTGTCCTTGCTCCTAGGAGACTGAGAAGGGGTCGGGTTGCTGCTCTCTCTTTGTGCTTCGCTCCAGATCGACTGTTGTTCACTTTGCTGCCTCTGTGTGTGTCAGTTTGCCCTCTGAACCGAGGTGGGAGGGAAGTGCCACAATTTTGAATCGCCGGTTGGTTTTAATGGAGACAGGCTTGCACATGTGCGATGGTGGGGTTATTTTTAATCCATTTTAATAATTTGTGCTGTTTCACATCCTATTTGTTTTGTGTATTTATGACATGTAATGTACTGTACTTTTTTATTTTGTTTATTCAAATGATGCTTAACATTGTCCAAATCTGGTTAAACAATGTTTTAATTTGACCTTATTTCAAACTTTGATTTTAAAAATGACCTTCCTCCAAAATATTTTGTTACATTTTCTTTTTTCAAAGACCACATGGAATCCTTTAGGTATTTGGATGGGCCTAAGACCACTCTGCAGGTCTACATATATATAATTGATTTACTGGATTATCTACAGCCACAGTTCTCCCTCTGATGTAATTTTAATGCACATTAAAGTGGATTTTGACCACATGAATTGGTTTTATTGTCTGATACTATTTTCCAATTACATACACATTTGTTTTGAACAAGAAATTTACATTTTGAAGGCCAGATAAGTGGTGGTGAATTCAGAAGAGCTGAGTTCATGACCAGTGCATAAAAATCTAAATTTCATGAGGTCCTTTAACTCACAAGAATGCACTGGCCCCTTAAGACTCTCTTCCTGCATTGGTCCCCAGACTGCTCTTCCTGATAGGTGGCGTGGTAAAGGCTTAAATGAACTCATGCCCTCGTTTCCCATCATATGGCACATAATCTCTGGTCCTTTATGGTGAATAGGATTTAGGGCTTAACTTTCCAACAAGCTTATTTTGGTCCTTTTCCTTCTGCATCCCATCCTTTCCCCTGTAATCAGATTCTTATGATAATGGGATAGCCCTACCATAAAATGAAATACAAAATCTCCTCAGATGGCCAAGGTTCTTAGCAGACTGAATGAGACTTTTCTTTTGAGTTGTGTGGCCCCTGCATCAAGGCTGAAGAAGACGAATGGACAGATGTGAGGCCCCAAAGCCTGGGGGATCCTCCCCCTCTGCCCCTCCCAGAAGAGAGGAACAATTAATTGACTTTTAAAGCAACTGCTTTCCGAGCCCATTCCACACTTCTCCTTGGCTGAGCAGAGTTCACAAATTGGTGTGTTGAGCTTTTTATGAGGACTAAATAGCTGCCAATGAAAGTGTAAATGACTGTGTGGTGAATGGGGCCCACACAATGGCCCTGCAGTGGCAAGGCCTCTGGCAGACATAATGACCATTGTCACGGCTGCTGTCATCTAGAAACCATCAGGGCTCATGAATCCAAGGAGCTAGAGGAGTAAAGACCAGGCCCTCAGTCCCCATTTTCTCTTCTTCTGCTACATATTCTTATATTTCTCTACATTTCTAAAACTTGATAAGCTGCAGGATGTTATTACATCATTATTCAGAAGATAAATAAATAATCCAAATTGAAAAGACTGAAAAATGTTGCCACGCAATAATATGATGATGATGGTGTTTGCTGTTGTAGAAGTTTTAATGTGGACTGCTAATACAATATTTTCACGATGAACCCTTTTCTGTGTCTCAGACATAATTACAGGATACAAAATATCTTTTTTCTTTTTGCTTCAAATCAATACTCCGGCTTTCCACAAACCTTAGTTTGAAGTTTCCTCCCTCATTATTGTCCCTGGGGGTCACCATGTCAAATTTCCAAGCAAAAATATAGCCTCTCTGCAGGCTTTTGAGACCACACAATTCTCCTCTCTGGGAACTCCAGCAGGCTCTCATGGGGAGGGCACGGACTGGAGCTGTGGCATAGTGCGCCGGCAGGAGTTCGCCCCAGACTGAGGGGTAATTGGTTTATCCCACCGCCTGGCCCGCTTTCCCATGTGGGCCACTGCTGTGGAGAAGCTCGGGGGTACAATATGGAAACAGCGTGATACCCTCCTGTGCCGAACAGGCATTCACTGCTAGGGTACCAGAAGCACAAAGCTGGAGCAGAGATGTCTCTTGGCTTTGAAAAGGTTGCCATTTGGTCCCCTTTTAACAGTGAGCAGCATTTGTGGTTGAAAATGTGAAGTGATTGAATTTTCGGCTATAGCGGTTTCCCTCTTCAAAAGGTAATGAGTTATTCAATTTTCCCCTCTCCTGCACTTGGTTGTGAGTCTGGCATTACAATCATCCAACCAGCATTTATTTATCTGCCCTAGGAATATATGTTCTTGTAGTGTTTTTTTTGTGTGTTAGTGTTTTGCAGGGGAAACAAGAAAAGTAGCTGCCTTTTTTTCTCTACTGTGCATTTGACAATAAACTCCCTGAATCTTGTTCTAAAAGAAAACAAGTTTTATGCCATGAAATTTGGAAATAATGGCATCATGTGGGAAAACACAGCATTACCTTTTTCCATTTTACTTTCTCATTTCGTGGAACAAGCATGTTGACTCATTTCACTAATCATCTACAGCTCTGCTTAACCTAACCTATAGCCTTAAGGAGTAGCAGGACCTGTTTTATATTAAATAAACCTGTAAGCTCAGTATAATATTTGATTCTATGAAGGCACACTACATTTTTCTTATACTACGCATTAAAAAACAAACAAGTATTTCACTTAAAAAAGGTCAAATTTATTGTGTAACTATGACAGAACATGTCAAACAAGCAGGTTATGCAACAAAGGCAAAAGGTGAAACCATTCATGATCTAGCTATCTAATTTAAGTTGATGTGTTTATTTCAGAATGAGTCGTATCTTCTCATCTCCAAGAAGGAGTCTGCAAAAAAATAGGAAGTTTAATTAGTAATGTGTCATTAATTTAGATGCAAGTGAACAAATGATGGTTGTATTAGGGTTTATATGTTGGTAGGAAAGTATATTCTTACACTTACCGGATCAAAACTGCTGCTATTAGACCTCCTGCGATAGGCCCAACCCAGTAGACCCAGTGATAGGTCCAGTAGTTGCTCACTACAGCTGGACCAAAGGCTCTGGCTGGGTTCATACATGTCCCAGATATATCGCCACTGAAAACCATTAAATCATATATTCAGCTTCATCATTGTGTCTTGGAATATTACCTCAATGTAAAACTCTTTTTTTGCATCTATTTGCGTCACTGACACAGCAAAAATATAACAGTGGTAATGTTCTAGTACAGTTTAAAACTGCAAATACAAAGATGGAATATACAATTCTTACAATGGATAAAAATCTGTAAATTACCATTAAAACTGTAGTGCGTAACTTTTGGTTATAAATGAATGTCCACTAGTTTCACATAATACTTAGAGTTCACATAATACTGATTAAATATATCAGCATTATGGTATCGTATATATTTTCGTTGGCTTTTAACCCAGAGTGAGTTCTGTTCTGAGTGTTTTATCTTATTTCTTACTTTTCTTATTGCTTTTAAATGCTTCTTGTATCGTCTTTTAGGTGTGACTTATGTATTGTTAATCCTTTTAGCCCTCTAATTGTTGTTTGTGTCATATGTACTGCACTATGGTCCACCCTGTTGTTTAAAAATGGGCTTTATAAATAAAATTGGATTGGATTTGATTATCCAGGTATGTTAGTCTGACTAAGACTAGCTCGATTTTAGTAGGTTTAACTTGTTTACATGACATTAAGAAAACCAAATTATTGTCTCAGTCCGACTAAAATCAGACTTTTACCGTGCATGTAAATGCACCTAGTAATATTGCACTAGTAAAGTCAGAAAGTTGACTCAAAACTCGAAGACAACTCGAAGAAGCTTTGTGAATACTGCTGCTTAAAAACCTGGTCTCACTGCAGTTTGATAGGATAAATGTATGTCATCCATAAAATGCTGCTGGTGTAAACACACAAATGCTCCCTCAGGCAGGTCTGATAGTATTGTTTGACAAAGCCCATTTTCAGATGGACGTAACGAACAAATAATGTTGCATTGTATTTGTTCATGAAGACCAAAGAGAGCCTGAACAGTTCTTTTTTTTTATTATAAAAAGTTACACACTGCAGCTTAAATGCATCATCCAAATATTTTTTTTGTTGCAAAATGTCGCTCCAAGACGGATTAAACCTTAGCCCAAAAATATGTGATATAATGTCGATGCACAGGTCTTCCTCTCACAACTTTTTACTCACCCAGCCAAGATGTTCATGATTACAGTGCAGCCAACCAGGAAAGGCACCATGGGGTTCCTGGTCTTGGTGTTTAAGGCACCCAGCAGCAGCACCATGGTGATCAGGCAGGTCATGGCGACTTCTCCAAACAGAGCTCTTCCAACTTGGTCGTCTGACTGCAGCACAGCAAACGCAGCCCCGTGGACTTTGGCAAAGTTGTCGTTGAAGGTCATCACCTGTCAGCATCAGTCAGCGATGATTCAATTGAAGTTGTAATATACTGTATGAGACAGTTTAAACTGGATATTTATAATTTATAACAAAATTGACAGCAGCACCTTTGCCATAGCAGCTCCCAGCATCCCTCCAACCAGCTGACATGCAAGATATGGGGCCACCATATTCAGCTCCATGCCCCCACACAGATAGATGGCCAGGGTGAATGTAGGGTTGAAATGAGAGCCACTGGTGAGATGAGAGAAAACTTTACATCTGAGTATAATCTGAGCAATGTTTTGTTCAGCACATGAAGTGATTCAAAGTCAATGGTTTTGATCAAGACTATTTTTTTTTATCCTTCACTTTGAATACAAAGAAAATGATATAAAGGATTCAAAGTGAAGTAAATCAAGATACAAAGAAATAGTTCAACAGAGTTTAAATGTAATTAATCATGTATTTTTCAGTAGAAAAGATGGGAAATGTGTCCTATGTCAGAATTACTGTTCTCCAATTAATCTATTTTTTACCACTAATCCTATTCTTAATTTCTAATGAACCAATAGGCATTTTCTTTATGTTTAAATGAATCTTGACCATCCACAATCCCATGGCATGAAAACTGTGACCCTCACCTAATCTCAGCCATGCAAGTCACCAAGACAGCGACAGCAAAACCATGCACCAAAGCTGGCTGAAGCCTCCCCATAGACTCCTCGTTCTCTATGACTGACACGCAGCCAATGAACACGAAGAACGCGGTTCCCACCAGCTCGCCCAGGCACGGCTGATATATCTTCTCAAACTTGTTGGGAGTTCTGGCCGGAGCTGGTTTAGACTCTGAAGTCATCAGAGACGTCTCCACTTCACACATCTCCATCTTCTTATCCGCCATGGATTCTCAGTGAGATCAGGTCACAAGAGCAGACGACGCAACACTGACTCTTCCAAACTGATCTGTGACTCCAGTGTGACTGTTCTGAGCCTGACAATGTTTCTCCTCTGACCTGCCATAAACTCTTATTCATATTCAACAACGAAGGGGGGAGTTTTTATCATTGGCTCTGGCAAATATTTGATGAACTTTGCTGATGAGTTGGTGAGCTAGTTAGCCAGTGAATGGAGCTTCAAATACTATGAAGTCTATGTAGAATTAACACAGGTTTCCTATGAAGATATCAAAGTGGAACAGAGAGTTCTTATAGAAATTGAACGTGAGTTGGGAATAAAAGTTAGAATTTAGGCTGACATTCCTTGAATAGGAGGTCTGACAATTTTGTTAAGAAAACATCAGGTTAGATAAGGATGCTCACTTGCCATATGTTTACCAAAGAGCAAAGTCTCTGCTTTTGTTTCTAATTAGGGGAAAAGATAAGTACTTAAATTGCACACTTTCGTAATCCAGAAGATTCACCTAATAAATCATTCACCACAGGGGGATTACACATTACTCAAAGAAAAATAGAGAAAACCTGACAAGAAAGACATGGAACAGAGTCTGCATCTATTTTACATTTTTGCTGTTCTCATATGAGAATATGTTTGTTTAAATTTGTAGAGTGATTAAAAAAATTATTAGGAAACTGACAACAACATGAGAGTAATCCAGAATATAATCTAAATGTAATGTGTTTTGGGGTTGATATTAAAATGAGGGAGCTTGAAAATATCTATAGTATTATCTCAGCCAACACTTCTATTTTAATGTCAACAAAAATTTAGGGATGAACGATACTTGGTATCAGTATTGGTCCGATATTTGTCAAAATCACTGGATCAGATTATCAGAAAATGAAGAATTATGCTTTTGAAATAGCTTGAAACCTTAAACCAAATGTGTTGTTCACTGCTTAGTTTAAAAAGTCTAAAATAAAAATGGATCGGACTGATATCGGTATCAATAGATACTCAAGTTTGCGATATCGGTGTCTGTATCAGATACAAGACAAAGCCATCCCTACAAAAAATCCCTCTGGTGGACACATTAGGAATTGTGATTTATTTATTTATTTCGGTCATGTCAGTTAGATCACTTATCACACATCATCTTAGTGTAGTCCACACAATACACATAACCGAAAGGGAAAGCGGGAGAAGCAAAAGCTCTTCTAGTCCCGCCCCCATTACCCACAGAATACATATATTCATCGTACAATACATCATTTTTTTTTCTTTTCTTTTCTTTTTCGTATGACATTTTGACAAAAACATGTTTCAGCATCAGGTAGCACTCAGAGTCACAAAATGATCCAATCAATATATAGAAGATTGTGTTTGTTAATGAAGTTGTCTAGCCTATGGTTAAATAGTTTATCCAGAATCTTTGACAGTTGTGGTAGTATTGAGACTGGTCTGTAATTAGTCAATTCGTGTATGTCCCCTTTCTTGAACAATGGCACTACTTTTGCCACTTTCGTTTGGTGGGAAATGTCTCTGTCATCTATTACTTTCTAATTTAGCTTCATGTCGAGGTCATCTACATCCGTGGATGTTTTTGCTACGCATTTGTTGACCAGGTGTCTAATCTCTCTGTCCTTCACTGGGGTGAGAAACATTGTGCTGGGGTTTCTGTCTCTGTCCTTATCAAAGTGGTCCCAGTGAAGGAGTGAGTCAGGAATGTTCTTCGCCAGATTCAGCCCCACGTCCTTGAAGTAGAGAGGATAGCTAGGTTTTGTGTTTTTGTTTTTGATGACATTGTTTAGAATATCCCATTGTTTTTAGTATAGCTCATGTTTTCTGCTAGCAGATTACTGTAGTATTCGTTCTTGCAATCTTTTAGGATGCTATTTAGTTTGTTCCTATATTGTTTGTATCTCGTTTCTGACTGTTCCGTCCTCAATCTCATGTATTGTCTATACAGGGTGTTTTTCTTCTTGCAGGCATTTATCAATGTTTTTGTTAGCCATGGTTTCCCCTCCTTATTCTGATTTGCGGGTCTATCATACAGCGTTTTTAATATTTGCAAAAGGGAATCGTAAGCGCCATTTACATCTGTTTCTTTGTAGACAGCTTCAGACATATTTTGTACAATCTCATACTCAATGTTATTGTCAATGAACAGGGCCACTCCTCCTGCACCTTTGTTTCTTCTGTTAACATAGACAAGTTTGTATCCATCCAGGCAAAAATCTGTGCCTTTGTCTTCATTAATCCATGTATCCGACACCGCAATGATGTTGAAAGCATTTTTGAAGTGCTGTAGGTACTCCCTAATGTGGTCGAGGTTGGTGTATAGGCTCCTGCTATCGAAATGAATTAAAGACAGTTTCCCATCCATCTCAATGCATTCGTTAAATTGGTCTTCAGTGTAGTACTGGCTGGCGATGTCAGCATTCTTTTTGGTGAGGTTCTCGTTGATGTAGACGTCCGAGCCTTTGAGCTTCCTGCCCTGCTTCAGCAGTGCCGTCTCGTGTTTTCTGTCAGTGAACCTCAGCTCGACGGCTCGTGTTCCAGACTCGTTTCTTTGGGGTAAGAGGTGACATACTTCCACATTGCTGAAATCCACGTTGATGTCTCTGCCAGCCAGGAACTCAGCCACCTGCTTTTCCACAGATTCGATTTCCGATTCATCAGGCAGCAACGACTGGTCGTCCGCTGCCGCAGCCGCCCTTGCGTAGGTCTGAGGCTTAATGTTGAGGCCAGTCACAATCACCTCATTGAGTCTTCCCAGCTGTTCCATCTCCTCCACTCTGTTCCCCAGCTCCCAAAGCAGCTTGTCTTTTTTTGCATTCTCTTCCTGGAGCTTTTTGACTTCCACTGTCACTCCCACCAACTTCTCCCTGAATTCGGTCATGCTTTCCTTAATCTCCCCTCTTATCGCCTTCATCTCATGGGAGATTATCGCTTTAATCTCATCTCCCATCGCCGCCATTCCTTCTTTCAATGCCGCCATTCCTTCTTTCATCGCCGCCATTTCTTCGCTCATAGCTTCCAACATTTGGTCAGCTTTACTTTTCACCATTTTCTTCTCACTTGTTTTTTCTCTTCTTTTCTCCTTTTTGTCCACTTTTCCCTGTGGTGCAAGTTGTAGTGCAGTTATCTCAAAGTTTTCTCAAGTTATCTCAAGGCCTCGAGGCTGTTGCGTCCTTCCTCTCAGAGCGCCCTTCTCTACTGTCACCGCGTGATGGTGATAGTATGAAAATATATCAGCAATATTGTTGGTCTAGCTCAGTAAGGAGGTGCACATGATGAGTTATATTAGTAACAGTGTTTCCTGCACAACCGTTGAGGTTGTATATTCACTGACAGTGGAGATAAAAAAAATACTCTTGAGCATTTGTTATGTCAATGAGGAGTGGGTGATTTCTGGTTTAGAGTGGGATTTTTAGAGACAGTTTACAAGTTTTACGTTTTTTTGTGAGCCAGTTTAAAGAGCTTCTGATAAGTGCAAACGATGTTTGCTTCATACCAGCTAAGTGAATAAATCAAAAAAAAAAAAACTTTTTTAAGTATAAACAAAGACAGATGAAGGTAATTTTCACTGCCACAGATGGAAGCACACATACTCCCTCACACAACCTGTTTTGTGAGATGACTTTTCACTTGACTGCACAGCTGCCTGCAAATCACAGATGTGAAACTATGACACTGGTTGTTCTTTAACATCGACCAAACACAGGTGGCATATCTTAAGTGAAGGTCCAAAAGGTTCACACACACACACACACACACACACACACACACACACAAACATGCTGATGTGCACAGCTTTCCTTTTAAGGACTGCCATTCATTTGGACGACTTAGACAAAGCTTTATTCCTAACATTACCAATAACCAATTAATACCTAACCCCAACCACATTACAAATCTTAGCCTTCAGAAATGAGGTTCTGCCTTATTAGGACCAGGTTTTGGTCTTCATGAAAAGGTCAGTGTTTATGCCAGAAAAGGCCCTTAGGACACTATATTGACTTCCATTCATTTTGACAAAGTGTTATCCCTTACCTTAACCTTAGCCATCTCTACTACAAGCCTAACCGTATCCTTACACTAATTCTAACCTTAAACTCAGTATTAAGCATCAAAAGGTTCTTTAAAGTTGCAAGGACTTGCTAAAATGTCAAATGTCTTCATAATGTCAAAATGTCCTCAAAGGATGTGAGACACAGTTTGCCCTCATGGCCTACTAAAGACACGTTTGCATAGCAGCCATTGTGCGGACACTCAATGTGACAAAATGCATTCCCTAGCCCCTCACCCTAACCTTAACCATCACAACTAAATACCTAAACCTAACCCTAAACAACATCCAGTCCAAACTCTAACCCTAAAACCAAATGTTAACCAAAAAACACTTTAAAGGGGCGACCGAAGGACCAGTGAGGACCAGCCAAAAATGTCCTCACTCCCTGTGGTATCTAAGTTCCTCACAAAGATACTGATACAAGAACACACACACACTTCATTCACTGGAATGATATTGTTATCACACAGTTTCATTGACTTTAAAAACAATTTGAAGACACATTTTGAAGAATAGACTTCCACAATGCTGGAGATCAAACCCTGGAAGAAAACCTGGCACAAAACAACACAAAAAGCCAAAGAACAACACGCCAGTACATGGACTTGTACTGAAAATGTCAGAGTTCTTTGGCCATAGACTCTTGTTGTAAAGAGTCCGTGCGCAGTTGGCTCCTCCCAGTAGGCCACAAGAGTACAAAACCTCAACATTTATTTAGTTTAAGTTGAGCAACAAGACAAGCTGAAAGCTTGATATAGAGTTGGACGAGCCTTATGGTGAGGGAGAGAGAAGGAGGAGACTGAGAACTTAGTTTGGTATGAAATGAGAGTTAAGACGCAAGCAGCCGGACATCAAACTGTTTGACCCTTGTAATACTGAGGCCAGATAAGGCAGAAGAATGCCCTTTATCTGAACAGGCATGGTGGATTATCTTTAGCTGTTATGAGCTTCATAAACACTGAACTGTAACAGTGTCACGCTTGGTGTTACAGTAAGATAGATAGATAGATAGATAGATAGATAGATAGATAGATAGATAGATAGATAGATAGATAGATATAGATAGATAGATAGATACTTTATTCATCTCACAGAGAAATTCACATTAAGGCCTGTGATTAGGCATTTCACTGGAATGATAAAGGTGAGAATGAAATGACAGACAAGTGGCAGAGGGAGGTGTACAAGATGGCTGAGTTCCATTTAGCTGCATGCTGACTTACATGAAGTGTGTGATCACAAACACCTGTCCCCTTTTCCGGTACTAAAACCAAGTCCAAGTGTTTGTGGTTCCATTAATAGCCACATGGTGGCAGCATATCATTGTAAAGGGTGACTGCTCGTCATGAGCTGACCTCCAATCAGTCCAGAGACTTAAATTACCTGCAGTGGTTGAAGAGTTTTGGGCATGAATAATTATTTTCTTTTTTTTTTGCTGCTACTGCTGAATAATGTGTACTGTCTCGAAAGAACATGTGATTATTTGTTTGTTTTGAACAGAAGTGTATTTATATTTGTTATTTGTGATATTTCACATACTCAGCCTAATGACAAACTTTCATTTTTGTAGTTATTAATCACACCATAAAACTAATATGAGGGTGACTTTGCCATGACTTAAACAGACCAAGTCTATGTTTTTCTTTTCTTTTTTTTTCTCTTTTTTTTCTGCTCCGGTATCACATGTCACCGTACAGTGGGGAAGTAAAAGCACTTCCTTCTTTCCACCGCTGGCCTCACAGAAGCCAGTCAAGTCTCAAAGAGCGGCTCATATTCGTGGCGATGGGGACCCTGAGGCTCGTCACGGGCTCTTTTATTATTTCTGGCTTTTAAAAACCGTCCGTGTCACCGGGTTCAATCAAACAAGCGGGGGAGACGAAGTGAGGAAAGCGCTCAGTCTCAGTGAGGGAAGAGAGAAGTGGACGGAGCGCAGCACTTTTCTCGCGCTATGGCTGCGACGTAGCGCAACTTTTGGATGACTGGGAGACTGTGCGCGCGTCGGTGAAGCAGCGTTAACTTTTACTGACTTTGGAAGAAACGAGAGGAGATCACAGACATGAAGAAGCAGTTCAACCGCATGAGGCAACTTGCCAACCAGACTGTGGGAAGGTGGGTGTTTGTTTGTTTGTTTGAACATTGTTGGGTCTGTGTCTCACATATGAAGCTGATGATATGCACTATAACGTCAACTGTAGCGTGTGTGTGTGTGTGTGTGTGTGTTTTACTCCTCCATTGTCATCCGCTTTCTTGTTGTGGGCGGTGTCTGTAGGGCTGAGCCATGTTTGTGTAACTTTTTAGGAAAAAGTAAAGATTCGTTTTTGCAATTTGGTGACGTCAAGCAACATTTTCAGTGTCATTACACTCTCTTTAATTAAAATGAAACCTAGTCTTACTAATTGCCTTTTGTAAATCAGTGCTTGTTTTAATGCTGTCATTATATTTAGGGCTGCAAATTAAAAAAAAAAAAAAAAGAAAGTTAAAGCTGCAGAGCTTTATATTTGCAAACCTGAAATGTGTAGACATTTTTGTATTTTAGAACATTTGCCAGTGAATGTCCTGTAGAGGAGGACTCAATTAAACATCAAGCTCTTCAAGATGTCACGTTTTATTTGACCAAAGGTCTGATAGCCAAAGTTTATTTCGCTTTAAAAGCTGTACATTCTCACTTTTGAGAAAAGGGACAAGATCAGTACGTGATTTATTTCCTGGATTATGACTAACTGATTTTCTCTTTCTTTACTTTATTATGTCTCGCTCTCTTTTTTACTTTTTTACTCTCCTTTAAATAATCCCCTTTAGCCTTGATATTCTTTTGTGAGTTTTATATCTGAAGTTTGTCTCTGTAACAATGTGTACTTGTTGTGCTGCTATCTTAACCAGGACTCCCTGGAAGAAGAGGTCTTGTGTCTCAATAGCACCTTCCTGGCTAATAAAGGATAAATAGATAAATCTGTATCTCTGTAGCTCAGTATACTTAGAGGTTGAAATTACAATACAATCTTCTGCCCACAAATCTGTGTAACTCTGTTGACATATGTGTCCAAGCAGATGATCAGTGTATAATGTGGGACTACTATTTTTACATATAAGATAATGTGATCTTACACCGCCTCTTCTCTTCATCTCCATCAGGAGTCTTCACTGAGACGATGTCTCCTGTTATTACTGCCTTAATGGCGTCCTCATAATGTTCCTTTTTTGAAAAGACTTCCTGACCAAAACCCCTTTAGGCACACGCGTGGGATTCCTCACATACATTCCACCTTATGTTGTGTAAGAGCAGTAAAACTCTGCTGAGCAGAACGACGGCTTGCTTACTGAGAGGTGGAAGTGTTTGCAGGCACACACCCTCTCTGGATTACTGCTGGACAGAGTTTAAAAATGCCTGAAATCCTCTGGTGCCATTTGTAGCGCCGCATGACTCGCAGACGTTGGGAGTTAGAGAAGAAAATGGGGAATAATGCAGCGAGAGTTTGCCAAAGACGTCCTCAATTAACCTAGATAACAGTTTCATGACACAGCCGGGAAAATAAGTTGCAGAAGATTTCATTTTCACCGTGTGTAACTGGACCTTTTGCCTGTGTTTGGGGTTTGTTTTCCACTACGTCATGTGTTTTGTGGATTAGTATTAATCCAAATTAATCTTAGATGAATAATATATACTTTACACTGCCATAGAATGAGAATGACTTGTGTCCGGTGAATATTTCTCCCCCATGGCAGTTTGTGATGTGGTTTTCTGCTCAGCACAGATATATCCAGACTTAGGGGGGGGAGTTGTTGAAGTGTGAGGACTGGTGACATCAAAGAGGACTGTTTTTAAAAAAGAGGAATCAGTTTGATTTTATTTAAATTTAACCGTCACATACTGAGCGCTTGGAGACAGCCATTTAATTTCAACAAAGTTGAACAACACTTTGATTTGGGTCAATCACAGTAAAATGATGATTATATGCAGAGTTTTTAGCCTTTAGACATTTGCAGTACAAGTCCATGTACTGGCGTGTTCCTCTCTGGCCTTTTGTGCTGTTTTGTGCCAGGTTTTCTTCCAGGGTTTGAGCTCCAGCATTGTGGAAGTCTATTCTTAGAACAATAGCTGCTGGCCAGGGCCGAGCTGTGTTCCAGTCGAATCAATGCAAATTCAGTATTGATAGGAATCTTAAGATTGCTCATGTAGCTTTTTCCGTCAGAGGCGAGGCTGTGTAATGCGATCATGTGGATGAGAGCGTGGCAGTTCTGGCAGCAGATCGTGTCTAATGCCATCACTGACTGCTTCTCAGACTGCTACTATCAAGCTGGGACTTTTGACTTTGCCAAATAGATAGATCTAAATGCTGTATTTGCCATTTTAGAGCAGTATTCTAGTGCTCAGACCTTTTTGGTGTGACACATAAGGTGCAGCATCACATTTCTAATTGCCTTAATCGGCTTTAAAATGTCTCCTCGATTAGTGTCCGCCCTGGGTTAATGTAAGGCCTTGTATGATCTGGAAAGGCACACAAGGTCACACTGCTGACAGTGCAGATCAAAACAAAAAACCAAACCCTGTGGGTGAAGGCGCTGCCTGTACAGCTCGAGAAACAGGATCGAGTCGAAGCACAGATCTTGATCTGGACGGCTACTAAAAAAGATTTTCTGCTCTATTGAAGGTTTATAGGAGCAAAATAATCTATAAAGGAGGAGGTTTGGAACAACCTTGGGCTGGCAGTCTGAAAAAACTGAGAAATGTGGGGAAGCTGGCCTGGCGCGGCATGACGCTTATGATTAGTGGCCAAGCAGTTCAGACTTAGCATATTCTCAGCATATTTTAGGTGCCTATTTTTTCTCTTTTTTTTTTTTTTGCAAAGTACAAGTTTGCTTGAACAGAGAGACATCCTTTTGTTCGCTCGGTTATAAAAACTTGTGGCATGATGGCTGCTCTGCTGCACGATCAGTGTAATGGTTCAGTTAAAATGTCTACTCCTGGTACAAGCTCGAGGCACAGCCAACACTAAAGGGTATTTCAGGCAGTGAGGTAAGCCTGTGACACGTGAGGATCTTATTTCTGCATCTTTCACCAGTATTAGGTAATAACTCTTTTGTGGGAGAGGGTTAATTGATCCCTGCGAGAGTTTAATCTATAGCGTGGTGTGTCTGCACTGGTAGAGCGAGGGAAGAGGTCCTGAGGGGTTTGTGAGTGGAGATGTAATACGTGTGCATGCTGCTGTATGTGTGGTCTGTGGATTTGCTGAATATTGATAGGTTCTGTGAGCTCGGTTTCAGGGCCCTTAAGCTCAGTAATATTCAAACCAAAAAAAAATGATGTCTTAGAAGTCACATATGAAGGAGAGGATGTTTTTTTCAGACACCGTGGAGGTGATTTTGACGCCACAGTCATGTTCTGCAGACTCTGCTACAAAGTGTGGCGTTTGTGTGTGTGTTTTGGCCTGTTTCAGTCATCAACAAGCCCCTTGGCAACACCCACCCTCCTCCACACAAACATACACACCTTCTGCTGTTGCCATAACAAACCAGGTGCAGATGACACAATAGGAAGTGAGCGTTCAGCACGGTGAAGGAATCTGCCGAGTTCAAGGAGACAAAAAAAAGGCAACAGCCCTTAGCAGTGATGGGCTTTGGGACACATTTGAATTGTAAACTATTGTGACATCATTGTGTTGTGGATTTAAGCATATGTTGTATATGCTCAGTGTGTCATTGCTGCAGGGACACAGTGCAGACAGGTAGGGCTGGATAGACTTCTTTGCTTCAGTGTGAAGGTCTCCCTCGGCTGTTCTTCTATTTATCCAGGAAACATTTGTTTCTCCGATATAGATGTTCTTATGAACTGTATTCTTACTCACCAAATAAAGATGATTTGGTTCTTGTAGCCTTAGCATAAGGCTGTAGAAGCTTTGCTTTATGGAGGAAATCATTTTGGTCTGCCGTGTTTCTGCAGCAGACCGAATGGCCCAACCAGCCAGAACATCCATTTTGCACTTTGAAGCAGAAGCTCTACCTTCATAAAAAAAGAGAAAAAGAAAGTGAAAAGTGGTGAGCAGTGGTGTTCTACTTAAATGATCCATCCATTCATCCATCATCTTTACCACTCTTCCTTCTAGGATTGCTGGGGAGATGTAGAAGACTTCAGTCCATTACAGGGCTGACTCCGAGATACACAACAGCTATCCATACTTACTGTACATTCACACTTACATGGGCAATTAACCCCCCACCAATCTCCATGTCTTTGGATTAAGAGGGAAAGCCAAAAAAGAAAAGCATGCAGATGCAGGGGAACATGCAAACACTAGACAGTACAGTTACTTACATGTTCGTGGATTGCATAATATTGCTGAGATTTTTATGGTGACGTGTCTTAATCTTTTCGTACGTAAAAAAAAAAAAAAAAGGTCTGTTAGTCTTTGTATTTTTATTCTTCTATTTGCTAAACCTCATCTTTGATGTGTTTCTCTCAACAGGGCCGAGAAAACTGAGGTGCTGAGTGATGACCTCCTGCAGGTACATACAATATTCTCCATTATAACTGTGCAAGTCGACCTGTTGGTGTTTTTGTCTCATTCTTGGATTTGTCTCTGTATTGGTGCTATCTAAGAATGTACATTTATATCAAACCATTAAAATGCACTGGACCGGGAGCTGACTGCATTGTTTCTACAGTTTTGCCCCGAATCACTGACACTGAGTGTTTACAAGTCAGTTTGACTTTATGATTTATTATCTGTGGGTGTTGTGTTCACCGTCTAACCCAGTCTGTCTCAGAGGACTGTGTCTCGGCGCAAGAACAATACCCTTTTAGAACTTGTTTTCTAAAATGCAGAAGTTATAGTGCTGCTGGCGTTCCCAGTTCTCCTCTGTTAAAGCCATCATGGCGAAGCGAGTCACTCTGCCGTCATGGAGCACAAGTATTGGTAGTGGAGCATTACTACATTACAGGGGAGTCGTTCATTCAGTCATTCCTCGCCAGCTCAGAGATTTGGCAGTGGAGGAAAAGTCCCTCATGGTTTTCCACTCAAGGCAAACCCTGGCAATGTTCTGTTGTTTGCAATTACACTGACGATGGACATAGTATGGGGTGTGTTGGGGGATGGGAGTTTGCAGTTTGAAGTGAAACAGATCACTGGTAGGAAAGGGTGATTAAGTTCAAGACTAAGTGAGTGAGAAAGAGCATGTTTACAGGAGAAAGAAGCTTTTGTTGGGTGGAGGTGAGAGAGTGAAGGGAAAGGCTTTCCAGGACTTTCTTTTCGTCATGTCAGTTTTATGGCGAGCAGTAATGAACTATGAACCCCATGTGGTTAACACACAGTGACACACAGCCCTCGACGAGCAATCCAAATTGTATTTCTTATTATATTTGTACAAGGGAGTTTTGTGGTAATCAAACGCTCTCGCTATATGTATGTTTGCTTCGTAAGCGGAAAGAGTTCAAATGACCTATATACATTTATAGTATATCAGTGTCCTGATAACACGGAGTGCTAACTGACCCAACCCTTCACGAGAATGCTTTCAGCTTTCACTCATCTTTGGTCCTTGTCCTGAACGACAGGAGCTTTGTGCTGCGTTAGACATTCCTTTAGCTCCGGCTCTCAGAGAGGAATGTGATTGTCGGGTGATCGGCAAAAGGGGACGTGGCTTGGATTTCTTTTGGCACAACAGCTCGAGCTCCAATCTGCCAGTGAGAAAACATGTTTTTTAAGAAATAACAGAGGAATGTGATGTTGTCATTCAAGATTATTACAGTATTCCAGATATGCTCCCAGATTAGTCATCTTGATAAAAAAAACTCTTCTTCCCAGAGTTTACTCATCTACCGGTGAATCATCAGCACTCTAATTTTAATCACAGTTGCTGGAAAACATGTGCAGAGAGAAAGAATAATGTTCACTTTCACCCTTCCAAAAACACTCACTCACACCCCCTTCTCCAACATGAAATTTGACTCTCCCATGTTGTCAAAGTAGCCCCCCCCAATTTTTCCATATTCCTTTTCTTCAGCTGAGGCATTTATCTTGTTTGGACACGTTCCTGCTGCAGTGGGAAAAGTGAGGAGGCTGTCAGACTGGATGGTAATGCTGCCTCGTATTATCAGGGACATCTCAGTATTTCCACGGATACAAGGATACACACTGGGCTGTTATTGTTGTGCTCGAGTACATGCCCTATGTGTGAAGACTGCTGTGGTCCGTTAAAGGAAGATTTTGGCCAATTTGTTTTGCCGTCTTTTTCTCAGAGCTACACGAGATGATTAATCCCTTTGAGACCGTCAGCTGGTTGTGTTCGTTTAATGACTATAACTGAGGGAGACCACTACCTGTTTTGAAACAATAACCCTGTGATGTGTTCAGCCGAGCAGAGAAGGAAAGGAAATATCTGGCACCACCCGTGTGTTGTCTGTTATTGTTTGTTATTTGTCACTAATGGATCACTGAAGCTGTCCAGACGAGACAAGAGAACAACTTCTTATGATCCCACACTGCTTCCAGTTATCAAAGGTCTTAGGTCTTTTGTTGTTGTTTGGTTGAGAGACCCCTAGTGGCAGAAATCATACACTGTGCATTTTAAAGTTGGCCTTTGTACAAAGCCAACTGTGCTAAGTTCTGTCAAGTAAAACTTGGGCGGGTATTGCGTCATATACTAATAAGCATATTTCCCAAAATGTCAAAGTATCAATTTTAGAAAAGAAAAATGACTTTCCTGCCTCCATGTATGTGAGCGCAGTGGTATGTTTTCACAGTGAACATGGCCTGTGGAAGTGACATGGTGGAGCCCCATGTGAAATCCCTTCATATCCCTGCCGGCAGCAGCCGTACAGTCCACACACCCATCAGTTTACCAGCTATTCAGTCAGCAAAAGCAGCTCAACGCCAGAAAAACATATCTGCGCCCGCCTGTTTCCTCTGTGACTCACTGAACGTTCCACATTTTCTGCTGTGGAAGGTCATAGGTCGTCAGCTCATGCTCTTCAATGCTTTCATTGCGGTCTGAAAAAAAAAACAAGATGGCAGTGACTGTCTTGTAAACCTTTGGATATAGAATATAACTGGACATACAGCAGGAGAGGATTGTCTCGAACACATACACTAGTAACAGTGTGTTTGTGTGCCTTCAGTTTTTCAGCCAGTTTCTGTTTGTGTTTCCTTAACTGAGTTCCTCCCCGAGGCCAGAACTCTTTGCACGTGTTATTATGCTATTATTATTATTATGAGTTTTAAATAATTACATCTAAAAAGCGGCGAACAAGCCGCAATAGTGAAAGATAACTTTGGGACGTCACACATTTAAATTGTGCGAAGCAGACATGATAGTCATTTCAGTGAGATGTGCTGTGTGTTGGCAAGAATCTGGTGATATGATCCTGATACAAGGATGAAGATACAGCACATTACGGTATATTGTGATACCATAAGCAGGGCAATATTTGACAATTTTCATAGTAAAAATACCAATGTTATATGCATAAATAATATACAGTTTCTCAAACTCAAATTGAGCCACTGAGCATTGAGTCTGGTCACAAGGGGCCTGGTGAAGTGAAAAAAGTCCCAACTGTTGTTATGAAAATGATATCACCATAATCTGATATTGGAATAACAATATTTTTGATGATTATGTTTTAATATGGGATGATATATAACTCAAAGTAAAAATGTATTGATGTAAAATGAATCTTTGCATTAAAAAAACATACAGAAATAACTCATTATATATTGATATGAAGTTGTGGGCCATAGGGAAAAATAAATAAATGCAGCACAAAACCACTGTCAAGGATATTTTCAAATCTATCCTGTCTGTCTGTCCCACCATGAAATACTGCAGTATTTTTAGTGTCTTAATATTTTTTACACTCCTATCAGTGAGCGCCCCAAAGGTATTTTTGTGTGGCCTTTTGCATGGACACAGACAATGTGATCACCCAGTGAGTCCTCGCCGCCCACACTGCAGTCATCGGTTCTCATTCTTGCCTTTTTTGGCTCAGAGGTTTCAAAGTCTGGATCCAATCGAGTCGTCACCAGATAGAGCTCGACTTCCATGCATTAATCAGAGCCGGGGATCAGCTGAATGGTGAGCGAATCAATTGGATCCAGGCAAAGAAGCCAAGTCCAGCTGTGGTCTGGCATGGAAGCGGTGGCTGCAGGAAAGAGGGAGAGGAAGAAAAGTACAGTCGTGTGTGAGCAGGAGCTTTATACGTCGTAAGGAGAAGAGCAAATTAGTGAGGAAGGGGGGAAAAGTTAAGGAATAAATGTAGGAGCAAGATGGGAGATCAGATGACAGATGAGAGGCCTTCAGATGTTGTAATGTGTTTACAGTGAAACGGGAAGAGGAAGTGAATACTTGAGATGAGAGGCTGTTCGTTGGACTCACTTATGCTACTACAACAGGAGGAGTCATTATGTCACATTTATTTCATTTATAAAATGAACAAATTCCTCTAAAAACGTTAATTGTTGTTTGCTGTTTGTTTTTAATATCCCAACATATTGACCATAAATTGTGACTTTTAATACCTCAAACTTTTAGAAGATTTAAAAAAAGAAAAAACGACCTAATGTTGAGTCAGTGACAGTTCAGCTACATATGGAAATCTACTGTCGGAGATTTTTTTTCAGGTGTCAGTTAACCATGCAACAGGGAACAGGAACTGATATGCAAACTCTCGCTAGTGGGGCATTTGATACTCAAATGGAACAGTCCATCAGTCTGTTATTTACTTGCCATGACTCATTGTACAATGTCATTGTGTCAGTGCTACCGGTTGTAACCCTGGAAAATATTGAAAAAAAAAACTTTTGAACATTAATATTCATATACTGTACTTTCACAGAAGAACTCATAAATCAATACTCAAAATAAACAAAAGTTCAATAGACAGAGATACAGTATGTCCTGTTAGTATAGTGTAGTAATACAATTTGGTCACATGACAGCTATTGGGGAAAACAAAGGTATTTTTGGAGCGGGATGGAAAGTTTCGAGACAATGCGAATGTGTCATATCTGTGTTTTTATTTGTAGCCCTTACTTGATTTGCTTCTGTTCAGCAGGGAAACGGGAATGTGTCCTGACAAGACGATCACTGACGTTTCATGTACCCTGCTTCACCTTATGTGGTTTGATTTCCACAGATCGAGAGGCGGATGGAGTTGGTGCGTTTGGTGTTGCACAACACGCACAAGAGGCTGGTGTCCTGTCTGCAGGGTCAACTCGGCACTGACACGGAAAAGAGACACGTGAGAAGTGGATTTTTTTTGTTTTCTGCTGTTGGAAACATACTTTACAACAAACTGGCAAATCAGACCATTAACTGTTAAGATCACAGAGTGAAGCTTATTAAATTCATTCATCTATGAGGCTCACAGAGGGATGCTGGTGTGGCATGTACACAGCACAGAGACTGACACACTGTGACACCAATGTCAGGTTCACAAGGACCTGCTATCATCTGCTATGAGCATGTTGCATCTCTTCTTGCATAACACACAGATATGAGCAGGAGAAAAATATTCAGTCCTGGTCACAAGCCAGCGTCTTCTCACACACACATGCAGAGACTCACACACTGTTAGACAGACCTGTTTTTTTTATGTTTATGTATTTGTCAGATTCTGTGATCATTGGCATTTGAATTGGTATGATGAGACTGGAAGTTGGTCTTATATTTTAGCAAACTGCAAATAGTTTAAACGTCTTTAATAAACCTTTTCACAGCAGATGTTTGTCGATTACATTAATTATGGTTCCACTCCAGTGTTTTGAGAGGGACAGGGCTGTGTTATTGTTCAAGTGTAACAGTAGATAACACTAAATACTTTATATTCTAAGTTTTTTAAGTTCAGGTTAAGTTTTTTTTTTTTTTTTTCAAATTTCTCTGATTTCTCAGCTTCTTAAATGTGAATATTCTCTGGTTTATTTGCTCCATAATAACAAAGAAATCAGTAAAACTGAATCATTTTGGTTTGTGGACCAAACAAGACAACAATTGCTCGATTAAACGAGAAAATAATCGACAGATTAGTTGCAGCCCCGTACTGCACATCTGAAGGATTCATCGTTTATTGTGAATTTGTCACTTTAATTTCTTGTATAAATATAGTATAGATATTAGAATAGTAGTCAAAG
The DNA here is from genome assembly GCF_958295425.1 of Solea solea. Taxonomy (NCBI): domain Eukaryota; kingdom Metazoa; phylum Chordata; class Actinopteri; order Pleuronectiformes; family Soleidae; genus Solea; species Solea solea. Next base: position 16,059,337 of record NC_081149.1, read on the forward strand.
ATAGTATAGATATATAGAAACTAGGCTGAATGTCCCCATGTCCCTTGAGTTCATGGCCCTCAAAGTCTCTTAAAATGCCCCTGGAAGTGAGCAGTTGCTACAAATTCTGTGTGGTGCATTTCAGTGAGTTATTGTTGGGTAATTCTCGTTGTATTGAGGTTTCTCCGATCAAATAAACATCATTAAAAAGAACGACAATAATAATAATAATAAAGGACTTTTTTCGCCACACTTTTGCCAACAGCAAATCAGAAAAGCAAACATGGCGTAACAAATGGCCAGTGTGTTTGTTTTCTCTGTAATATTTCCCACGTGTATTTAAGTAACGTGATTTTTTTCTTTTGCAGAAAAAGCTGCCCCTCACGACTTTGTCCCAGACCATGGAGGAAGGAGGTGGTCAACTGGGAGACGAGAGTCTGATTGGGTGAGAGCGGAAATTTAACTTTTAACAATTTATTGTGTGCGAGTGCTGTTCCGGCAGCTTTTAAACCGCACAGACCACAAGTTAAGTACCCTGGATAGTACAGTAGCTCAGAACAGACAAACTCCATACTCGGAAGGGTCTTTTATTTTTATTACCTGAAGTCCACTGTAAATTGTTCTACATTCTGGGGAAGGGAAGGGGTTTTAAGAGGCTTTTGTGCCCATGTGGTTTTATTTACAAATGTTTCCTTTGAGTTATTTTGGTTGTATGTATGTCATTCTCATTGTTTAGTGCTTTGGCCTATATCTGCCTTTGTGCAGCGTTTTAATGTCACTGTTTTCTACTCGTTCCTATGTGCCATTATCTGTGTTTATGTGCTTGGATACAGTGTTTCTATAGCAATTGCATTACTTCTTTACTCATGTGTGTTTCATGTGGGCACACACACACACTTCCCATATGTGGTTATATGCTTTGCTATATACTCACTCTTTTGTCTCGGGTCAGTCATTCTTTATGCTCATGAGCAATAAAGAGAAGAAAGGGGGATTAAAATACGTATACAAAATACAGTAAATCTTGCATTACATTATTTAGGTCTCAGATATTCACAAATGAGCTCTGTAACGTGATTTGTAAATGAATGAATCATCTAGATGCTACAAAATCTTTACATGTTCTCCAAAATAGTGATAGCTGTCATGTTTGTGTACATTCCTGTCAACAGCAAGATGATGGGTGTGTGTGGGGAGGCAGAGAGCAGGTTGGCCTTTGAGCTGATGCAGCATGAAGTGCAGCTCGAGAGAGACGTCCTGGAACCTCTTAACCAGCTGGCAGAGGTACAGACACTTCTCCCACATCTTATTTCACACGTCATAAGTCATGAATACATCGGTCATGTTATAGCCATTATAACCATGATTTATAGGACAAACTCATTTCTGTTGAGCGAGGCCTTTGTCATTTTTTTTACTATTTTTGCATAAAATGTACTGTGAAAAATGTTCAGAGTTCTTAATGTTTTTGCTACAGGTGGAGATTCCCAATATACTCAAACAGAGGAAGCAACTCGCCAAGCTGGTTCTAGACTTTGACTCCGCCAAGACGAGGTAGACATTCTGCTTTTGGTGTCACTTTGTGTTGTTTTGCGTTTTAATATTTAAAGTGATGCGAGTCCCTTGGTAGTGTGCGTGTTTAAATACCTTTAATAACACCTTGGCCTGCAGGTGGTACCAGGCAGCGAAGTCCAACAACCCAGCCATGGCAGCTAAGGCGGATTCTCTCAAGGACGAGATGGACGAGGCTCTGAATAAAGTAGAAATATGCAAGGTAGATATTGTGTCATTACTACACAGTTCATTTCTCTCCTCAAAGTATTTGTTAATATAGTGATGGTGTGAGAGTAGGTTTAGATTTGATGCTGTATTTGCAGTGTTTAATGGAGACATATGTTTGAACTGAATTAAACGGCACATTCCAGCCAGGTCCTCCTCATCAGGTTATGATGTGGTGTAATTAAGTAGCTGAACAAAGGAGGTCTTGTATGCTGCAGGAGCACTTTGTGAGGCGCATGTCATTAAAGGTCATTGCTTTGTCCTCTGAAGTTCAAGTGTCTTAATGAAGGTTTATGTTCTTTTCCTTCACAGGACCAGCTCTCCGCAGATATGTACAACTTTGCTTCCAAAGAGGGAGAGTACGCACGGCATTATGTCCTTGTGAGTGCACCCGGAACTAAAATGGGCATTTATATGAATAAATATGTTCCTCTATCACCGCATAACTAATCGCGCTACTACTGTGTTCCGTAACTGTGACCCTGTGTTATGTTTGTCTTTATGCACCAGTTATTAGAGGCCCAGGCTGAATACCACAGGAGTTCTCTGGCAGCTCTGGAGGCCATGATACCAGGAATCCAAATGCAGCAAGGTGAACAGCCAAATCATATAGGAATCTAAACAAAAGCTCTGTTTTAAAGACTACACGTGAGGAAAGTCGGACACGTTAAAACACCGTCAAACACACTGATGTATTTCTCACCCAGACTCGTGGATGGAGAAGCCGGCGTTCGGCACAGCTCTGGACGAGCACCTGAAGAGGAGCTCCCGTGACATCGCTCTGCCTATCGAGGCCTGTGTCATGATGCTGCTGGAAACTGGCATGAAAGAGGAGGTACACGCAAAAATCATGCTGATAGAAACTTTGCCAAAGTAGGGAAAAGTTGAGGTGAATTGATCAGAAATTTGAAGGTAGACTTTTACTGTTAAAGCTGCTCCACTGTGTCAGAACTTCTCTCTAGAAATGATGACACATGCATGTGGTTCTGTTAGACTTTGTATGGCAGGGACAAGCTTGTGTGTGTGTTCTTGTATTTGTGCCTTTGTGAAGACCAAAAAAATGCTGCACAAACGTGTGTGTGTGTGTGTGTGCGAGCGCGCCATGGCATCTGCTACCCATTAGCATGTTCACTCGCAAACGCTTTAGAAGTAACCCTATCACTAGATACTAGGTAGATGAACGAGGTAGAAGGAAGATAATTCTTGTAATATATCTGTCTGGTACTCCGAGCCAAATGTCTCTTGTTAGAAAGTATTCCACTTCAGACTTTGGCTTATTTTTAGGATGGAAGCACCTGTAAAAGTTTAAAAGGCACAATTCAGTAGTTTTGTCTTTGTTGTCCTTGCAGGGACTCTTCAGAATAGCTGCCGGAGCCTCAAAGCTGAAGAAGCTCAAAGCCGCGCTCGACTGTTCCACCTCACAGCTTGAAGAATTTTACTCTGACCCTCATGCCGTCGCTGGTACCCTTGCTACAAATGCACAAAAAAAAAAAAACGTGACACAATCCGGTCTCAACTGTTTCTCTCATAGCTGTTCTCTTAACACACAGGAGCGCTGAAGTCCTACCTCAGGGAACTTCCTGAACCTCTTATGACGTTTGGCCTGTACGACGAGTGGCATAATGCTTCCAAGTAAGAGGACAAACACACAAACTCCAACACAGCCCTGTTAATATCAAATAAAACACCAGTAAACGCTCGCAGGCTGTTTTAAATGTTCGGGTAGTTACACAGTAGAATGTGTGTGTCTGGTTTCAGTGTGTCGGACCCTGACAAAAGGCTTCAGGCCCTGTGGGTGGCATGTGACCACTTGCCAAAAACCAACAAAGCCAACCTCAGGTAAGAGCGTCTGGAGTTCTGTTCTGTTCCAATGAAGCTACAGTCTCTTTAAAACTGTAAAACATTTTGTAGACATTCTATAAACTTAATTGTTATTGTAGGAAATGAATAAATGATGTCAAGGTGTACGTGGGTTTTCTCCGGGCTCTCAAGTTTCCTCCCATAGTCCAAAAACATGCAGATTTGGAGATTAGGTCAATTGGTCACTCTAAATTGACAGTAGGTGCGAGTGTGCGAGTGGGGGGGGTTGTTTGTCTCTATGTGTGGCCCTGTGATGGACTGGTGACCTGTCCAGAGTGTACCTACGCCTCTCGCCCTGTGTCAGCTGGGATGGGCACCAGGATAAAGCAGTAGAAGATGAATGAATGAATGAAGATGTTCAACATACAGTAGAGACAGCTTATCCTGAAAGAAAGTGTGTTTTAGAAGGACACACGTGATCATACAATAAATACAACTACCGCCTTGGAGATTTCACACCAGTGACCAGTGTCTCTCTTGCAGGTATCTGGTTAAGTTTCTTGCTAAACTGGCTCAGGACAGTGACATTAATAAAATGACTCCCAGCAACATCGCCATTGTCCTTGGACCCAACCTGCTCTGGGCGAAGGCAGAGGGGTAAAAAAGAAGCTTGTGCACTTTTCACCTGACAATAATTCTCTTGAGTACAACATGAAGCTAATGTTGATGAGATCTGACGAGGCCCTGTCTTTCTCGTCTGTCTGTGGTTGTATTCAGGACACTGGCAGAGATGGCAGCTGCTACATCGGTCCATGTCGTAGCCATCATTGAACCAATTATCCAGCATGCTGATTGGTTCTTCCCTGAAGGTAAAACGTCTGTCTATTGTATCATTTTATTTAACTGTACAATATATTACCGACCACCTGTAATGTTCTTTGCACTTCGTTTGGCGTTGAAACTCTTTCTGTTGACCTCAGCAGGAATGTCCACAATGTTTTTTTTATGGTTTTACTTAATTACATTTTTGCATATTAAGCTTCCACTTCAAAATGAATGCTCTGGCTGGTTAGTCCGTTCAATCGTCTCATCGTTCTTAGACTTTTAAATGCAGAAATGTCTGTAAATACAGCTATAGGGCAGCGTGTAACTGAAGGAAATGTTTCACATCCACATCCTATTTGCTTCTTCCTCTTTCAGAGGTGGATTTCAACGTATCAGGCATGTTCGCCATGCCCACCCACCCAGCCACCCCAGATCCTGAATCCGGCCTGGATAGGAAGCGCCCTGGGAGCCTAGTGGGGCAGGACGGGGACAGTCACACGCCCCGTAAAGACAGGTACCTGTCTCGCCCCAACCTCAGCCTCAGCCTGCCCCTCACCCTCCCGTCCCGCCCCAAGCCACTGAGCAGGCAGGAGTCGCGGGGCCCAGCCGTGTCCGCTCTCTATGTAGTGGCCGACGAGTCCATCACAGTCACTGAGACACCCACTGAAGATCTGCCCAGTCCAGACTTCAAAGCTGTGCCTTAGTAAAATGTAGCTCCCATTAATCCAGTTCCTGAAAAGTGAAAGAAGGGAATGATGTTTACTGTGATTTTCTTTTCCCACCACATTCTGTTGATGTTCATGTGATTTTTAGCACCAGCGAATCCGTTTTTTTTTCCTTGAGGTTGGTGAAGAACATAAAGATAAACGCTCTCTTGCATATTGCAGTTCATTACTGTTTGATGCCACTTTGTCTAGAATTATATTTCTCTAGTGCTTCTCTTGTGTACTCTTGTGTTATCTCTCTTATTTCCAATTAAAGCTTAGGTCTCAATGTAGGTTGCTGGTTCTTCTGTTTTGTGTGAGCTTCCTGTGTGGCACTTTGTTTGTATGGTGCAGCATCTGTCTCGTCTGTCCCAGCAGCAATGTCACACTTCAAAGCTGTTCTATTTAAAAAAGGTCACTGTCATATGGTTTCATTTCTTTTTTGGGGGTTCTTCTTTCTGGTTTCATTGAACTCAGGAAGTTGTGTCTCTTTCTGTCTCTGGCACCATCTCTTTCGGTCTGTCTCTGCTCTCACTTTAATTCTCCCTGTTACTCTGTCTGATGGTGTCTGGTTTGTCCTCCTGAACTCTCTCCCCTCTCCCCCCCTCCATAGCACTGTTAACAAACAGCCGGATCCCACTCCACGTAGACCCAACGCTTTAAATAGAAAGCAGCCACAACTAACCTCACCCACCTTCCAACCCCCAATGCCCCCTCTGGAAGCCGGGGGTCCTACTCAGCCCGAGCTCCAGCCCCAGGCTCCGTCCCTGGCTGTAGAGGCTGAGCAGCCTGGCCTGAGTGGAGCTGGTAGTGCTGCTGCTGCTGCTGCTGCTGCTGCTGGCGGTGTTGGTGGTGGTGGGGTCCAGGTAGCCACAGTGCAACCTCAGATTGTAACCCAGCTCAGCACAGAGGAGAGCAGGTAAGGGGCGCGCTGAGGTAGCAGCTATACTCCACCGCCTGCTCGCAGCCAATCAGCCAATCTGGAGCTCTACCACCCTTTTATGTTTGTCATGTCTCTGATTAGGCTTTGACTTCACCGTTCCCATACAAGAAATCCTGAAAGAGAATAATCCTGTGAATAACACTGTCCACAAACTGTGAATGGAATGCAATGAAAATCACCCAATGCTTTGTCTACAGAACGTTTGTCCCCCCCTCCCCCCACCCGTGCCATTTGTGATCATTTACCAAACAATTTTTTTTTTTTTTTAAATGTACTTGCCTTGATGTCTAAATCAGCATGCTGCGTACAGCCATTCATTCTTCTCTCTTCCAATCAAATTTATTTTCTGATCTTGCATCATTTCTTTCTACACTTGTCTGTTTTTGACTTATTCTTCATGCGACAACCTTCAACTAATGTAATTCTCCTTAATGTGGAAATTGTGTGTAGTTTGTTTTTCTATCACGCATGAGTTCTTACACTGATGTATCACTCACGTGTCGAATGAAAAGTATAGATGGCATGTTGATGGATTAACATTTCGACTTATTGTATTTCCGCAGCCCGGCCCGTGAACACATGTCCACCCCTCCTCCCCAGAGGAATGGTTCGGTCCATCTTGCTGTCGGACCCCCTCAGTCACAGGGTGGGTCCAGGGGGCCTAGTCCACACATGGTCCGCAGGGGTAAGAGAATGTGCAAACTCATATCACCAATATTATTTATTAATAAAAACATGTAATAATTGTTGTTTTTCCTCTAAAGGAACCAAAAAACAGGCACCAGCTCCGCCAAAACAGGCCAGCCCATTCTCCTCCCAGCACAGTAACACCCATTATCCACCCATAATGCCACGACGCCACTCCGGCAAAGACAGCCCAATCCACGCCCCGAGCCACCCACCTCCACAGCCTCCACAGCCCCATCAGGCCCAGGGGGAGTCGGAGCCCTCACCCCCCAGCACTCCCACCCCTCCTGGCACTCCACCTCATGATGGACCCCACTCTGGTCTGCCGACTTCCTACCACTCTGGGTCCCTCCCTCGCCCCTCTAGGCCAGCGCCAAAGCCACGACCCCGACCCAACATGCCGCCGCCCCCTCAACCTGCAGCCAATGACAGTGGAAATGGCCTCTTTAACTCAGCGTCCAAGATTATAACAGGTAAGACATTTGTCCTTTTGTGCTGAGTTATAAAGCAATTACACAGTTATATGTAAATCAGGGCCGTAACGATTAATAGACTACTAATTGATTTCTAAATGAATGAGGATCCTTAAATGTGAATATTCTCTGGTTTCTTTACTCCATTTAACAAATAATTCATTACATTTGAATAATTGTGTTATTTTTTACATGTATATCATCATTTTGAGCTGTAGGAAACACCATTTCTAACAATTATCAAGAAAATAATCCAGAGCTTAATTGTAAGTTGCAGCGGTAATGTAAAAAGCTGTGAAAGCCAAATTGTAGTTGACATCCAATTACTCAGTGGAGTAATGTAATAACTGTAATTATGTATGTGTGTTCTTGGTGTTTTTGTGCACAACATTTTTCCAGTGGAAACTCATCTGGCTCCTAGTCTGTCAGTGGTGAAAGAAGCACTGAGATACTTTAGAAATACCACAAATGAAATGATTTCCACTTCCATGTCATGCATAAACATCATAAATCATACAAAATTGCTAATTGACGCTAATTGAAAGAGGTTTGATGTTACAATTACATTTCTTTATTATTTTATTAATGTTTAAAAGCCACACATAATCAAGTGAAAGTAGCAACACGACAGAGTCGGTGTGCAGATGACTCCCTTACAAACATAACGCAGCATTTAAGAGTTTACATAAGTAAAATATAACAATAAAATAGTAAATACGTTAGTATCAATATCTACTCTTAAAGTACCACAACTAAGTCATTACTTTGTCAGCATAGATTACTTAAGAATAAGTTTTTTTTTTATGTTACTGTTATTGATGCATTAATGCATAATATTATTAATATTAATATTACTTTGTATACTGCTGGAAAACATGTGACTTGTGTAATAATAACATTGTAATAGTGTTTGTTGACTATACTGACATTCTGAACTCTGTGGACCTCGGCACCAAAGTGTGTACTTGTTTGTGCAATAACAATAGTATTGTATGTCGTGAACAGCCACTGAAGGTATAAAAAGGACGGGATTTCATCGATGTGGACCACAGTGTGTTTAATATACACCATGAGCTTCAGTGAAGTTGAACAGCATCGAAACGTTTCTCTGTGCAGAAGTTTGAGTTGAAATCACTTGCCGCTCGTCTGCTGACACTGTAATCACTATTGTCTGGTTTCAGCATCCCCTCATGGCACATGTGTATGTGCTGTAACCCCTCTGGCTTTGGTTTCACTTTCTCTTAATTACCTCACACACTAAATGTACCTGTGGTGATCTGAAGCATGACAGGATATGTGTAAATATTGCAGATGTCTGAGCTGGCAGCCTGAGATGAGCTTTGCAAAGGCAGGTAATGGTAAGGGTGCGACTGGCTGATGCACTGGCTTCTCTGCCCACTGCATGTTTTTGTGTCTTTGTGGGGAAAGGAAAGAAAAAAAAAAAAAAAAAAAAGCACTTTGCTGCCATCAGTGTGTCGTTTGTTTGTTTTTTGCAACACTCCTACTGCATACATTGTCACGTGTATTCGTTTGCACTTGTTTCGCTTTTTAACACCACTGTCCGGCATCACTAACATGCTTAACAGTTTTCCGTAATATGCCCGTAGACATACTAAGCAGATTTTAAACGAACCATGTGCTGTTATTCTGGATGTGCACTGGAATAGTCTGGAAGCAATGATTATAGATTAAAGATTAACACACCAAGGATACAGTCTCTCACAACTCCCTTCACCACTGAAAATCCTATTTAACCGATATCAAATATGAAATAGCGACTGTATTTAAAAACGAGAGCATCCTTTGTGTCTTATGGAGTGTGTTAAAGTGGCATGTAGTGTGTGCACTCTGCTGTGAGAAACGGTGCGTGTGTCAGTGTGTGGTTATGGATAAGATTGGTTTGTTGCCTTGAACTTAAAGGTCCAGTGTGTAAGAATGAGTGACATCTAGTGGTGAGGCTGCAGGTTGTAACAAAGGGGGGGGGGGGGTACTTATTTTGCTCATCCTGCACTATACCAAGCATGTCAAGGGAACTGGTTTGTTCATTTTGGGTAGTACCTTCAATTTCTCCTAGTTCTAAATGTTACACACTGGACATTTAAGTTTAGAACACATCTAAATGGGTCTGTTCACTGATTTGCTTTCCTATTAAATGTCCTGTACAGACGGAGGCCTCGTCCTGAAGGGGCTTGGACGAGCCCTCATCCCTGCGGTTATTGTGGATCAACAAGACGAGAGCTCTGCTGGTCAAGAGCCCAACTCCGACCCGGCGTCACCGACGAATCCTTACGCCGATTCAGAGAGCACCGTGCTCTGAAAGTAAGAGGGATCGCCATCACCCTCCTGATTTGAATGTTTAGTATCAGTTCGCTCCACATGCTCCTGCTTTCTAAGTAAATATGTCAAGCAGAAACATTGTCTTTTTACAGTGTTGGCTTAAACCCCAAAACCCCTTTTGATTACTTTTGTATATGAGATTTCACAGTGAACAGCTTTTTTTTTTCTCTGGACTGCATACTGCTGGGTATTAAGAGATTGGACTATAGAGCCTTGCAAGCCTCAGTGGGACACAAACATATAACCTCAAAAATATTCTATAGCAGCTGAACGCAAGAGTGCCGGTGAAGCTTTCTTCTGTACCCTAATATCTTGATATTGATTTTCTTTTCTTTCTTTCTTTCTTTCTTTTTTTTTTAAAGTTAAAGATTCAGTGCTGACAGATCTGTGGTTCTGGTTTTGGCACCAGGTCTGACCTCATTGATCGTTCATTTATTCAGCAGCACAGTTGTATACAGTATGTGGAGCTTTTGTGAATGATCTATTTATCTTTTGAAAAGATCCACATTCAGACACATTTCTGGCTAAATGTGATGTTCAGCTGAGAGGGGTTTTTGAGTACCTGTCACACATTTCAACACCAGAACATAAAAGACCAAAGACATGGCCAGGAGCCAAATGTGCTGCTTGATTTGTATTAAGGTTGTTAATGACCAAATGTTTTGTGCAATATAAAAAAATGCAGTCAAGTCTTCCAATAGTGTCCCTGTCCTATAGGACACGTCAGGCTCTTTACTCTGCTTTACTGTATTTCATTAAATAAATCTAGTGATCCTGTGGGGTATTGTTAAATTGAGTTTTCCATCAGATCCTTTTAAGTCCAGCTGACTTGATTTAAGTTCAAAATAGTGCAAAGATTAGGTTTTTATTGTAAAAAGGGATTGAACTGATTTTTATATATCATATCTTGTAAATGATTACTCCCACTTGAGCTCAAAGCTTTGGCCAAATGCTGCTCAACAACGGAAATCTCCTTTTGTGTATAATTTTTACTCCAGCTGACAATCTTTACCTGGTTGTGGTATTTTTAAGCTCTTTGATTATGTTGCATCGTTACTCTTAATAATAAAATACTTCCAAATTTGTACGGTGTTGTTAATATCTTTTCACTCTTCACTCTCGTCAACATTTAATATCTAATGAATCCACCATGATTAAAGCAAGTAACAACATGTAATGGTTTAATGTTTAAGATGTACTTTATTTGAGGTGAATTGTCGCACTGTGGATGCATCGTATTTTACAGTTTCACCACCCACGTCTCCATTAAAAGTGTTGTTACCTTCTCTTCATGCCCAGTAGCCAATGATAAAGACAGCAACAGAGAGACAAATGATGAGGTTGACGTTGACAATGATTCGCAGACGTGGCTTTTCTTGCAAAGAACAGCTCCTGCTTTGTTCGGGCGCAGGAGTCACCACAGGATTGTTCGCTCCTTCCCTCCGTCTTTCCATCCCACACAGCCAGTAGAAGGCAGATATCAGCCTGGACTGGCTTTGGACGCTGGACACAGAAGATGAAGAATCTAGACAATCAAAGGAAGCGAGGGGAAACGTTTAAAACTGCTAGTTTTCAAAAAAAAAAACACCTGACAAAGAAGACAGAAGAGTCCCACCTTTCCTGTGATGACATGTTTTTCCGTTGTTGCTGTCCTGCTGCTCTTTCCCTTCAACTCCCATCTCATCTGTGATCACGTCTATGGTCCTGCTGCTCCCTGTCACTGTGCACACATGCTCCCTGGGTTCCACTGGGTCAAACCTTGTGTACCAGGTAAGGCGACTGATCTGTAAAGAGGAAAAAGGCATGGTAGAGCATTCAGATTCCAAATGATTGGTCCTCTTGTACAGATTTAGTTTGACTTTTGTTTGTAATTTGTAATGATAGGTGTCGCCTCTAGCATAAAATAGGTCAAAAGAAAATTAGTTTTCAAATAATCAGCCTACTGTTAACCAATATCAGTTTGCCCTAAAAATACCCTGAGGTGTGACGCACTGGTGTTGTATTGCTGCAGATCCCTGTGTTGCTGTGCAGTGGTCTTTCTTTAGCCCTTAATGATCAATGCGAATGCTAAATATGAAAGATAATAAGTGAGGTAATGTAAACAGATCTGTGATCTGTCACTTCACCTGCTCCGGCTTTGGTTTCTCTGTGGCCAGGCTGACTACGACCACCACAATCAGAGTGATAAAGGACAGCAACATGGAGAAGTAGAGGTAGTGGACGTCTTTTATCACAGCAGGCCTGATGTCCTCCTCATTGCAAAGAGGCGCAGGGTAAATGAAGTCCAACACCATGCGGATGCAGCCCACCGGCAGACCGATAGTGAGGCCCCAGAATGCACCCTGATAGAGAGAGAGAAGAGTGACAAGCGCAGGCACAGATGCATTTAGGTCATATTTGAATAACCCTTAGAATTAGTTACACATTTAAATAAAAGTGTATTATACAATCAGACACAGCTGTCTCGCACACATGACCCAACACTAATTCTGTGCAAGAGATCTAAACATTACACATGACAAAAATGACAAGGACAGACTCTGAAGCTATGCTGTTCAACTGTTCATACGCTCCTTACCTTTTCGTTAGTCCTCTTCCAGAAGCAGCCCATGAGGAAGATGATGGACACTGGGGGCTGGAGGTAGGTGCTGATGGACTGGATGTAGATAAAGAGCTGCCCACCCTGACTGGCCTGAACAACAGGAATCCACAGCACCGACACAACCACCAGCACCAGCACAAACACCCTGCAGGTGTGCACACGGAAACATAAAATCTCAAACCATTCTTTGTATTGACTTTCTTTTCTCAACTAACATACAAAGAAAAGAGATATATATACATAAGCCATAGAAGATGGATGGGTTGATGGATTGATTTGACCCACTAGCACATTTAATGAATTGTTACATTATAAATGTAAACAGTCCAAGTGGGACTGACATGTTGTTGATTATAAATTAAAAGTCTTAAGTTTAAAGGCCTCAGCGGAAACAAACAAGACGCTGCTTCACTATGTGGTACACACAGATATAGGTTGTGCTTCAACTAGACCCATCGGTTATGTACTGTATGTTTGTCCAGATGTGTTCACGTACCTTCCCACAATCATGAGCTCCCACTCAGATGCACGGGATCTAAAAGTCTTCCATAGGTCAATGGTGAAAATGGTGCTGGCGCTGTTGAAGATGGAGGTCAACGAGGACATGAGGGCAGCAATCATCACTGCCATCATCAAACCCCTCAATCCTGGGCAAGAACAACACACGCACACACACAAACTGGGGTCAAAGAGAGCAAAAGGCAGGGCATGACCTGTAACAGGAGGATAGCAGTGTCTCACCTGCAGGCAGCAGTTCCATGACCAGTCTGGCATAGGCCGTATCTGTACAACCCACTGGGTTGCCACAGATCTCATTGCAAACGTCAGGATCTGCACACGCCACATCATCTAAAACACAACAATTAACACTCAAATATCAGTTTAACTGACCATTTAGCCATTTTAATGTCACAAATTAAATTGTAAAACATTTGCAGCATCAGCATTACACCACCATGCACTCTCTAATGAAGACAAACTGGACACTTCATTTATTTTCTATTCTTAAAACGTTATTTTACAAGGAAATCACAGTGAGATTCAAATTATACAAGAGAGACCTGGGGTCAATAAAGTAATACGTAGTTACATAAATAAATAACCAATTCAGTGAAAAATGCATGCATGTCACACCTGTGAAGAGTATCCTGCTGATCATGCCAGGCAGCAGAATAATAAAGAAAGGCAGAATCTTTAGATAAGCAGCCAGCAGTGAGCCTCCCTTCGCATGTGTCAGTGTCTTCGCAGCAAGAGAGCGCTGCACTATCACCTGCAGAAAAACACAAACACAGCTCACCCTCAGTTAGCAACCAGCAACTTTTAGTTAATGAGTAACTGGGAGATATTTGTTTGCATATAATCCCTTTTTATGAAGAGATATGTTTCAGATCAGAATGGAAAAAGAAACAACACAACGTTTGGACTGTAGTTCGGCTGTTAAGCAAAAAGTAAAAGCTGCATTTCCACTGCAGAGTACCAGGAACATTAATTAATACACTAATGTTGTACATGAGGGATTTGAACTGTAATGATTGTGATTTTTTCAGTACTAAATTTGGGGCAAAATGAAGAACAACAAAAAAGAAAAGTTTCATCTATATAGAGATTAAAAAAAGGAAAAACTGTGTTGGTAATGCCAATCCCAGTGGCAATGAGTTAAGTGCTGGAACCTCTAGCGGCCCCCCTGTGGAAGACAGAGTAATTACCAAAACATTCCCGGCTTCTTTACTTTATATGTACATATGTGTGCCCAAGAGCAGAGGAGGCGGAAGGGTTATTAAGGAACTCTGTGGGCACTTCCTTGCATTTAAATGCATCACATTCTATTGCAGCACAGTAATGTCGCCACAGACACTCAAACAAAACAATTCAAAACTGAGAAACACAGAGAGTCATGTGGAGCTGATGGCTTAATCAGCACTATGTGAACTCATTTGGCATTTGGGTTTAAATGTAACATATATTCATTCATATTTGAAAAGTTACACACTAAATATAGTAAAGGCGGTGTTAACTTGTGGTTTAATACATTCCTTTACATTCTTGTTGCTTTATTTCGGAAAAATATACATTTTTTATGATTCTTACCTGGTCAGAACACCAGTACCACATTGAGGGGATTGACATGCCAACGATGACCCCAGGCCAAGGCAGGTCAGAGTTCACTGGGTCTCTGAATATGTGGAATGCGTCATGTCGAGGGATGCCGCAGGTCGAGTTTGGCACACGGATGGATGGTATGGCGTGCATGTATCCCTCCATCAGAGCATTCCAGCCTCCCACCTCAGCAAAGCCTCCACAAGGGCATAACATGGTCATTTATTGAGAGTGCAGTGCTGCTGATGGGAGAGACTCCCATGTGTGGATCATTACTTACTGTAACCCATGAGGATGAGAGCTCCTATCACCATGATAACAGTCTGCACAGCATCCGTGTAGATGACGGCAGCCAGGCCACCTGAAACACAACGTACAACATATGTAGTAAATCCAACAGTGTCCACGGTGCTCCTCATAGCTATAGCTCACAGAGAGAGAGAGAGAGATTCTATGTTGGCGAGGGAAGGAACATTCTAACCTGCTACTGTGTAGAGGGCAGTGATTGTCAGCAGCAGCAAAACAGCCAGGTAGATATTCCACTGTAAAGCGAGCTGTATAAACAAAGCCCCAGCATACATGTCCACCTGAAGAGAAACACACACAAGAGGCCATGTGTACCAGAGAAATGGTGGGAAAGTAAACCAGATAAAAGAAAGTGTAAAAGCTTCAAAAATCATGAACACATCGGAACAGAAAGCAGGATTGTTGTGGATTGGAAGCATACTGATATCTTTGTGAAAATGTAAATAAACAAGGACAGGACAGCTATAAATAACTGTGTTCTTCTCCCACCAAATCTCCTTTGCAAGTATTCTGGCATTGTTGTTACCTGGAAAAGAAGCAGAACAAACAAAAGGACGACAGTCATGCATGGGTTCATGTTTAGTGTGGAATATTTTTCTGTTTGCATGCAGACACCTCACCCCAGAGGCAATGTAAATGGGCAGGAAGAGCCATCCCAGCAGCAGTACCATCAGCATACCCTGTTGGTTAACACACTTGAATAAATAAACTAACCGAGTTAGATAACTGTTTTTATAATCCAAAAATGAGACCATATGCAACCTCTTACATTCCATTCATATGCAATTGCCCCAATTCCTGCTGCAGCTCCTGAACCTGCCATCCCAATAAAATGACCACTGCCAATGTTACTGGCAAACAGGGAGGCACCGACCTAAACACAGACGAGAGTCAAAATCAGGATCAGAGAGAATTTGTCCTCCAGCTCACTTTTAAAATGTGAAATATCAGAGGTGAAGGTTCTACTGATAAAACCATACTTCACTTCCAAGATTTTAGTATATTTGTTGTAATCTAATTATCAGTCTATGGGTGTTTTCTTTCAACTCACAGGCCACCAGGTCATGCTCTTCCCAGCCAGGAAGTATCCATCCACTGTACTGCGCTTTGTTCTCCACATAGACTGACAGAAAACATGTTTTGCTTTAAAAATCACTTAGAGATGCATGTAAAAGAAGACATGATGATTCATAGCAGGTTTCCTAGATAATGTCATTGAGAATGTAGACCCCCCCCCCCCCCTGAAAGTTATGTTTCCAAAATCTTTATGTTTTTGTAACAGAAACTTTCCTGGAAGTATAACAGTGTCTTATGTGGAGCAACGTGTCATTGTTTCGCCAAATAAAATATCCATGTAAAAATCTTTTTACCACTGTTTTCACATAACATATAATAGAATCTCTCTGTTGTATTTATGTTAGTTGTTTAAAAACCTAGCAAACAGGAAGTTCATTTATTCCACATGCAGTGAAAGTGCATGTTAACATGAACAAAAAGTTTGCTGGGCTGGGTGTAAAATACTTAAAATTGTAAGTATCACCAGTATTTTAATGTAACAAAGTACAAATACTTCGCTACTGTACTTAAGTACACAATTCATGTATCTCTACTTTTACTTTCATTCCACTACATTTCCTCTATCTTTGTTACTTGTTACTACCAAATACAATCAGAAGAGTTGGTAATGGTCTGTATTTATAGAGCTTTTCTAGTCTTGATAAGCTGCTTTAATGAAAAGTGACTTCAGCTTCTACCAAAGTCATTTTCCGTGAAGATACTTGTACTTTTACTCAAGTATCGCTTTTAAGTACTTAATTCAAGACTTAGTACCACATATGTAACAAATGGTACATAATTAAAAAAATAAATAAAAATAAAAAGAGTGTGACATCAATACTGATGCAGTGGCCTATCTCTTATCCCCTCATAACTCACCCAAAATCCCACTGCCAGCACCAGCAGGAAGTAGATCACCAGCACGACTATATCCACAGGGACCAGAGTGGGTCTTGCCCCAGGAGAGGGCGATGGAGACTGAGTCGTATTGGTCCATTGATATCCTGTGGTAAGGTCAAACATCTAGACACCAAGAAATGAATAAATTCTTAAGGATCAAATTTGATTCGGAAACGGAATTAACTGCACTTGTAATTACTGTAATTGATGCCCAGTAAGGCATTTAACATCTCTTGGCAGAAAGGCCAAGTAAAAATACAATGATACATAATACTAGAATGCAAATGATGTGTCTGTGATGAGACACTGGAAACTTGCAAGGTTTTACTTTAAATACCCTAAGGACAGGTTGACATATCTTGTAGTGTGAAGATCTGTTCCAGTGCTCAGATACGAAAGAGTGCTAACACACAAGTGGGAATGCTGGACTAAAATGATTTGATTTGTGTATCTCAGGCTGCTGAATGATTACAGCAAGGGGAAAAATGCAGTACAAAGAAGACATAATAATACATTTGAAATGATAGGCGTATTGGAATTTTACTGCAGTTTATATACAGCTCAGTATCCGGCTCTGCATTGGATGGAAATGTTTGTGTCTGCGTCGATCATTCATCCACGTCCTGGTTTTCCAAAGGTCACTGAATAAGTAACAACTGGACGTTCTTAAAGACATTTCACCTCTCAGTTCTGAAGACGCCTCTTGGATAAGAGGTGAAACGTCCACAAGTCCAGTAGCTACCGATTAGGTGGTTTTCAGAGATGGAACTGTGTTGTTATAAGAAGGAAACAAACTCACCTTTTTTGCAAGTGGCCACACTGAGTATCCTTCCACAGCTGCACTGTCCTGTGTTGTTTTCCCTAATATATGGGCGTCACAAATAATGTGACGATGATCCCAGGAAGCTTGCGTATGTCACAAGGTTTCTTTCACTCACCAAAAGATCAAACTCCACTTGCACCACACACAGGCGTGAGAAGGTTTGGTTAAAATGTAAGGGATTTATTACTCTTCAGTAAGTATATGCACAACACACCACCCCCGTCGGAGGAGCTGAATGACTGCGGAGTTACTTTAAGTTCCTAATTACACAACAAGAGAATGTAAGACGTGACATAATCGAAGTTAGCAGAGTAGAAATACACCGATTTAGATAAAGACTTATCTCACGAGAACAAATTATTATGAGATATCGCAGCAATTGCAGGTGTGTTAACAGCAGTTATAAGAAAGCTGTAAAGAACATGATGTGAGTTAAAGGGAATGTAGACACACACACAGGGCCTTAGAGGTGAGATTACCTCTGCACTGTCAATAATATACTAGTGTATGCAGTTCTAGTTCTCTCAGTACACACCATAATATTTCAAAAACACACAGAGATCGATTTCATACAGCTGTATATTTGTCAGTATCACTAGGACACAATGCAAAATACAGACGTACCACTTTATTGGTCTTAAATAGACAACAATTTGAATTTATGAAAAATAACCTGGACAAAGAGAAATCTAAGCTTAGCACTTTAAAAGATCACTTGGAGACTAACTTTTACAAAGCACTGGTAAGCTGGTATGTCATTTAATTAGTTGGAAATCTATGAAAAATACTGAATCTCCTGCTCTACATGTAATGACAAGGCTGTTCTCTCAGTCTGTGCAGTGTAACACAGTCAAATTAGTATCTGAGTGACACACAAAAGTGCTTTATATGTGTGTATATATATATATATATATACTGTATATATATAGTAGCATATGTTTTCATTACATTTACTCTCTCATGCTGAACAGTGCAAACAAAAGATAACTCTGTTACAGTTTAATGTGTATTATAGCAGAATATAGCTAAACGTTCACATATTGCACACTGCCCGCTCTGAGTTCCACAAAATCCCACTTCCACAAACCAGTTATTAGTACTAAATACATAAATAACAGGATTCTTAGAGCAAATGTGTATCTCAAGTCATACGTGCCAACCTCCTGCTGACATTATGTCTTATGTACAAGTCCATTGAGGTCGAGGTATCGTTCAATATCAGTAACATATACGGATAGAAATTTCTTACAGTTACAAATGACATGGTAAAAAAAAAAAAAATCAGTTGAAGTAGAAGTATAAACACAATACAGTAAATTAATTGATTATTTACTTGGGAAAATAAGCTACACTTAGTAAGTAATGAACTTATATTACATTCAGAGTGGTGGGCTGCTTAGGAAAATAACAAACATTTTAACTAAGAAAAATGCTTTTTGATGTTCTTCCAAGCCACCAACTGCATGTAGATATATTTGAAATAAACATCTATTTTAGGTTTTCAAGTGTTCTTCCTAAACCCCATTTCCAGAAAAGTTGGACCACTTTCTAAAAACAAAAATAATGCAATAATGACTCAAATCTGTCATTTATTAATTTACATGAGCTTTGATTTAGGTCACAGAGGGACAAACTTACTTCTATGAGTTAAGAATAAACACATTTAGAAATTGATGCCTGAAACACTTAAAAAAAAAGGTTTTAATCAAGGTTTGCTCTGACTCTTTTCTGAACTAAATTGTTTGCAATCTCAGTGTCTTTGAACCGACTGTCACCGCTCTCTCAAAGTTCGGCACAAAATGGTGAACCACGACGACCCATCCTTGCTTTCAGAGACCAAGCAGATGATCCTTTTTATAGCCAATTTTATAACTTCACTTATCAGTTAACCTGCTCATTGAGGAAACTTCCCGAACAGCAATCGTTAGTAATTTTACTGTTCGGAGAAAGTTCAAGTGAAGACAAATCTACAGATGTTATTGCACTTTCAGAAAGCGTCCCGACTTTTCCGAAAATGAGGTTTGTAAAATCTACATCTTAGTCAAGGATATATCACAAACTTTTTTTTTAATTGCAGAGCCGTAATATTGCACGGACAGGAGATAACAAAACAGCTTCGAGAAAGAAAACTTAGGATGAACTAAATGTTGTTATTGAGTCACTATCTTTTTAAAGGTACTTAACTATGCAAGTCTTAGACCTCGACACAACCAATCTTGTAAAAGGACTCGTACACAATATCACTGGTATAATGCAAAATGTTCTTATGCAAATGACTTTCTGTCTCCCTTAATGTAACCACACACATACACAGTATGAAAACAGCAATTTTTTGCTCTGAAATGTACAATGGATGTTGTGCAATGGACATGCACAGTTTACAGTACATCTGTGTATATGTATAATATGTATAACACGTATATGTTTGTGTGTGTTACCAGGCCAGCGGGGAGGCCACTCGTGGACTGTGGGGGCTCTTCAGGTTTTCTGCAGCCTGATGATCACTTAAAGCTCTCTGCGGGTTAAAACGACACAAACTGAACAATTACTATTAAATAAAAAGTAGTATAAGACACGTGTGCTCATATTAAGCTTCCAGATTTACACAGCACATACATGTATTATTTTGACTGCAGTAGAGAGGAGAATGAGAATTATCTGAATAAGTGGATGGCTGAATCTTCCGTCCTCACCTCAAACTTGTTCATGAACTCCGCAAATATACCGAAGAAGGCCTCAGTGTTGGTGGCTTTGCCGTCTTCTCCAAAGTAGGAGGCAGTTTTGTTGAATTCTTCCATTGCTCTCTGCTGCAGGGACTCCAGAGACTGCACTGCTGGGTGACTGTTTTCCAAAAAGTTCTACACACACACACACATCTGAGTCAAGGGGCACAAATGTTTAATGATCTCTTCTACTACATCGTTTTGTAAATTGGTGAATCAAAACTGTGGGTCCATTGGAGGCCCCCTAGCATTATTTTGCTATATTTAAAATAATAGATTGAGATAGGTCCAGGTAGGCCCTTGGCCCTATGTCAGCTGGAATTGGCACCAGCGCCCCCCATGACCCTCATGTGGAGGATAAATCAGAAGATGAATGATTGGGAATTGTTTTTCCATTCGTCTGTACCGGCTCTGCTTTATGATGGATGTTACAGAGTGAGTTTGTGAGTTGAATGAGTATATCAGCTGCTTGGATGGAAAAAAAATCACTTACACTTGTCTACCCTAACCCTCTCTGGCTCAAGCTGGAGTACAGTGGGGGTGCAAGTGTCTGTTTGAATATTCTGGTGCGTCACAGCCCAAAACATTTGGGAATAAATTGGTCTAAATAACTCATTGCTACTCAGTACTTTTGGCAGTTTGGTGAAGGATACGCTCATGACAACAGCAAAACGGTCCTCGGCAGATGCAGGCATCTTCTGACAGGCCGAGCGAATATCCTGGATCGTTGTATGGAGGTCACTGAAGTCTGACGTGATAGTCCTCTGGTTCACTATGGATGTGTGTATAAAATAGCACATTTGAAAAAAGAAAAAGGATGGTAGGTTTCAAATCAGTAACTAACATGATGCAGGAAATGGTTTTATGCAGTGGAGGAAAAATGCTGAGACTGACCTTTTGCTGCAAGAGGAACCATCGTGAGCTCTTTGGAAAAATCCAACACCTCAGGAAAGTGTTGACATAAAGACTTGACCAGAATATGCAGAAATGTTGACTTCCCGTCCACTGTTCTAGTGGTGCTCAACTGTAGATGACAACATGAATGTATCATATGATGGAGGGAAAGAAGAGCAGTAAACGGGCAATATCGTTATCGGAAACACTTCATTTAAATATCTATTGGTGTATGAGGCACCTCTGTGAGGAAGTTGATCTTAAAGCCTGTCGTCTTGTTGGTTTTAGGCTGCGCGTTATTCAGATAGTTTCCCATCGCCAGCACAAACTGTAAAAAGCCAGAACTGTGATGCTGCCAAACATGTAAGCAATAGAATTAAGAATGAGGTCATATCAAGTTCTAGTTCAAGGAAAGAAGGAAACGTGCTTATACTGTTTTGTTATATGTGATAACAAATACCACAAACAGAATGAGCTACTTTATATAACAAAGAGTATGTTTTTTTTATAAGTTACCTCCAGTATCTTAGCTAGCTTCTTGCTGGTTTTCAGCTCCATGGAGGCCTTGCAGATGCAGTCGAACGCTCCCCTCAGCTCTTCTGTCTTCTCCTGTAGAGAACACTTGAAGAGGAGGCTCTGCATGCGTGTCTTGTACTCTGGCACTGATAACATCTGATAGAGATCAAACACGCAAACACACACACGACCAGTAAATAAGCGACTGATGGCACATCATGGATAATGGCATAGGCCACACCCACACAATGTCTAATGTTCAAATTAGGGACGACTTGATACCACTAACAATATCACAACCTTGAGTATCCAGTGAAATCACTCTAATAAGCAGTTAACGACACATTTATCACCTAGTCATAACCAGCCATTTCAAAAACACAATGCCTCAAAGTCCTGCTCCCATAAAGGTGAAAAGTCCCCAAAACATGATTCCAATAAAAGCGACCAAACAAAAGTATACTCTGCTCTTGTTTTAGAGTCCTACGAGTCCACATAGCAGACAAGATTACTGCAGCGTGTGACACACATAAATCACATGAATCAACAGTAAAAACCCCTGTCAGCACTGTACCTGTAACACAAACTGGTCTGGTTCACTGAGCTTGCTTGGGTCCTGTCTGTACTCTTCGTACTTTTTGACTTCCTCTGCGTCGGGGGCGTACAGCAGCAGCTGCTTGATGTGGGCTGGCTCCAGCCGATCGGTGGCCATGTTCATCAGCACCCGGCGCAGCTCCCCAGGAGAAAGCTTCAGGTGGGCAATCAGGATGGCTAGAGGTATAAGAACAAACATATATAATATTATAATACATTATAATGTTTACGTCTCATTTTTAGCATGTTAACCATGCCATTGGTAATTATGACTGAACAATTCAGCTAATAGTCAGGAAGCATAGAAGGAACAGCTTTGCATTTGCTGCTATTTATTAATTTATAAAATCAAGTACTGGACAAGCAAAATCTTGACATTCTTATAGTGCAAGAGGAAACAAGATTGCAGATTTTAGAGTTTATCCTCTATATTAATAATTATACTTAGCATTTAATTTGTTGTACATCTATGTAATTATATACTTACAAGCATTGTAAGCCTTCTTATGGGACAGAATTTCTATCACGTCTTTCTTCTTGAAGGATTCTGTCAGCATGGACGGCTCTGGGGCAAGCACTAGTTGGTAAAAAAGCCTAACGTTACTGAGGTGCATATCAACTGCAATAAGTACTATAATTACATAACCATGTCATAAAGTACAGTATTACATTTTTTTAAAGAAATAAAACAGAAATTGTGATTGTTTTAGGATTCAGTTTGACATCCATTAGACAATGTGGTAAAAAATAATGATACATGTGTGTTTCTGTCAAATCAACTACTAATCAAAGCACTACACATGTGCAGGCTGTCACTTGGACTCACTGGTGTTCTTCTGTGTCCCAAAGTGCAGCTCCAGATCCAGATACTTCACCATGTCATGCAGTTTATCATAATCCGAATTTGCTCCCAACTACCAAAGATATACAAAAATAGACTATATATATAAAAAACAGACTTTTATAGTTAAGTGTGAGACATTTTTAGAAATGGTAGCTCTTTGTTTACAGTCACCACACAACTCACCTGTCCCCAAATAGTCCCCTCTGAATTCTCTACTTGCTCCCAGCGCAACCTCTTCACACTCATATGATTGGAGTCCATCCTGGACAGACTGGGCCTCGGCAGTGGCGGGGGAGAGCAAGGTGGGGGCAAGGGTGGTGGAGGAGGGGGCTCCAGGTGCTCTGCGGGATCGGACAGAGAGTGGGGGAGGGATGGGGGCTGACCATGGCCATGTGATTGCTTATGGTGGGACGACTGAGACTGTGGCAGGTTTGGGGACTGCAGCAGGTGATGTGAGGGCTGGGACTGTGGCCGGGTAGTTTGGGTGGTGGACTGGACGTGCTGCAAGTGGTGGTGTTGGGGAAGAGGCTGGAAAGTGGAGAGTGTGGGCTGATGTGGTTGCAGGGGCTGAAATGTAGAAAGGAGAGGCTGAGGCCTGTGGGGCTGCTGCGGAGGGTGGATGACTTGAATCTGGTGTTGGTAGTCCTGTGGAGGGGGCTGTGGGGTCATATGGTGGATGTGGTGGATCTGAGCTGTGGGGTGGTGGTGGGTCTGCTGGATAGAGTGGGGTCTCTGCGGAGAGGGTTTGGAGGGCTGGGGGTGATGAGTTTGGTGGCTCTGCTGTGGTGTCACTTGGGTTTCATGATGACCTTTAAGACTTTTACGGCTCTGGTGTGATTGGCTGTCCCGTTTGAGCTGAAGTGGAAGGGAGGCGGGCTCTTGCTGGGCTTGATGTAGCAGCTCTGTGGAGGAGTGATGGGGCGTGGGCTGGTGCATTTGATGAGCTTGATGGAGCAGCTCTGTGGAGGAGTGATGGGGCGTGGGTTGGTGCATTTGATGAGCTTGATGGAGCAGCTCTGTGGAGGAGTGGTGGGCCTGGGGCTTGTGCATTTGATGGAGCAGCTCAGTGGATGAATGGTGCGGTTGACCCCGATGCATCTGATGAGCTTGATGGAGAAGCTCTGTTGAGGAGTGGTGCGGCTGCATCTGCTGCATTTGGTGAGCTTGATGCAGAAGTTCTGCTGAAGAATGATGTGCCTTGGGTTTGTGTATTTGGTGGAGCATTTCTGACGAGGAGTAGTGGGCTTGCTGCATCTGCTGAAGAATCTCAGCAGATGAGTGGTGGGACAAGGACTGTTGCATCTGGTTGAGCATCTCTGTAGATGAGTGATGGGGTGGGGCTTGGTTCATCTGGTGGAGCATCTCTGCTGAAGAATGGAGCTGATGGGGTCTTAGGCCCTGACGACTTTGGTAGATGCCCTCAGCATATTTATCTTGTTGGCCAGAGTGGGACGTTGGTTGAGTTGAAGGCTGGTGAGGAGGAGGAGCTGAGCGAGACAGACGCCGGTGGTGATGACTTGGGTAGGCCTGCTGCTGCTGTGCTTGGCGCATCATATAGAGAGGATGGTTGGCATGGTGATGGGTGGAGTCTGGAGAGGGGAGTGGTGGTAAGGACTGATGAAGTTGTTGGAGAGGACGTGGTGAATTTGCTTTTTCCTGTGTTGGCTGGACAGGCATTGAGTGGTGACTCTGGTAGATCTGTTCCATCTGTTGTTTTTGATACGCTTGTTGCTCTTCATAAGCCTGGCGGTCTTCATAAGCTTTTTGCTCCTCATAAGCTTTACGATCTTCATAGGCTTTTAGTTCTTGGAAAGCTTGAAGCTCCTCCAATGCATTTTGTTCCTTATAGGCCTGACGCTGTTCATATGCTTTTTGTTCTTGGTAGGCTTGAAGCTTTTCCAACATTTTTTGCTCCTTGTAGGCCTGGCGCTGTGCATATGCTTGTCTTTCTTGGTCAACTTGTTGTTCTTTGTACATTTGCTGCTCTTCAAAAGCTTTTTGCTCCTCATATGCTTTCTGCTCTTCATAAGCTTGTCTCTCTTTTAAAACTTTCTCCTGAAAGGCCCGTTGTTCCTGGTAGGTCTGCTGCTCTTTAAAAAGTTGTTCTTCTTCATAGGCTTTCTGCTCTTCATATGCCTGCCTCTCCTTATACGCTTGTTGCTCCTCGTAGGTTTGTTTTTCCTGGTAGGCTTGTCGTTCTTGGTAGGCTTTTAGCTCTTGTATAGTAGCATGGACCTGTAAATCCTCTCTCGCAGGTAACACTTTATGAAGAGAAAGCCGCTTAGGTGGTGGATTACTACGGGGTGGAGGTGGTGGAGGTGGTCCAGATTTCCGGCGAATTGGCACATATGTTCTTGGGGAGTGTTCTGGGGAGTAGTCAAGCTGCTGTTGCTGCTGTTGCTGCTGCTGCTGCTGCTGCTGCTGCTGAGTCTGAGCTTGTGTAGGTGGTGGTGGAGGAGGAGGAGGCAGGTCATTGAACTGAACAGGCGGAGGTGGAGGAGGTGTCATGGGGGGAGGAGGAATGTGGTCTGAAGATGAGGAGTAGGTGAGAGAAGAGGCATTATCCTCTCCACTGCTGCTTTGAACATCACTTGGGCTGCTCAGCTCTGGAGCAACAAATCCTCCATTTTCCTCTTCTTCATCTACACCCAACTCCTCTTCAATATCCTCATCCTCCTCATCTGGGAAACTCATCTGCACAACATCCTGACATTAACACCAATCACACCTCATTAGCCCATTCATGTCAAAAGTGAACTTAAGAAAGAAACTTTTGCTACAGGAGTTTAACAAAAATAGGTTTTTGGTTTGATGGATCACAGTTGTATTTAGTAGTAAAAGCTGAAGCAATTGATAAAACCATTTACACACACTGTGCAAGAACAGTAGGAAGGAGGTGGCGATAGATGAGTGATCAGATCTCTGAAACAGTATTCTTCTGAAGAGACACTATGATGTAATGGGCATTTTTTTTACACAAAATAATTCAATTTGCACTGGCTTGTGACTAACACACTTGTTTATGTGTAAGTAAACAAGTGTGGTTAGGTAAGAAGTGCAGTGTTGATGTGACCCTACCTCCTCGTAGTCATTCTCAGGAGTCAGAAAGTCGTCAATGATGGCCACTCTCTGTCCCAGTTGCTCACTCAGTGCATCCAGGAAGCGATCTGTGTCATCTGAGCGGGGCGGTTTGGAGAAGGTGTAACGCCGTTTGCCGCTGCGATTGGGTGGTGGACTAGATGGGAAATCAGCAAGGTCCGGAGGTGAGGGTGGTGGACTGTCTAAGCTGATGTAGGGATTGGACTCCCCACTGGTCTGGCTTGGTAGCCCTGGTGGGTAGAACTGGGCTGGAGGGGGGCTGGGGGGAGTCTCCTGCCAGGCTTGAGTAGGTGATGGACCTTTACGGCTACCTGAGATAAGCAAGGGACAAATACAGGTATATGAATAAGAGACAAATGTTGGGAGCATCATGTCAGAGAAATCCACAGATGGAAATGTTTCCTTACAGACTTTTAAAGGTCAATGAATTAGAGCAATACGTGGATAAAAAAGCCATTTGGGCAGTTTGGCACAAAAGGCAACCAGAACTCCCTGAGGAACTTAATGCTCCAGAAAACACATTTCTAATTTAAGTGGTTCTTGTGTGTTTTCTAGTTCCACTTCCACCATCACCATATCCTCTTCACGAGAGTAAAAAACTCTTGGCCCAGCAATTAGGCATGCTGATTCTTATCCTCATGAGTGCATTCTACATCCCTGTCTTGGGGTGAGTGTCTGTCATGTATGAGGACAACTCATTTAAAGACCCCCCGCAAAACAAAAAATAAAAAATCCTTTCCCTGTCTGATGCCAGCTCTGATCCTCTACTCTTTTACTCCACACCATAACATCCAGATTGAACAAGACATTAAAAGCGGGTGCTTTCAAAACTCTGCAGTGCTCTATATTTAGTACAGCATGAATTTGCAAAAATGTCTGTCAACGTATATTTCAAGAATGTTCAGTTGAGACACAATTGGTTTGACTACCCTGAGTTTCATAATTCTTGCTCTGTCGCATTTTGTCTTAGACCATTCCACATAAACACACTCACTCATGTTTCCAATGTTTGAGATTCTCATGAACACATACTATTGACTACCTGTGTTAGCATGTATTGTAGGGGAGGCAGAGTGTGAAGGAGGTTCCAGATCCAGTAAACTCTCGGGGGCAGGAGGAGGGCGGCTCTTCATAGACTTGGACCTCTTGGTTGAATACATGTTCTCCAGTTCAGCATACACGGCTGACAGCTTGTATGGTGGAAATATCCAGAGAAACCAAAGTAAAACCTCTTGTTCTAATGATAACCAGGATATCTTAAATCACAGAGACGGCTGTTTGTTACATACATTGGTGAGATTGTTAGGAGTCTCTGGAAGGGAGGTACCATCTCCTGACTGTCTCTCCCCTGGAGCCAACCTCATCCCTGTCTCCAACACTGGCTCTGCATGCAGCCCTACATTAATACATGCATTAGAATGGTTTGTTTAGGTTTTTAATGGAAGCATCTACAGCAAACCTGGGATAAAAATCAGCTTTTACAAAATTTAATGCCGCAGTGCATATGTTATGGTGATTGTTACTGTTGTTAATGTTATGCTGCCTCTGTTTGATCCTCACTAACAGAAATGATGTAACATGTGTATGCTCAAACAGCTAGACAACCAGGTTTTCACTTCTGGGACATTTTGTGGGCACTTTTTTGTGTTTTCACTCATACGCCAACCTGTTTGCGGCTGTCTTGCCACACTAGTGCAATGTTACCTCCATTTATCTCAACTTAAAACAAACATCTTCCTCTGAAAATACAAGTTCTAAACATCGCTTTACTGAGGAAAAACAGAGAGAGCTGTGTGGAGCTAGTCTTTAAACTTTGTACAGTTTTTAGTTAGTAGTGGGCCAGTGAATACAGTGAGTATTAGTGCTGCTTCTGATCAAAACAAGGAAGACAATGAAGACCTGTACCCATGCCCAAGTGTGTGCCAATGACCAGGTCATCAGAACTACGTCCCCTCACACTGCTCCTGTACGTGGTCCCCATTACCCTCATGGAGCTGCTGCGGCGGTGAGGTTCAGGGGCAACCACTGTCTCTGGCGGAGGGGGAGGTGGTGGTGGTGGTGGTGGAACTGGAACACACACACACACACATACACCACAATAGCAGTACAGAGGAAGAGGTGTGTGAAGAGCTGCTACATCATCTACGTTTGTATATTTTAACATGTTTAATATTTCTGTAACCGTGACCATCTAATAAGCAAACTTCTGTTCATTCACACACGTCAGACAACATTAAATATAAAAATGTACAGCCACACAACCCAGAAATCTCAGGCAAATGTGTGCACACACCTGGGGCTTTGTATCCCAGAAAGCGTGAGATCTTATTCTGGCAGTGTTCCTGCTCCTCGTATGTCAGCAACTGGTAAATAAACTGCCAGATCACCTGTTTGGCTGGAGTATCCAGCACCGGGAACACATCCACGATCAGAGTGTCAACATTCCTGTTGCCATGGAAACACAGGCAAGGTGACATACAGTACATCACCTGGCAGTCCATGCACACACAATCCACTGATTTGACTAAATTTGGCCACAGAGAAAAGTATTTTATTCAAGTCTTTAGTGTTAAGTCTTTTTAGTGTCTCTTTTATGACAATTATAAAATATGGCACTTCAGTTTACACTGTAAAATGAAAACAAATTAGCTATTACCCTTGACAATTGTTGCCCACTCCTTCCTTCTACAAACTTTCATCATAACCCTTTGCTCACCTGTGCTGGAAGAAATTCTCCAAAGCCTTGCAGATGGTGTACCTCTCCTGGATGGTCAGCAGGTGCTCCAGCTGCTGTCCGAAGGTGCGGCCATGAACCCTGATACTGGGCGGCAGAATCTCGGCCACCCACTGCAGGGAGCTGAGCACTGGAGAGCGAGCACGTTCTGTGGGAACGCCGCCGCCCGCAAGGTCCTGCTCTGCCAGAGCGAAAGAAGGTGGACCGTCCTCCACCATCAATGTAGGCATGGCACCACTGCCCTGCAGCATGGACACCACCTTCTCATGGGAGGAGGTCCTGCAGGCAAATACATGGTATGTAATGCATGGACACATATGCAGATATTCAGTGGATGGTATGGCAATTCTTTTATTTTACTTGCTTGAAAATATTTCTGGATTCTGCAGAAAACACTGCAGTAAAAGCACATTTTTTTCCTTCTATGGTAATTTTTCAGGCATTTTAAATTAGATTTTTACTGCCCCCAAGTAATGTGTGTGTGTGTGTGTGTGTGTTACTACATTCAATATTACTGCTCATTCTAAATAATTTCCTAGTGAATTCGATTTTCTCTAGGAACTGTGTTGTATTAAACAAAGTATTTATGGTCACTTTTTTTGGCAAAAACAACTTAAAGCAGAGGGAAAGATCAACCTCATGTCGAGTCCGTTGAGAAAAAGGATGCGGTCTCCTGGTTTGAGACCTGCCTTGTCTGCTGGACTTCCTGCATTGCAGAAAATGAGTGAGATAAAGATTACTTTTCCTAACTCATGTAATTGCAACTAGCACAATAACATTTGCACAGACACAACTATACAGTAAGTCCACATACGTTTAAAACTTACCCGGGATGACAGAGTCAATCCACACTGGAGCATGACCTCGCAGGGTGAACCCAAAACTCATGTTGCCCTTGCAAACCCTCACTGTCCTGAAGAGACAAATGTGAGCAGATAATTCACTTTATTAGGTATACCTGTTCAACAGCCAATGCTGATCTACTGGGGTTTTTAAACACATCTACCTCCAGTATTGAAAATAAAAAAAAAACGACCATCTCTACAACACATTGAAGTGGATGCAGCAAAAGACAACATCCTTTATTTGGTGTCCTATGTATCTAATAAAGTGTCTGTATAATGT
The DNA here is from genome assembly GCF_958295425.1 of Solea solea. Lineage (NCBI taxonomy): Eukaryota > Metazoa > Chordata > Actinopteri > Pleuronectiformes > Soleidae > Solea > Solea solea. Next base: position 16,089,177 of record NC_081149.1, read on the forward strand.
GAGCATATTGTTTCTTCTTCCAGTCCTGAATCCTGTGTGTACATACAGTCATTTTCAGCCGACTCCTTTAAATTCACATCCTGCACAAACAGCTTTGCTTAAACATCGACAAATACTTCCCCAAGGAGCTGTATAATATCTTCAAAGTGCTGCAGTTACTGCATTATGAGCAGATTCTTGGGCAAGTTATGTCCCACAATTTAAAAGGGATGGCTATGGGATGCTTCCAATCACGTATTTTTATTAAATATTTTAAAGTCTGGATGAAGGTGAGCAGGATCTAAGCAGAGTAGAAACTCACATCCATTCATAAAAAACACACCAGCATACAGTATAACAGATAAAGACTGTGGGAGGTCCGACATGACTTGTCCAAATAAGTTTATACTTGATAAAGGTTTAGGCTTTAGCGCATTGAGTTTATTTTTAACTTTACTCCTACACATTTAACTCCCTGACATCTTCCCTAACCCTTCTGCCAGCATGTCTTGTGTGCAGTGCCTATAAATTTCATGACTGGTGAGAAAAATAGAAAAACATATTTCAGGAAAAGAAAAGCTGTGACTCATACTGATGGAAAAACACACTGGTTGGATGAGCAGAGATAATACTGTAAAATACATATCAGTGACCTGCAGTTGGTGGTGCCACTGGAGTGGCCGGCTATGAGGGAGGTAGTCTTTCGCATGCCTCGGGTGGGTGGAACCACGCCCTCCTCTGCGTGGGTGCGTGGCACTGAGCTGGCACGTGTGGAAACCAGGAGGCGCTCTGGGTGATCCTCACTCCGGCTGCGGCGCAGGTGGCTACGGCTAGGGTCACTGAAGCTCCGGCCCTTGAGGCGGCTCAACAGGCTCTGGGAGACCACCTCATCAAAACGCTCCCGATGTTTCTTGGGAATGAAGATCCTGACAAACATGGTGGGAGTCAAGAGTCAATTATCAGACCGACTAAAAAAAAAAGTGGTCCAGCAGAGCAGATGTGGAGCAGCTTCCAGATCAACTCCTCTGGTGTGCTGCCAGGGAAAACACCATGTACAGTTTTCTGCACAAGAGCACAGCAACAAATCAGAGCAGCATCTCAGCCACACAGTCCAACACTCCTTTTTCTGGTTGTCTAAAGAACAAACAAAGAAAAATCACACAGATGCTCTGAAAACGAATAGTTCCAGTTGCAGGATCCACTTAATTGGTTTAAAAATAGTTCAGCCCATGTCGTCTCATGGGAGGGCTGAAGAAAAGAGGCTGGGAGAAAAGACTGGTCCGTCCTTCGATGTTGTGTGTGTGTGTGTGTGTGTGTGTGTGTCTGTCGGAGTGAATTATGTGTGTGATCAAGAATAAAAGAGATTAGGAATGAGCTTTGTTGTGCAGTCCTGTCACTTTTGCAGCTGCAGGTAAGCACATTCAGTATCAGTGATGGTCTACATCTAATGTGCGAAAAGGAGGAGGCACAATACCAGAGCCAATTTGGGGAGAAAGCACTCCACTCCCTCTACAGCATTATATTTTTGTCCCATCATCCAAATGTATTTTACTTTCTTAAAGGAAGACGCATCTGATACACATGAGTTTTATATGGTCTGTGTGTCCAATCTGTTGTATGTGCTACTTACAAGACAGGGTCCAGTCAAGACAATGAATGACTGGTGAGAGAACATGCAGTGGTGACAAGAACTGATTCTTCAAATATCTGCATCAGACGTATGAAACTAGGCTTGTGCTTTAGCTGCAGAAGTTGTCTGAGGCTTGGTGGCAAAATTGTTTTTCCTTCCTCTTCTATGACAGGGTTTTGTTGTGTGGTTTTTAAGAATCAGCACCAACAACAACAAAGCTCTTTGGTCTTTTTCAAGACCTAAGACTGAAACCTGTCATCTATCACTGATGATTCAGGCTGCTTAAAATGTCTGCGCCCATTGAACTCCCTCCCTTGTAGTTGTGCTACATGAAGTACAAGAAAAACAAAATAAAGCAAATCAACAGAAACGACCCAGAAAAAAAAGAAGAAGAAATATTTCCAATAACTGTGTCCTAGAAGGGTTTTTATTATGTTTTCCCTTTAATCAAAGGACACATTCTCTCTGTTTCTTCAGTGCTACACACACATTACTGAGCAAAATACCTCACACACATAAACATGCTTTTTGTCCTTTGCATATCTGCCTTCCCATCTCTTCCCCACAAAATGGTGCTGCTTCCATCCTCAAAGTAAAATCTCCTGGGTACATCCACCAGGCAAACACCACTGTTGAGAATAAGATTTGCTGGTACAGGATGGGTTTTCAAAGCTGTCACAGTCCTTTAACAGATAGCTTTGGGAACATTTTTTCAGAGGAAAGGAAAAGCTGGTTTGGTTTTAAATTTTAATAAGAAGGATGCTAAAGCTGAGCTGCCTCCGTGTCAAAATCTTACAGAAGAACCCAGAAGTGAGGCAAGCTAACAGATATTTGCCCTCTGGGGCTTTCTTCCTAAGAAACTGTTTTACTCACTGAATTTAATAGGCGTATGTAACCAAAAACATTATTACAGCTAAACTAAAAAAAAAAACGAAGATTGTCCCAGACAACTCTAAAGGGTTTGCCATTCACATGTGATGAATGCAGTGGGGCGCTGTCTTTGGAGAATCTCCAGAGTTCAGTGTAAGCCTGAACACAGGTTGAGGTTATAAATCCAAGTTGAACTGCTCATCACTAACATTCTGTGTATATAATGCATTAAGATAATGAGTTAAATTTCTAGTCAGTAACTGTATTTATGTAAGATAAGTCTGATGAGTTAGACTCAACGTGTGTCAGGTGTTGTTTAAAAATAACACCTGACACACTTTCATGTTTTTTTGTGACAGTGTGGCTGTGCCAAACAGCATAAGTAAATAGCAGTGCAGCACGTTTGTCCCTCCCACAGTCTCTCCTGGTTCATCGCCCCATCACAGGTTGTCAGATGGTTGGAAAGCTTCAAAAGCCTCGTCCTCCCACTGCTTTCGAACATCGGATTACATGAGTCAGTAAACAAACCTCCCAAGGGACGGGAATCATAAGCTAACAGCCAGTTCACCGGTCGTGGGTGCTAAATGATTCACATGGTTTTTGTTGTCAGTTAACGGTGGAGACACCGTTCGTATACATCAATATTTGAATCTTCCAAAAACACTACACAAAAAACGTATAATGCAAATGTATCTTAAAGCAAGCACAGGCAAACTGCCTTTGGTGTCACTGAGCACTAATTAAAAAAAAAAACCTTCATCATAACAAAACAAGACTTTAACACCACCACTGAGCTGACAAAGCAATCACGGGGCAGTTCAGAGAGTGCGCCTCCTATTAGCTGCATAATGAAAAGGTTACCATTTCAGCAATGGCAACATCTACTTTTGCTGCAAAATGACCTAAAAAAATCAAAACAAAACAAAAAATTAATTACTCAGAAAAAAAAAAAAAATTTTTTAAATGAATGCAATGTGCTTCCATATATCAGCACACAGAGCCTCAACTATTTAACAGCCTACATGACATTAATCTATTTATCTAGTGATCCTGCCTATTAGAGCTTCATGGAATCAGCTATTGTATTAAATGTGTAATGAAGCATATTTTAAGCCTTTTACTTGGAACACATACTGGACTCTAGTGATGTGGTCATTCTATTTTTTCAGTCACACTGAAAATGTATTTATCACTGTTCAAAAGACCCAATACCATGGTAAATGATCATATATCCCAGTACACTGAGGTATATCATAGAAATATAATCTATACCATCCCTATCATTAAATGTGTAATGCTTAATATACAGGGAGGCACATATAAAAATAAAAGCAGAGCAAAGACGAGTATGTAGGTGACAGTGACAGAGTGCACACTGTGCTCATTTAGTGAAAAGTTAACACTTTACCCAGGGGCTGCAATGCGCTCATCTGTGACAACAGGATGCTCTGTGGTGTTACTTCAAGCGTCAAGTTTATAATAGCAAGCAGAGAAGTAGGGTGATTCTAGACACTCACCAGGACTAAATAAAGTAGCAGAAAAAAAGGCAGAGAGAGAAGAGAGACAAAAGACTCAATGAAAGCATATGAAGAATGGCACGAAAAGCCAATCTGAGGATAAAATAGACAGAGCCAGGGAGAGAAAAGTGGAGAACTAGAACTCTTTCTAGGCCAGGGTCATGGAACTATTGGGAATAAAGCCGGATAGTCTGCTCTATGTACTCTATGTAGGCCACTGAACTTTCCCAAACAACGTTCATATATCACCACGGTTGTTCGGACAAAAAGTGGACAAGGAAAACTTAACTGAATGGGGATGTTTCATTGTTCATCTCATTTGATCAACTATTGACTCCTGTTCCCTTCAACAAAAAGTTGATTTTTAGTTTGGTTTCACTGCGTTCACATGTTACAATGTAAGATAAAAAATATTTGTCAAATCTTTGTAAACCAACCAAAACAAGAAACTTCAAAGTTGCCTCCATTGAAGTTGGATGTAGGCCTTGGGATGCCCTCAATTATAAGGAGGACAAGAAGAGTCTGTAATTAGGTCAGAAGGAGGGGTGGATCAAGGACACAGCACACAGGCAGATGAATGACAAAAGCGATCAGCTAGGGAAAGTCACTGCGAGAACATTATCATGACGAACTTCTGATCAGCGAATTTGACAGCGGGCCAAGTTTGCAGCATAGCTGGAGACACCGTGGAGCTTAGACGCTAAGTGGAATTAAAAGCCTCCAACACTTAAGAGACAGCACTGGTTTTCAAATGTGTGCATGTGGGCAAAAATCATGAAATATAATCATCAATACAAATACAGAAAACCGCTGTGCAACAATACTTAAACAACTTACAAGTCAGCACAGACACAAAGCATAGTGAACCCTGCTGCTGAGATCGAAGGGAAAGTGCCATACCGAAAGTGTCTGGAAAGGTTCCTGTCCCTTTCCATGGTTCTTCAAGGCTTTGAGGAAGTGCCTGCGCTCAGCCAAGCAGTGCAAACGCCTCCGCTCTATCTCGGCGAGTCCCCATTTAGTTTGAACAAACAGCTCTCAAAAGGGAAATAGGAGAGAGATGTAAAAGTAAGGTGTCCACGATCTCAAACGCGCTTGCTGCAGTCTCAGAAAGTAGCCAGATGAAGAAAGAGAGAGAATGTGAGAAAGAGAGGAAGCAAAGTGTAAAAATGCCTGTGTTGCACATCCCTCCACTCCTCCAAAACATCCTCGGGTAGCAACAGCAGCTGTTCTCCAACTTCATGTGTGGGGCAGCACTCGTCCCTTTTTCCCATGGTGTAGCAACTTCTTCAGGTGCATAAAAGAAAGCTTGATAAAAGGTCACCACAGTGTGGTCTTGTCCGGCACCAGCTACAGGATAATCCTTGTCACTGAGTCATCCATCATTTGGCAGTGAGAGGTAGTGAGTGACAAATCATCTCTTCCCTCAGAGGAGGAAGGAGGAAAGAATGAGACGAACAGAGGAGCATGAGAGGAGGGAGAGGAGAGCCTCGGTGGAATTTCATAGGCAGGTCAGCACAATGTGAGAGTGTGTACGCGTGTGCAAGTGCGAGAACCACCGATGTGAATAAGTGATGGTACAGAAGTTTGCCGTGATGCGATTTGCTCACACTTATTTCTGCATGTACGAGGGCAGCCATCCAAATCTCTGTAAATAATTCCGGCCCAAAAACATCCTCAGTGTAACTCATTAAATAAACACACTGGAGCTAAAAGCCTGGGTTGAGAGTGAATGGGTCTCATTAATTCGCCGTTCTGAAGTCTACGTACAGACACGGTGTCAGACAAAGGCCTGCAGTCCGCTGTAATTACTTTCAATTACCGCAGTACAACAGAATCCCAAGAACTAAAGAGTCTCTAATGACACCACAGACACACAATCTTTTGCCTAACTTCCAAGTGCTGAAGCACTTGTCAACCCCTGGGTTTTGGAGCCATTTAAAGAATTGACAATTCAGAGTGCGTTAGAAACCTAAAAGAGAATTTAACAGAAATAGGCTGCTTAAAAATAGAACACATCCTGTGGGAGGGCTAGGCAAATCGGCAAGGGCATAGAGGCAGACTTGGTGGAATGTGGCCCAGCTGGTCAATTTTTAAGACGTTATACGGAAGAAGAAATTACTTTTAGCAGGAACACCTCGCATCCTTTAACACAACCATTAATTACTTGATGTGTGTGTATGTGTGTGTGTGTGTGTGTCTGAGAAGGAGCAAGAGAGACTGACAGATTGGGGGGAATCCACCTCCAGTGACAGACACGTTGATTATTCACGCATCAAATGACAACACTGGCACCTGTCACAAGATATACCACGCCAACAATCTCTCCTCAGATACGTTCATATTTAACCGGCTAAATGTGCACCTAGCATTATAATTCATGACAACCGTTGAACTGGAATAGAGAGAATATAGAAAATAAAATCCCACATGGCCACTTTGTCAGTAGTGCCAGAGAAAAATGAAATCTCATGGGAATGTTTATGGTTCTGTGGTTATTTATAGTAATACATCTAATTAAAGTGTGATACAATGATGGAATAAGAAGGAATAATGAAGCGTTACTGCAGTGGTGTGATACATTTGACAGAAACCCTTTCAAATTAAGGTCCAGTGTGTAAGAATCAATGCCATCTAATGGTGAGACTCCATATTGCACCAAACAGAGGAGCTCATCCAGCAGGGAACTACAATGGCCTTGAACTCCAAAAAGGAAGTCATTCTTCTTCATTTGCATAAGTAGGCTTCCAATTCAAAATACAATCTCATTGACTGGCTTGTCCAGTGCGACTGTTGTATAACCATGGCTCACCTGAAGTACATATGAAAGGCTTATTCTAGGGTTACAAACCAAACAATTTTTATTTTTATTTTTAAAGCAATTATACACAACACAAACATAATTTTAGGTAGTGTATTCAATTTCTACCCCATATACCATTCTAAATGTTCAATACTGGACCTTTAGTGTGCTGAAGTGTAAGGGAAACACCTCAGTGGGTGTGTCTCATCCTCTGGGGACTGTGAACATCTGTGCTAAACCAAATAGCAACCCATAGTTTAGATATTTACGCCTCGACTACAGTGATGGACTGACCATCAAACGTACATTGCCAGCCCTGAAGCACAACTAAAGACCGAACCGTTTGGCTTTGAAACATATTATTCTATTGCAAATGTAAATCAGCAAAACATTTTCCTAAGAACACAGCAAGTCCACATTACATTATTTCGGCAGGCATCACACTGTCAGCAGCAGCACCAGAACCTCCTATAGCTCATAGGCAGCCTGGAGGAAAAACTCCCTAAGGCTGCTAGCACTGGAATATGATTGTCAGATTCTCCTGAGGTGATTATGAGCTATTCAAAACATGGAATCGGAATAACACTTGGCCCTTTTTCGAACCCAATTAGGCTCGGGAAAGTTTTTCTCACAAAAGGAAGACAAAGATTGTGGGCAGAGACATAAACAAAATCCTACAGAAATAAAATACATTGCTTGAATACATTGCATATTAAAGCCTTGCAAGGTTACAGCACAGACTATACATCCCAGTTTTGAAATGAAGGTAACTCCTATTGGGAGTGCCTGTGCTTAGTCACTGCCTAAATGAGAGGAAAACAACTAAAACAATGCTAATGCATAATTAATGCAACGGCTGTGCAAGACAAACATTGCAAAGCACTTTCAGAGGCAGCTTTCCCGAAGAGGGAAATGTGCTATCATGAGATATGAGACAGACAGTGGCGTCAGAGTAAAATGACTGGCAGTAATGGATTAGTCACAAAAACATAAGGCACTGGGAAATCTAATTAATTGCTTAAAAGAAAAAGTAGTACTAGTACAGAAGTCTTAAACTGTTACGTAAGGTGCTTTAAACGGCCGATTCTATCACCAAGTCACTACTCCAATTGTCCTGTAAATGCACAATATCAAATAGATTTTCAGCACTCACCTGAGGCAGCAGTTCATATTTCTTCCAGCCTAAAAGTTCAAAGCAGGGACCGTGTGCATGTGTGTGAGAGACAGTGCCGCGTGTGCGTGCAGAACCCGCACATTTTTCTGTTTTCACTTGTGTGCATATCTACACCAGCAGCAGCAGCAGCAAACTGGCTCTGTGCAGAGGAGGGAATCAAGACCGAGCAGTGATGTGATGCACAAAAAAATGGTGCACGTATCAAAGAGTGCATCACAGCTGACAGGGAGGATTGGAAAAGGACAGGACCAAGAGAGAGAATGTCAAAGTGAGAGTAAACGAGAGGAATTATAAAATATAAAAGGAGGAGAGTGGGCTGACAACATTTGTGGATGTGTGCAGGTGTTCAGGTTTTGATGTCCTGATTAATGCTGAGTGGGGAGAAATGCAATATTGAGTTGTCCATTTTCGAAAACATACCCTTGTGTACTGTACTGTACTGAAGACAGGAGAAAGAGAACAATGTGACATTCAAGCACTTAAGGCTTCAGTGGCTCAGTGCTTGACATCAGATCACAGTTATTCACATTTGCGCTTGATTTACACTGTTCCCACTTTTAACAATTAAATGCTGAGGGGGGTGTTGCTAAAATATTAATTTCATGGAACTATTAGGGGTTTTATTCTCTTCTCCGACTTACTTGGCGTCAGTTTTCAAACAAGAAGGCTACGTCCACATCTTACATACAGTCTATGGAAACTTTAATCAGCACTGGTTGTGCACAGAGACTGAATAGTCATCAAAGCTGTATACTCTTAACATGAAATATACAACATACAAAGTCTGTGTCTGAGTGTGCGTGTGTAGCTGAATACCTGACACTGTCAATCAGCTGTTGATGCTCCTCTGTGATTAGGATGTCAGGCAAGGCCTCGGCAAGACTTTCCACATCCCTCTCAGCAGCGTACTGTTTTAACACCTCAAACAGGTGCTCCTTCACATCTGGGTCCTCTCCAAGCACTTCCTCCACCTGAGAGATACATATATCAATGCAAAGATGTTAAATATTACCTCACAATTAAAAAAAAAAAATTGTGAGTGGATAAATGCTTTTCCACTCGCCTTCTTATTGAACTCCATGGCCTTGTGGGCACGACTCTCCCTGACACTGTCTCCGCTCTGTGACAACACCCTCATGCTGCTGCTCAGCCTCTTGGGTCGTCGGGCCATGCTGAGCACGCCCAGGCGCAGAGGTCGCCCCTGCGCTGCTTTGATCATGGCAGCAGCGGTTTCATGATGCTTCACTGGGATGCCGTTGACCTCCATGACGTAGTCCCTGGCCTTCAGGCCACTGCGCCCAGCCGGACCGTTGGGCATGCACTCCTCCACCATCAGAGGGCTGTCGCCAACAATGGTGAATCCAAAACGGCCATCGGGTCCAGGAGTGATGTCAATCTAAATTAAAACCATAATCAGAGCATTTTTTTCCAACAATTAATAACACACACAAAAAAAACGTTTTGTGTTAACTGACCTGTTCAATCCGTGACACCACCCCGATGCTGGGTGGGACAGTCTTGAGGGTCTGAGCCAGGGCGATTAGTGCTGGTGTGCTGAGGTTGGTCACATCCTGGCCCTCAATGTCCACCACCTGGTCCCCAGGCTGCAGGCCAGCCAGGTAAGCACTACTGCCCTCCACCACCGACAGGATGTAGCTGGGCCCCGTGCCACCCAGCCGGAAACCAAATGCCTCTGGCCAGTTCTGATTGGTGGCTGGAAGACCGAGGTCTGTTGGATGTATGGAAAGACAACACATAAAGTGGGCCAAATGAACAGATACTGTAGAGAGTATTTTGTTTTCAAGCTTTTAAAAAATATTAGTACATTAATAAGTATACAGGGAGTAGTATTCTCTTATGAGAATGTGAAATCAGTATAGTGCAGCGGTGCCCAAACTTTTTTTCACAAGGACAATATTTGATAATGTGAAGATTTCCAGGGCCAATGGTCCTTTTTTTTCACTTTTTTTTTCAACAGTAACATTTACATACAAATGCACTGTTTTATTATAATGTAATTTTCATTGTCACAATTATCATTTTAAATGGAAATGTAACCAAATCTAAGCCGTGCATGAGTGAAAAATGTTAAAGGAAAATTGCCTTTCTTTCCACATCTGGAGTCAAATAACATAATATGAGAGGAGATGCATATAACTGTATGTCACAGGTTGATTTTGAACCCAGGACTCTGGTTTCAAAGCACAACTCCTTACCAGCTGAGCTAATGGGGGCCACACGACAAGTCACGAGGGCTCTGAATGGCCCGCGGGCCATAGTTTGGACACTCCTGGTGTAGTGGCAAATCAAAGTCAAACTGAAGCAAAAGACAACTATTGCTCCATTAGTATGTATTTTAACACAGTGGATCAAAAATGTGTGTCCAGTCCAGGCTATTCCTGTTTAGTTTGGTAATATTGTCTAAAAAGCAAGTTAACACACAAATGAACAAAGGCATGCATTTCTGCCAGGCTCACCCAGGCACATTCTGGTCCATTACCAGTCATCCTACCTACGTAACTTATGTGATGACCATACTGTGCCCAAAACAAAACATAACACAAAACATAAAGAACTAAAATATTTAAATGCTCTAAACAAAACGAGCAACTAAATTTAACAAAATGATGGCTTTAAAAAAATACTAATAAGTAAAAATGTGATTGTAATGAAAACTAAATAATCAAACCATGTCAATTACTAATAAACCAACAACTACATACCTATGTGAATCATATCAGGATTTATTTAAAAAAAGAAAAAAAAAAAAAGTTAGAACAAATTTGGAACAAGCTGCTCCTACAGACGAGTAGGTTGTCACTGTAAAATAGAGGTCAGATGGTCCGTCAGCTTAAATAGGGCATCTCGGTGATGGAGTTGTCACTGCAGGTACACGGGTCTATCTAATGAGGCCATAAATACAAAGACACACAAGTAAGATAATGATTTTCATGTAAGATGTATGACAGTAAATTAGAAATGACTACATTAAAAAAAAAACTGAGTGTTATTTTTGACTCGTGCTTTTGAATTGCTGCCCTTCCCCTGATCACTGACCTCATTCTTCTGCCGTCCCAACAGGCTCATTTCACTTTTTTTCCCATCTTAAATGTATGTAATGTAAGACATTATGGTTATGAGTCTGTCCACTTCATATTGTTTTAACTCTTTCACCAATAACGCAAACCTAACATGTAATGAACTGATTAATCAAATCTTAAACTCTGAAATTAATCTTATTTTAAAAAAATAAAATTAAAAAATTTCTCATGCTGTGTTTGTAAGCTTCACACCTTGCATTTATATCTATGTCTGTTTGTATGTATTACATAACTGTTGCTTTGGTGTGTGTGTGTGTTATGGTATAAAGACTTAATAAAGCATGTTGAGGCGGCACTACCACTCCCATGAACAATTATCTTAATCACTTATCATGATGATAAAACAATGTGAAAATGTAGGAGGGCATGCTTTATGTAAGAAACTAAAATTAAAGATACCCAGTCATTCATCAAACAGCCAGCAATAAACAGTAGTTTCTTTTTGTACTAGATCATAATTAGGGGAAAGTGGAGACAGGACAGGCAAGACAAAGGCAGAAAGTTAAATACAGAAACTAAAGAAATGAACAAAAATTGCATGAGCGAGAAAAGTAAAGTCTGCACAAGACTTTGCCAAGAAATGTAGAAATCGGTATCAATGCAGAAAAAGATCTTAGAGGACCACAGGGCTAAATATTCAGAGAGAGATGTGGCTGAGAGAATGAATCATATTAAATCCAGGAGACGAAACAAGCCACAGGACTTGGTTCAGTGAATGAAAGGAAGCATCAAACTGTCACCGATTATTGACCTAAAACAGACTGGGAAATCACTCTCTAGGTGCTGTGGATCATTATCTTTCCACCCCACAAGAACACATGAGCAAAGATTGTCAAGACTTCTTTTTGTCCCATTCTCTACAGCCTGTGACCTACATACACAATCTCAGGCTCGGCTCCTCCTCGCTTCCTGTGCTTTTTCCCCTTACAGAAGCAGCTTAGTTTATACATGATGTACAAGTTAAAATCCAGAGAAATAAGACTTACAGAAATCTTTGGAGGCACTCCGGGTCCCAGACTTGCTCTGGCGCAGGGAGAAGCGGCCTTTTCTGCTCAGAAAACGCCTCATCCTTGCCCGGCTTGCGGCAGGGCACGTTCCAGCCAGCCTCCCTCCACCCCCGTGTAGGGGGTCGATGCAGCTTAAGAGTGCCCTTGGACACCCTCGTGCTGCTCCTCACCTGAGCTCACTCCCACCAAAAGCCTCGACCCAGCTAGGTAAATCAAATGTGCCTTAAAGGTCACATGTGTAAGATATGTAGGCCATTGCTTCCTTGGTCTCTAGTTGAGGATAGAGAGGCTAGAGAAGGGAGAGCATCTGAAAATCTCCATCCTGGATGAGGTGGTCCAACCTCAGCCTCAGCCCAAACCCTTTGGCTGAGCGGTGATCAGAAAACTGGGACACACTCACTTGGTCTTGAAATGGTTCTTAGCAAGAAAAGGTACTGCAAAGCCCCATTTTTCTATAAATACATTTCCCTTTCTCTCTCTCTCTCCTACCCGCTCTCTCCGTCTCCCTCTGTTGCCAATGTGGATGGGGCCCTCTCAGAGGGCTGAGGAGTGACCCAGAAACTGTGTGTTGTACCAGCAAGGGACACTGCTCTGATTTTAGTGTCTGTACAGTATTAACCTCAGCGGTGGAGCACCAGTTGAGATGTAACCTGCAGATATGCTCAAGGTTACACGCACCAAGTACAGCAGGGGGTGTTTCAGCCGACCCGCTCAGCTGTGATATATTGTGCACTGGAAATGCAAACAAAAGCGCAAGATTATTAGCATGATTTAGATACTGGTCTCTCTATGTGTCAGTTAATACAAGCCTGCCAATGAGTGTTCTGATCATTAGGATTTACTTGTCAGGTGAGTGCTTTCAAATGTTGGTATTCTCATGATGGCCTAGTAGATGACATTCTTTTTGCAGCCACACTCTCCTATAAACAAATGACAGCAACATGACATAAATCCCTAAAACAGTACATAACTGTCGCACAGTGACACAATGTCTTCAAGCTTTAAGAAAAACAGTTATTAATAAAAAAGGAGAAAACCTAATATCAACATGTCACAAAGCACATTTGTGTGTAAAAGGGAAGATATTACAGCACAGTAGATCATTACTATTGAACTTGATCATGAGCATTTTTCAAAGGGGTTAAAAATCAGTCAACATGACCCAACATGGATGGAGGGAGCACGGATCCAATTACTGCATTAAGTAACATATTGAAAGGTCAGTTATCACTGGAACAAACACAGCATCAACAAAGATAACCTGCAGTCAACGTTTGTTTTTTTTTAAACAAAATAGCAGTATTTATTTGATGCGAACTCTGCTTTAGTAAATTGAGCACATTTCTGCGTCTAGTATCTGCCATGCTAGAAGGATGAATTTTGATGACCATCTTAGAACTGCAACAATGTTTCATGGGGAATTTAATTTCCCTAAAAATCCTCAGACATGCAGCCACAGATAAGACCTTTAGGAGGACACCGCCCCTCACCATGGAGACGAGTCTAAAAACATACTGTAGACAAACGGGACATTAAAAGAACCGAATGACTAAGTGAAATGATGCCATTCTAGGTAGTATAAGAAAATGTTATTTTACTTATGTAATATGAAATTTAATATAAAACTACTCAGACATTCAAGAGTGAAAACCTCACAAATGAGTTAGTTCAATAGTTGGCTAATGCAGTCAAATGCAGTGCCTCATTTCACTAAACCAATCAAAAATCAAAGCATGTGACAGACCTCGTCCTTGTGCACATTTAATTTAAAGGTTTATAACTTATTAACACTTTGGCCTTTGTTTTGTACTCGAATATCACACATGATGAATCTCATACACAGTCATTAATACTCTGCTCCACGGGTACAGTAGAGCCCACAGTTCGTGTCCACTTTTATCATACAATGACAGTCTGAATCTCCACTTCCTCTGGGGAGGTGATAACATACTCCTCTTGCTGCTGCACCACATGTATTTCCTCCTCCACTGCTTCCTCTGTGGTCACCATAGTAACTGTTCCGTCTGCCGTCTCCACGGTGCCCGACGTGGCCAGCAGAGTGCCATCGCTGATGGCAGAGGCCAGGGTCATGGCAACCTGCTCCGTCAGGCTCTCAGGTGTAGCGATGGTGATGGTGTCACCACAGTCGGAGATGGTCGGACCTTCCTCGTTTGCCCCCACGTTGCGCACGATGATCTGATGGCTGCCTGTGCCGCCGGCACCACGTGATTGGCTGACAATTCGTTGGACCACTTTCATGATGTGGTTTCCCATCTGCCAGGTGGAGGTTTGATATGAAAATAGCCACAAAATATCACAATAAAAAGTGTTTACTCAAGATGCTGATGTTTATATCTTCACTCAACCAAACTTAAGATTTAACATGTATTATGACGCTACTGTATACAGATGCTCTCATTTGTGAGTGAGTGCACGGATTTGTTGTCTCTTTAGGACGTTTTCTGGCATGAACACTGACCTCGTCAGGACTTTTAGTCTTCATGGAGACCAAATCTGGTCCTAATAAGGCAGTTTAGGGCTTATATTTGAATTGTGGCTAGGTTATGGTTAGAGTTACATTATAAAGCTTCTGTATCAAGATGCTCTCATATGTGTGTGAGAGTGTGTGAATGTAATCATGTATGCTGACCTCATTTTGACCATCTTGAATGAGTGTGACCTCTTCTTCCTGTACTTCCTCCTCCGTTTCAGTCTAGAGAATGTGACAAATAAAATCAATAACAATGACTGTTTATGAAGATCAAACAGAGGGACAATGACATAATCGACAACAAAAATCACCAAAGGTTAGAGAGCAGAGCACCTTTAATCTTGTTTTCAGTAAATTATTCTATGACAAAATACAGGTATATAGTATGAAACTTCGGGGAAAGTAAATAATTGAGCCTATTCTGGAATCTTCAACCAGCAACCTATTGTTTGTCTGCAGACAAACAGACCTTTAAGTATGTGCAATCATTTTGTGGGCGTCTACAGCCATGTTTTCATCGACATGCAGCTGTACAGCAACAGTTTTGTCAGTGTTGTTTTTCCTCTGATTAATTGCAGTGGAGAAGGAGAAGAAACATTTGCTCTCACCTTGATGATATACTCCTGTGTGTCTGCCACCACAGAGGAAAACTCCACCAGGACGGCATGAGGATCCTCTGAGATGATGGCTGCTGTAGCGAGGCTGTCTGTCGACACCTGCTCCTCTATTACTGTAACCTGCTGGTCACTGGAATCGTCCTTCTGGCAGCCTCCTGGTGGAAATATAAAACACTAGTTAATTCACTGACAACACATGGGAAGATTTACAGTGATTTTATTTTGATTCTAAACGTTCACACCTAACCTTTGGCTCGCATGTGCCGATTGAGGGTTCCATGCTCAGCAAAGCCCCGCCCACACTTTGGGCATTTAAAAGGCTTCTCCCCGGTGTGATGGCGAATATGTCGCACCAAAGAACCTTTCTCCCGAAAACCTCTCAAGCAGAACTGACACACGTAGGGTTTCTCATCACCATGAGTCCGCTGATGCACCTGCAAAGCATTCTGGGCAAGGATAGGATGCATATTTGTGTAAGATAAGTAAAACAAATAAAAACAATAGAGAAAATTCAATACAACACAAACTATTACCAGTGAATTACACTCAGATCACCTTGGTTTTGTATCCTTTGCTACATTTGGAACAGTTGTAGGGTCTCTCATCAGAATGGGCCCTCATGTGCTCACGGACATGTCCAACAGTTTTGTACAGTTTACCACACTCGCCACACTTATATCTCCTCTCACTGACATGAACTTCCATGTGTTTCTTCAGCAGGTAACCAGTCAGAAAATCTTTTGGGCAGAGTGTGCACTTAAAGGGCTTATAACCTGAAAAACATTTATTATATTTATTTTTAGATAAACAAAAAGTCAGTGTCCCACAAATAGCTATTTTTGGGAGTTAACGTGATGCCGTGAGTCTCCATTACTTATGGTGGACTTACCTACATGGCCCTTAACATGAAAGCGGAAATAGTTCACTCCCTTGAAGGAGCGATTACAGTGTGGACATGTGTACAGTTTTAATGGTTGACCATCTCCATCTTCTTCCTGTAAAAGAAACAGAGGAAGGAAGACTGCTAAAGAAACTGTGTGTGCAAATAAGTGATCGAACAAAAAAGTTTCATTATACAGTTGTTCCTACCAATGACGGCATCTCTTCTAACTCTTCTTTAATCCGGATCTCTGTCATATCTTCATCAACATCAGGACTGTCAGAAACCTCTTTATTGATTTCTTCAGTTTCCTCTAAGGTCTCCTCAACCACCGTTTCCTCAGTCTCTAGTGCAATGCCAGAGTTGATGATGGCCTGGCAGATGAGGCTGTCACCGGCTGCTGCAGCTGCAGCCAGGGCTTCTGCCTGAGACTGCTCCACAACCACCTGGACAAGTGGAGATCAACAGATAAAGAGAACAGGGTGAATGTGACATGCAGCAAAATGACTTCATATCAAAATCTCATTGACAAAACAAAACAACAAAAATTAACCAAAAGCACTTTAAGGAAACTCACCTGTTGCTCCGTTGTTGTTCCATCCACTTCCATTGTGAAGTGGACCTGGTGAAGGACCTCTTGAGAACCTGCCTCTACCACACGGACAACAGCAGTCTGAGCCTCCACCATCTCCTGCTCCTGCTCCTGCTCCTGCTCCTCAGGCTGTTGCTCCACAACCACTACCTCTTCCTGGCCATCCACTGCAGCATGGACACCGTCAACACCTGTACAATATACAAAAAGTTTGCGATTCATTAAACTGTCACGTCAGGTATTCGGAATCTACATTTAAATGCATTACTATGTGCTTTAGTAAAATAGTTTGACAATTTTATCCACATAAATCTGACCTTTTTGTATTCCATCTTTGCTGACCAGGATTTCCTTGTATTGTACAAAGCGGATCTTTTCTGTGCATGGTGTGAGAGCTTTCAGGTGTCTGGTGAGGGCACCCGACTCCCTAAAGGACTGGCCACAGAGAGTACAGCGATACGGCCGCTCATCTACAAGAGAGCAAGGAAAGAGAACAGCTTGATTATTAGGTCAAAGATAAATGTAAGTTTCCAATCTACTTAAAAAAACAGTTCCTATGTTCCACTCTGTACCAGTGTGACGGCGGTTGTGGCGAATCAGGGAACCTTTAGTACGGAAGGAGGTTTCACACAGGTCACATGAGAAGTTCTTCTGGTCACTGTGGGTTTTTATGTGCGTTCTCAAGATGTTGCTCTGTTGGGAGAAAAGAAAACAGGGGGTTATTTGAGAATCAACAGCAGCAACATGCAGTGTAGTAAACAACCTGCCTCGCAACAACCAGAAAATCCCATGTACCTCATGTAAAACAATAACATGTTTTAAGACACCCAAATGAAATGTGTGACTCACTGTTTTAAATGTCTTTTCACAAAGTTGGCAAATGTAACGTCCCTCTGGGTTGACTTTGTAAACAGGCCTCTCACTGTCTGCATTGTCAGATGTGGATCCTTCTGTTCCATCAGACTGGTCAGGGACTTTATGAGCAGTGACTTTCTTCCTGCGACCTCGACCCAACTGACCACTGCTTTCATCTGTGTACAAATAGGCATAATAAGAATGTAATGCTGAAGTGAAGCATTTTTAAACAAAGATAACATGTAGTATTATTAAATGGCCAACCTTTTAAAAAGTTTAAATTTGATGCTTTGTCAATTAACTATTGGGTATCCTGATAAGGTAGTTTTGAGCAGAGGACTGGATAAGCAAAAACTGGAACAAGCCATTTTATCTGCTGTCAGTTTCCCTGCATTTTGTGCATTAAACAATCATTCATTACATTCTATGTTTGTGTTTTGCCTAGATTACAAACCCCCAAAACGAAAAAAATTTTTAACACAGCCATGTGTTTACGATGACTCTTCAAAAGGCTAAAGAAAAGAGATGGGTATGGATACACACTAATTAGGTACACCAAGCAAAAGGAAATCTGGATCTAAATACAGCAGTCATGATTGACAGCTTCAACATTGAGCTTTTCCTTAGAGTTAATTTTTGAAACTCTACCGTGTTATGTAGTTTTGTGTTTTAGCCTTGCATAAGGCTTCCGTTACAACAACTGTCATCCTTCACAACATCCATGGACAGTATTCCTCTTTTCCTCCTGCCTGGCAGCTCCATCATCAACAAGTTGTGTCCAATATAATCACTCTCTCCTCTACACTGACCAAACCAGCTGAACCTGGCCTCTCTTACTGTATTTCCAAACTATTCAACCTGAGCTGTCCCACGAATACGCTCATTTCTAATCCTGTTCATCCACCAAATATCTCCAATGCACAGTTGACCCAGGTAAGTGTGTCATATCTAATACGAGGCATAATAATAAGTCGTTAAATGCCGTCCTTACCATTAGTGATCTCCCCTGGCTCATCTAATGATGTTTTCACCTCAGAGGAAGTTGATACATTGGCGTCAGCAA